>NC_041331.1:38786421-39141421 GCF_004354835.1 Perca flavescens
AAATACTTTGTCACTGGATTTATATTTTGTATAAATCTGAATCTGCAAAGTAACTAGTAACTAAAGTAAACATATAAATGTAGAGGAGTAAAAAAGTGCAATATTTGCCTTTCAAAATGGAGTAGCAGTATAAAGTTGCAATAAATGGAAATACTTCAAATTCTTTTACTAGTACTTGAATAAATGTACATAATTACATTCCACTTCTCTTTATAGTTTATTTATATATATTATCTATTAGGTTGCTGTATTGTAAGTCATTATATTGTATTCAAAAGGAAAGAAAATCCAAAAGAGTGAACAAACTAATGCCTACCGTACACTACAAGACTTTAACAGACTAAAGTCTGACACCATCTCACATCTAAAGACAATCATTTCACATCTAATGTTAAAGATTGTTGTAATATGTAGAGACTGGTGATCTTGCAGGGTCATACATTACAAGACTACAACTAGATTTGTTTCTGAAAAGTTTAACCAAGCTAGCTACCTACCGCTAGATGAATGGTGGCAGTACCCCGAGGTACGCGTTTATCCGTCGGTAAAACTCCCGTTGGATGACTCGCTTCAGAAGGTTTGAAAATCAGCAACTTTCCCTCTTTAATAAACAACACTGGCTGTAGCAGTTTGCTGCTTCCTGTTTGTTGTTGGAGGGAACACACCCATTGGTTGTTGACAAAGTTCACATGATTTAACTTTACTACCAAGGCTTAAAACTTACAGGTTACTAACAGGTTGGATTTTGTCGGAACGTCAAGATGGGTAAAAGACTGACTCGGACTGAGTTTTATGACCACCTTACACCAAAATTGAAGACAAGAGCGCCCCAACTCAAGCAAGACTCATGATTTCATTGTGATATTGGAAATTAGTTTACAACAGTGGAAAAGTTGTTTGGTGTAAGGTCGGCATAAGTCAACAGTACAACCAGCCAGCCAGCCAGCCAGCCAGTGTGTCTCTGTGTGTGTCTATATACTAAACACGTTGTGTTCTGTGCTCCTCAAGATACTCCTTCTCCAAAAACGACTTGCCAACCATCATCGCTAAAAGCGATCCTAACCTTGAGTTTGGAGATGCCACACAAATGAGCGTCAATGACATCACCCGCGTTAATAAGCTTTACGGATGCTGTAAGTAGAAAATGTACTGTATTCTCTAAAAGTGTAAAACACGGTGCGTACATCCCACTACTGATCAGGTTACCACGTAACAGCACAACAAGGAAAAATAAGTGGGTGACATTTTTATATATCTGAGATATTAATCAGAATCTCATTTTCTTTTTCAGAAAACCTTACGGAAGTTGTATCAGCTTGTCAGAAAGACTGATGGAAGAAAATGTTGGGGATAAATGCATTTTTCCTGGTGGGGGATTATTTACCTTTTTTTAACCATTAATGATTTGATTTAAATCATATACTCACTTCTTCACTGATTTTAAAATAGAAACTTTAATATTTGGTTAAATTTATTTTTTAAATGGGAGCCAAGAGGCAATGATATATTCTTATTATTCATATACCCCAGGACCCCCAGTGACCTATAGGTATGACGCTGAATGTGTGTAACGCTTGACCCTGAAGTTGAACAGGCTCTTAACACCTATCCTCACTCATTTGATCATACATGCACTTGATGTATGTGGGTTGCTGTGAGTCCATCTGCAGATTATTGAATAAACTTACAGAAAGAGTTGAAAGTGTTGCCTAAAAGTGTTTATTTAAACAAGAATTGCAATCACTTTTAGCAGGTGCATATCACCACATGGTATCCATATTATATCACAATTTGAACAGTTTTTAAAGGTAAAATCGATAGCAAGTATGGCTTTACGGTTTGGAAACACACCGTTCAAAGTTGGCCCCTCCCCCCCGGCTCATTGGCCAGAGAGAGAAAGAGAGATAGAGAGAGAGAGATCATGTGGTGGTGGTGAAGTGAGATAGAGAGTGAATGAAGAGAGGGAGCGGCAAACAAAGCAGTAATCAGTGGAATAGAAGGTTCTCATCTTGTTTCGCAGCGATTGGGTTCTAAAGCAAAAATAAACACAACCACACCTCCGCAGGAAGGTGCCTGTCTCTTTCTGTGCTGGTATGAGTTACATTTGTGCATTGATATGAGAAGCTGAGGGGCAAAGCGTCGGTTGAGAATGAGAACAGACTGCATACCCTGCAAGCCACTGTTGGCTCGGGGTAACACACCCAAAGACTGTTGTTGTGCATTGTTACCGCCCACAAACGTCCCGCAAACAGGAAAATAACAAGAAAAGAGAGGCATTGTGTAGGATCAGCAGATCAATCACCAGCACACACTTCTAGTGGGTCATGAGTGATGACTGAGAGGGATTACTTTTGAATTAGTCAATACTTTTTTTTTTTTTTTTTTTTTGGTTTTTGTTTTTAGGAAAACATTACATATCATACCTTTAAAGCTAAAAAACACAACAAACAAAAAAAGGCCAACAACAAAACAGAGATGCCAATAAAGCCTAAAACCAAACAAAAGCTAAGTGTTTCTTATTACATCCATCCCAATGCCCATTGTAAAATAACATTTAACCCCATAAATAGATCAGCCTTTCAGTCTCCAAAGAATGGTCCCCATGCCTTGCAAAGACCTCCTTTTCCCCTGACATTCTGAATGTCACCCTCTTATATGATGTCATCTACAACAGTTGCTCCACCCACTCATAAAAAGTAATGACATGATGATTGATTTCCAGTGTCTTAAAGTCATTCTGCACCCTGTTATTGTGGCCAATCTAAGCCAGTCTAATCTAAGTCTCTGATATGTAGTGTGCAGTGTATTAGGCTCTGATATTAAGTCACACAGGGCTGGAGTACTTATCAGTTTTACTTTAAAAACTTTCTTAGAAAAACAACAATTTTATCCCACATACCTTTAGTTTTGTCAAAATGATATAGCAAATGCACCAAAGTATCTCTTGCTTCCCCACATCTCCAGCAGGTGTCATTATTTATCAACTTAAGCTGTGATCATTTCTTTGCAGCTGCTTTTCAGAATTTAAAAAATAATGAGTTGGGATTGGGCTTTCCCGGGAGCAGTGGAAGATCTAGAAAATTTTACATGGGGGGGCAAAGGGGTAGCGAGAGATCTTGGTAGGGTGGCAGGGGAGGACGGTACATGGAAACCCCCATATGTAAACTGCTATTCCCTACTACGCCCTGCGACGCCCTGCTATGCCCTAAACTGCTACAACTATTATTTCTAGTCATAGTTCCATTATCTATTTTGTTACTATAATTACCATTATTATGAATCATAATTCTCTATATCTGTATATCTGTATCCATCTGTATCTAACCGGCAGCAGCCACAAAGGCCCTGGATCTGTCTGATGTTTCTGCCCAAAAGGAAGTTTTTCCTCGCCACTGTTGCACCAAATGCTTGCTCTTTGGAGAATTGTTGGGTCTTTGTAACTATAGAGTGTGGTCTAGACCTACTCCATCTGTAAAGTGTCTTGAGAAGAGTGAACTGTTGCTGTATATGTAAATATTTACATATCTAACCCTATAACATATACAACAGAATGGAAATAGCCAAAAACTGAAAAAACGTCATGTCACGACATGTTATGTTACTGTACTGCAATTTATATGGAAGGAGAATATAAACCAACCTCTTCCTCTCTGTCATCTTCATCTGCCTCCTCCTGATCACTCTCTGCCTCTGTCCCTCTCTCTGAAGCTGCAGCCTCCTCTTCATCCCTCACTGTCAATTCTTCCTTTCCCTCTTCTCTTTCACTCATTTCTGCATCTCCTTCTGTGGTCTTCTCCTGCTCTGACCTGCCTGGTCTCTCCAGTTTCCTGTCTTCTCCTTCTTCATTTCCCTCCTTCTCTTCCTGTGCACATCTCAGGATTTTCTTGGCTGGCAATATCCCCACTTTTAGGCTTCAGCTTATATCTCCAGCTACTCTGGCCTGCAAAAGTCAAGATGTGAAAAGCTCTTGTTATTCTTGTATTACATTACACTGTATGGCCCTGTAGCTAATAAGTAGCCTAAATAACATAACATCAGACGAGATTTATTACATGCACACATCAGTTATGTTTAGACTAGCCTTCTTAACCCCGTTGTATTTGTTGTTTTCCCAGTTTGACAGTAAAGGATGTTGCCTGGTTTAATTTGTGCAGCCATACTGCCGTGATATGTGAGAGGAAGTGGATTTTATAATACTCCTTAACTAATCATATACAAATGATCGGTCTCAGCGAGCACTGTGTACCGTGTTGTAACGTAACGCCACCGAAACGGCGATCCTCTGTAAACGTTATGAATTCAAACATGCCAGTTTGTAATATTTTGTATTATGCTCTTCTTGTCTTTACTGAAATCAAACTAATCAAACAGCAGAATGTGCTTACAAACCAGGAGGGAGCGATTTGACTTTTGGATAACGTAATGGACGCGCTGTTGTTGATGCTGACTCGCCTTTAGCAGACATTACATTTATTACAAATTTAACTTTACATGAAACGTGTGTTTTAACTTCACCTGGGGAAACTGACTTCACCTTCAGAGGCTGGGGGGGGCAGCTCGGTGCAGGGACGTAGCTGAGTATTTGAGGGGCAGGGGGCTAAGATTACATCTACAATTATTATTTATTATGAATTAATATAAATGAATTGTTTGTTTCAATGTTTTAAGAAGCCTGTGCACATAGTGGCAGTTTGTTTTTATAAGCAAAGTTTTTTGAACACCAAAGTTAGGGGGGCAGCTGGGGGCAAGGCCCTACAGTGGGGGGTCAGCTGCCCCCCCTTGCCTCCCTGTAGATCCGCCACTGAGTATTTATGCCTGTAAGATATATGTTCGATAGGATAAAGCAAAAGCAATAGATAAAAGCTTGAAAAATCAACAAAACCAGTGTTTCCTCTACGTTGATTTGACCGTGGCGACCCCCCACGGCAATATTTCTGCCCCCCACGGTATCAGAAATAGGGCTGCATTGTTCATTTGAAAAAAATATATATAGTTGAAAAATAAAGCTTGAAATTGAAAATTTAAGTTTTGGTCAAAACTTGGAAAAAATAAAACCATGTATTCAAACTTAAAATAAGTGTACCAATTTTTCTTTCAGTTTGAATAAAATATAGATTAAATTCTGGAATTATTTTGAATAAATTATAAATTTTCATTTTTCACTTTTATATTTCTTTTCAGTACCACATTTCATGTTTTCAGATTCAAAACTTATTTTTTTTACGCCTTCAAATCTTTTTTTTTCGGTTTCAAATTTTTTTTTTTTGTCGTTTTCAGATCTGTTTTTCACTTTCAGACAATTTTTTTTTCGGTTTCAGACTTTTGGCCCTGATTTTGCGTGAGGGGCGTGACTTCAACTCAGAGGGGCGTGGTATTATGAGTGACAGCCTAACATAGAAGGCAGAAGACTCCTCTGTCATGTTGACTTCAGGAAATGGTGTTACTGTGAGAACTATGACTGAATGCTTTCTATCCACTATATACATGTGATTTTTACTTAATAAAATGATGCAAGTGACAAAGTTCCATTTAAAAAGTTGTTTTGGACAACACATGGTACCAATTACACTATGAGAGCAATAAACTGTGCCAGATTGTGCAGTTCGGCAGGAACAATGACTTCTCTAACTTCCATGTATGACATCAGAATAGCGTCCGCTCCGCCAAGGCAACCTGCTGGCGCAGCCCACAGGTAAGACATGTGAAAGATATTAGCCTTTTTGAATAAATACTTTGGGACATTATCCCCGCAGTGGCATTTTTTTTGTCATTAACACATAAAGGGAAAATAGGTGGACAGCTGGAAATGAAGCATCGCTAGCACTAAAGTTAGCATTAACTAACGTTAGCTTCACACTAGCTGGTGTTTTTACACAAATTTTAGTGTCCAGCTCAAGTTTTTTGACTTTAACGTGTAGTGGTCTTTGTTAACCTCTGTTTGTCAGAATGACCATAACTCGACAGTGGCTGCCTGCAGCCGTACAGCTTTATAAATTTAAAACATTATAGATAACTAACATTGCTAGTGTTACCTTTTCATGGTTAGTTTAGACAACATAACTTATCCTGGTCCGCTTTGTTAATCAATCAATCAAAGCTTTTATTACGGACACACACGGTCCAGAAAACAGACAGTAAGACATACAAATACAAAAAGACAAGTTAGTGTATTCTGATACTTAAGTTAGGCTGTGGTAGAAGCCTTCAAAGTTTGCCCACTTGGCATATTTTGTAAGGCATAACTGTCATGCTGTTACATGTAACGTTATAGTGTAAAACGTAATTTATCAGGCCAGAGCATTAATGTAAAGTTTTATTTGTCTACTCTATAAAAGGAGACCTTCTTCACTGCAGCCAGTGTCAAGTTATGGTCATTCTGACAAACGGAGGTTAACAAAGACCAATACACGTTAAAGTAAAAAAAACTTGAGCTGGACACTGAAATTTGTGTAAAAACACCAGCTAGTGTGAAGCTAACGTTAGTTAATGCTAACTTTAGTGCTAGCAATGTTTGATTGCCAGTTTTTCCCAGCTGTCCACCTATTTTCCCTTTATGTGTTAATCACAAAAAAAATGCCACTGAGGGGATAACGTCGCAAAGTATCTATTCAAAAATGCTAATATCTTTCTCATGTCTTACCTGTTGGCTGGTGCCAGTGAATACTGTGGTGCTATAAGTCATACATGGAAGGGGGAGAAGTCATTGTTCCTGCCGAACTGTAAAATCTGGCACAGTTTATTGCTCTTATAGTGTAATTGGTACCATTTGTTGTCCAAAACATTTTTTTAAATGGAACTTTGTCACTTGCATCAGTTTGTTAGGTAAAAATCACATGTATATAGTGGATAGAAAGCATTCAGTCATAGTTCTCACAGTAACACCATTTCCTGAAGGCAACATGAAAGAGGAGTCTTCTGCCTTCTTTGACAGGCTGTCACTCATAATACCACGCCCCTCTGAGTTGAAGCCACGCCCCCCACACCAAATCAGGGCCAAAAGTCTCAAACCGAAAAAAAATTATCTGAAATTGAAAAACAGATCTGAAACCCGAAAAAAAAAGATTTCAAGCCGTAAAAAAAAGATTTCAAGCCGTAAAAAAAAGATTTCAAGCCGTAAAAAAAAAATTACTTTTGAATCTGAAAACATGAAATGTGGAACTGAAAACAAATATAAAAGTGAAAAATGAAAATTTATAATTTATTCAAAATAATTCCAGAATTTAATCTATATTTTATTCAAACTGAAAGAAAAATTGGTACACTTATTTTAAGTTTGAAGACATGGTTTTATTTTTTCCAAGTTTTGACCAAAACTTAAATTTTCAATTTCAAGCTTTATTTTTTCAACTATATATATTTTTTTCAAATGAACAAAACATTTGGCCCCGATTTAGCTCCATTGTTAGAGTGCATGTTGGAGAATGGCTCGGGCACATGAGGATAACTAGCCAGTTGAGATTGTGTGTACATCCTTGAGAACTGTAAGTCGTATAATTTATGTTGTCAGTTCATTTAAGCCTGGTCTTGCAAATTTAAATTAAGATTTGCCCCCACTGCTAAAAACAAAAACCTAAAGGAAACACTGAAAACAATTCTAAATTGCCTGATTTTAATAACTAATATTAGGACAACTTGTGCCAAATGTCTTTTGAGTTTTTTTTTTAATTTATTTATTTTGCTTGTACTGAATATTTATCCGTTTGTTACTTAGTCAATTGTTTAGTTATCATTTCTAAATAAAGACAAACAGTTGTTCAATTAAAAATTTACAAAAATAAAAAGATCAGTACTCCTCCAACATTTCAACAGGAAAATACAGTTTGGATCACGTTCTCCTCAGCTGTCAGTGTGATTTAACATCAGTTCTCTGTTTTACTGATGGATACTACTGTATGGTTTATAAAAGTAACTGTGTGCACATCCCACCTTCTGGCAGGTGCAGGAAAAATGAAAGTACTTAAAACGAAAATAATGTAATGACCGCAACACTGCTTTGAACTCCCATATTTAATATAAAAATGCAACGTTTCGACCCATTGGGTCTACTACTGTAGGGTTACATGACTATCTACAGACACGACAGTCACAGAATAAATGTCATCACAGGTTAAAGCCACCTTTATTAACGTCCCAACTTCATTGGAATTGGGGTTTGTAAGATTCAGCCGATACAGAAGTTAGAACTGAAGATTAAAGAGTTTATAAGAAGGTATTATTGTTTTGTCCAGTAAAAACTTCTTAAACAATTTGACAATTCAAAATGACTGAAAAAACGTTCACAGATTATGATCCATCTGATAAATTCCTTGCGGGTTGCTGGCCCATTAACCATGGGCGGAGCGAGGGGGGGCTTCTGGGGTTTCAGCCCCAAATGTTTTCTCAAAAGCAACAAATCTTTTAGGGTTTTAAATTACCTTCAACGTTGTGCCATTTCCCCTCAGTCTATCTAAAGCTGTTTACACAACATTCCTACCCTACGTACATTATTAAATAGTAACATACATTTTTGCTTCTTTTTAGGGGGCAGGAGTGAACATTTGGTATCTTCAACATTTGTTGTGTTGATGGTTTCAGAATGATGAAGACAGTTGGAGAACAATAGATACCAAACAGGATGGCAGCTCTACAGGATGATTCTTTCCCTTGGCAACTATCATGTTTTTCCCAAATGATGTACAGATGTGTAGGCCTTCTGTTATCAAATGCCTTGAAAAATAGTGTACATAGCTGCCGTAGATGAAGCATGCCCCCGGATCACCTCTAGATTTTGGGCAGAGTCCCGAATGTTTACAACATCTGGCATCGGCCCTGCCATTAACAACTGACCACTGACTCAATGACCCTCAGGTGACACAACCCACTAGAGGTTACATTTCTGGAGCTCCCCACTAGTCAGTCAGAACTGAAGAAGTCTCTCAGATGAGAGGTGAGACATCCTCAAGAAATTCCAGCAAGTCCAGTTGCCTTTTCTTATCACAGAGAACTATGGGATGACAAACAGGTTGCTTTATATTCATGAGGTATAGCTGAAAATGACTGAATATACAGTAGGCCTTTATACAGTTCTTAGTTTTCTATTGACAGTGAGATTTATATTTACAGTGAAAAGATTGATATGACTTGATAATTATTGTGGACGTGTAATTTTGAACAACAAAGCGTATACAGTGATACAAACAATACCAGCATTTTATATATATATTGTATTCTATTTGTATTTGCACTCTTGATACATTTATGTCTTTCTGTTTGTATCTTGTCATACAAGCCATAAATGCATCTGTCGTACTGCAGTGTCAGTTTATGGTTAATATGAGCAGTGGGGTACCTGACATGTGCTATACTTAAAGAAAGGAAATAGGAAATTACGCTTACCAAATGGAAGGATTATGTTTATACATTTATGACTGACTTGGAAGGACTATAAGTGGAAATGTGTAATTGTTAATGCATCTCCACCTTGTTATTTGTTGTAGGCTATATGGCTGTCTAAATGAGTCTGCTTATAGGCACGAAGTGTCTCATCTGGCTATGTGGTGTGGCAATAACAATCTGGAGCTTAACCAACAAAAGACAGTGGAAATGGTGAGAGACTTCCGCAGAGCCCCCTCCTCTCTCCCATCCAGAGCTCTGTTGTTAAGGAGGTAGAGCCATTCACATTCATAGGCACTGTCATTACAAACAACCTGAAATGGGAGGAAAACAGTTCTCATTATTAAGAGGGCTCACAGTGGAATGTTTTTCCTAAGGCAGTTAACCTAACTGAACGTCTCCAGCTCTATTCGGCATAGGTTTTACAGAGCCACTGTGGAAAGCCTTCTGTCAACATCCATTACTGTATGGTTTACCTCAGCATCAAAAAAGTGTGACAAAAGTAACACCATTGCATATTTCTGTCAGAAGGACAATGAGTTGGCTGACTTGTTATGATCTTCTATAAGACACACAAGAATGTGTTCCTGGTAAACGAGTCTGGAGGGGTTTTAGTTGTTATGTTGAGTGATGTTGATCTTTAAAGATTGTTTTTAATAGACAATGACTTTGCTTTCTCATTGTTTGGAGTCCCACGGACCCAACTGTATGTGCAACTGCATCTTTAAAAATAATATTATTTTCCTGTTAAATGTTTTTTTTTTTTTCTGACAAAACACAAAATGTAGAAAAGTATCAAATAGCTTTCGTTTTGCCACAAACTTCACATTAGATAGAAATGACAAATATTGACCACAAAGCAGGAATTAGCAAAATATCAAACAGAAAAAGTAAATATTTCATGTTTTATATGTGATAAACACATTAACACATATATTGTATATATCTTTAGTTTGCCAAACATTAATTCACAGATAAAGCTACAAAACATTAACCTACTTCCCTAAACTGTTTAAAACAATAACAGTCATTTAAAAATAGACTTATTTGTGATTTAAGAGGTGTAATGCTGCATAAATGTATTCGTTTTGAGCTGTTTGTTTGGGGTCTCCTCTCCAAACAGAACAGTAGTGTTAAAGAGATTTAAGTAATGAAGTTAAACTTTCGAAATTTTGGAAAACATTCTCACCTGCTGTCCTGCTGACAGTTATCTGAATGCTTGGTACATTGGGTACAAATTATGTATGGTGACACCCGAGTGGACAATGTTCAAAGTTTCCATTGCTGAAGCTGCGGCGAGGAGCTGTGGTCTTAGGGTCTTAGGTGCCTCAAGGGGCGGTAACCCACGAACACCGTGGTGGACACCGGTGGTCAGGGAAGCCGTCCGACTGAAGAAGGAGTCTTTCCGGGATATGTTATCCCAGAGGACTCCGGAGGCAGTTGCAGGGTACCGAAGGGCCCAAAGGGCTGCAGCCTCTGCCGTGAAAGAGGCAAAGCAGCGGGTGTGGGAGAAGTTTGGAGAAGACATGGAGAAGGACTTTCGGTCGGCACCAAGGTGCTTCTGGAAAACTGTTTGCCACCTCATGAGGGGGAAGCGGGGAACCATCCAAGGTGTGTATAGTAAGGATGGGACACTGTTGACCTCAACTGAGGAGGTAATAGGGCGGTGGAAGGAGCACTTTGAGGAACTCCTGAATCTGACTAATACGCCCTCTATGTTAGAGGCAGAGCTGGAGGATGATGGGGGATCATTGTCAATTTCCCAGGCGGAAGTCACTGATGTAGTCAAACAACTCCACAGTGGCAAAGCCCCGGGGATTGATGAGATCCGTCCAGAAATACTCAAGGCTCTGGGTGTGGAGGGGCTGTCCTGGTTGACACGACTCTTCAACATTGCGTGGAAGTCTGGAACGGTGCCAAAGGAGTGGCAGACTGGGGTGGTGGTTCCCCTTTTTAAAAAGGGGGACCAGAGGGTGTGTGCCAATTATAGGGGTATCACACTTCTCAGCCTCCCTGGTAAAGTCTACTCCAAGGTGCTGGAAAGGAGGGTTCGGCCGATAGTCAAACCTCGGGTTGAGGAGGAACAATGCGGATTCCGTCCTGGTCGTGGAACAACGGACCAGCTCTTCACTCTCGCAAGGATCCTGGAGGGAGCCTGGGAGTATGCCCAACCGGTCTACATGTGTTTTGTGGATTTGGAGAAGGCGTATGACCGGGTCCCCCGGGAGATACTGTGGGAGGTGCTGCGGGAGTATGGGGTGAGGGGGTCTCTTCTCAGGGCCATCCAATCTCTGTACGACCAAAGTGAGAGCTATGTCCGGGTTCTCGGCAGTAAGTCGGACTCGTTTCAGGTGAGGGTTGGCCTCCGCCAGGGTTGCGCTTTGTCACCAATCCTGTTGGTAATATTTATGGACAGGATATCGAGGCGTAGTCGGGGTGGGGAGGGGTTGCAGTTCGGTGGGCTGGGGATCTCATCGCTGCTCTTTGCAGATGATGTGGTCCTGATGGCATCATCGGCCTGTGACCTTCAGCACTCACTGGATCGGTTCGCAGCCGAGTGTGAAGCGGTTGGGATGAGGATCAGCACCTCTAAATCGGAGGCCATGGTTCTCAGCAGGAAACCGATGGAATGCCTTCTCCAGGTAGGGAATGAGTCCTTACCCCAAGTGAAGGAGTTCAAGTACCTTGGGGTTTTGTTCGCAAGTGAGTTACATAACTATGTAATAGTTATGTGTAGGGGGGGTGTACCGTGTGCAGTCATTGAAAATAAGTTATTTTTATGTTCTTCACAGAAAATGAGCCAAGGCCAATGAGTTTGAGTTAGAAGAAATAATAAATAGCAGCATTTTTCTTTTAGCAAACATTGAAAACGGGTCCCACAGACCCAAACACCATACAAAGGTTAAAGATGCAGTTACACACGCAGTTGGGTCCGTGCGACTCCAAACAATGAGAAAGCAAAGTCACAATCTACTAAAATCTTTAAAGATTACCCAACATAACAACTAAAACCTCTCAGACTTGTTTACCAGGAACTTGTGTCCCTTAAATAAGATCATTTCCATTAAGCCCATTCATTGTCCCTCCAACAGAAACATGCAATTACTTTTGAATTCCTGCTTTGTAAGTGATGAGTATGTTCATGTGACAAAAGTAACACCATTGCATATTTCTGTCAGAAGGACAATGAGTTGGCTGACTTGTTATGATCTTCTATAAGACACACAAGAACGTGTTCCTGGTAAACGAGTCTGGAGGGGTTTTAGTTGTTATGTTGAGTGATGTTGATCTTTAAAGATTGTTTTTAATAGACAGTGACTTTGCTTTCTCATTGTTTGGAGTCCCACAGACCCAACTGTATGTGCAACTGCATCTTTAAAAATAATATTATTTTCCTGTTAAATGTTTTTTTTTTTTTTTCTGACAAAACACAAAATGTAGAAAAGTATCAAATATCTTTCGTTTTGCCACAAACTTCACATTAGATAGAAATGACAAATATTGACCACAAAGCAGGAATTAGCAAAATATCAAACGGAAAAAGTAAATATTTCATGTTTTATATGTGATACACACATGAACACATATACTGTATATATCTTTAATTTGTCAAAAATTAATTCACAGATAAAGCTACAAAACATTAACCTACTTCCCTAAACTGTTTAAAACAATAACAGTCATTTAAAAATAGACTTATTTGTGATTTAAGAGGTGTAATGCTGCATAAATGTATTCGTTTTGAGCTGTTTGTTTGGGGTCTCCTCTCCAAACAGAACAGTAGTGTTAAAGAGATTTAAGTAATGAAGTTAAACTTTCGAAATTTTGGAAAACATTCTCACCTGCTGTCCTGCTGACAGTTATCTGAATGCTTGGTACATTGGGTACAAATTATGTATGGTGACACCCGAGTGGACAATGTTCAAAGTTTCCATTGCTGAAGCTGCGGCGAGGAGCTGTGGTCTTAGGGTCTTAGGTGCCTCAAGGGGCGGTAACCCACGAACACCGTGGTGGACACCGGTGGTCAGGGAAGCCGTCCGACTGAAGAAGGAGTCTTTCCGGGATATGTTATCCCAGAGGACTCCGGAGGCAGTTGCAGGGTACCGAAGGGCCCAAAGGGCTGCAGCCTCTGCCGTGAAAGAGGCAAAGCAGCGGGTGTGGGAGAAGTTTGGAGAAGACATGGAGAAGGACTTTCGGTCGGCACCAAGGTGCTTCTGGAAAACTGTTTGCCACCTCATGAGGGGGAAGCGGGGAACCATCCAAGGTGTGTATAGTAAGGATGGGACACTGTTGACCTCAACTGAGGAGGTAATAGGGCGGTGGAAGGAGCACTTTGAGGAACTCCTGAATCTGACTAATACGCCCTCTATGTTAGAGGCAGAGCTGGAGGATGATGGGGGATCATTGTCAATTTCCCAGGCGGAAGTCACTGATGTAGTCAAACAACTCCACAGTGGCAAAGCCCCGGGGATTGATGAGATCCGTCCAGAAATACTCAAGGCTCTGGGTGTGGAGGGGCTGTCCTGGTTGACACGACTCTTCAACATTGCGTGGAAGTCTGGAACGGTGCCAAAGGAGTGGCAGACTGGGGTGGTGGTTCCCCTTTTTAAAAAGGGGGACCAGAGGGTGTGTGCCAATTATAGGGGTATCACACTTCTCAGCCTCCCTGGTAAAGTCTACTCCAAGGTGCTGGAAAGGAGGGTTCGGCCGATAGTCGAACCTCGGGTTGAGGAGGAACAATGCGGATTCCGTCCTGGTCGTGGAACAACGGACCAGCTCTTCACTCGCAAGGATCCTGGAGGGAGCCTGGGAGTATGCCCAACCGGTCTACATGTGTTTTGTGGATTTGGAGAAGGCGTATGACCGGGTCCCCGGGAGATACTGTGGGAGGTGCTGCGGGAGTATGGGGTGGGGGTCTCTTCTCAGGGCCATCCAATCTCTGTACGACCAAAGTGAGAGCTATGTCGGGTTCTCGGCAGTAAGTCGGACTCGTTTCAGGTGAGGGTTGGCCTCCGCCAGGGTTGCGCTTTGTCACCAATCCTGTTGGTAATATTTATGGACAGGATATCGAGGCGTAGTCGGGGTGGGGAGGGGTTGCAGTTCGGTGGGCTGGGGATCTCATCGCTGCTCTTTGCAGATGATGTGGTCCTGATGGCATCATCGGCCTGTGACCTTCAGCACTCACTGGATCGGTTCGCAGCCGAGTGTGAAGCGGTTGGGATGAGGATCAGCACCTCTAAATCGGAGGCCATGGTTCTCAGCAGGAAACCGATGGAATGCCTTCTCCAGGTAGGGAATGAGTCCTTACCCCAAGTGAAGGAGTTCAAGTACCTTGGGGTTTTGTTCGCAAGTGAGTTACATAACTATGTAATAGTTATGTGTAGGGGGGGTGTACCGTGTGCAGTCATTGAAAATAAGTTATTTTTATGTTCTTCACAGAAAATGAGCCAAGGCCAATGAGTTTGAGTTAGAAGAAATAATAAATAGCAGCATTTTTCTTTTAGCAAACATTGAAAACGGGTCCCACAGACCCAAACACCATACAAAGGTTAAAGATGCAGTTGCACACGCAGTTGGGTCCGTGCGACTCCAAACAATGAGAAAGCAAAGTCACAATCTACTAAAATCTTTAAAGATTACCCAACATAACAACTAAAACCTCTCCAGACTTGTTTACCAGGAACTTGTGTCCCTTAAATAAGATCATTTCCATTAAGCCCATTCATTGTCCCTCCAACAGAAACATGCAATTACTTTTGAATTCCTGCTTTGTAAGTGATGAGTATGTTCATGTGACAAAAGTAACACCATTGCATATTTCTGTCAGAAGGACAATGAGTTGGCTGACTTGTTATGATCTTCTATAAGACACACAAGAACGTGTTCCTGGTAAACGAGTCTGGAGGGGTTTTAGTTGTTATGTTGAGTGATGTTGATCTTTAAAGATTGTTTTTAATAGACAGTGACTTTGCTTTCTCATTGTTTGGAGTCCCACAGACCCAACTGTATGTGCAACTGCATCTTTAAAAATAATATTATTTTCCTGTTAAATGTTTTTTTTTTTTTCTGACAAAACACAAAATGTAGAAAAGTATCAAATATCTTTCGTTTTGCCACAAACTTCACATTAGATAGAAATGACAAATATTGACCACAAAGCAGGAATTAGCAAAATATCAAACGGAAAAAGTAAATATTTCATGTTTTATATGTGATACACACATGAACACATATACTGTATATATCTTTAATTTGTCAAAAATTAATTCACAGATAAAGCTACAAAACATTAACCTACTTCCCTAAACTGTTTAAAACAATAACAGTCATTTAAAAATAGACTTATTTGTGATTTAAGAGGTGTAATGCTGCATAAATGTATTCGTTTTGAGCTGTTTGTTTGGGGTCTTGTCTCCAAACAGAACAGTAGTGTTAAAGAGATTTAAGTAATGAAGTTAAACTTTCGAAATTTTGGAAAACATTCTCACCTGCTGTCCTGCTGACAGTTATCTGAATGCTTGGTACATTGGGTACAAATTATTTATGGTGACAATAATGTGACAAAAACTGAGTAAGAAATGTTCTTACGTGGCTGCATGTTGTTGGGTGTAAAGTTGTTGTTTTTTTTACTCACTTATTATTCCACACACCTAGACAGCCACGTAGCCTACAACAAATAGCAAGGTGGAGATGCATTAACAAGTACACATTTCCACTTATAGTCCTTCCAAGTCAGTCATAAATTATATTATAAGATAGTCCTATATAGTATAGCACATGTCTGTTACCCCACTGCTCATATTATCCATAAACTGACACTGCACTTACACAGATCCATTTATGGCCTTTATTACCAGATACAAACAGAGAGACAGAAATGTATCAAGAGCACAAATACAAATAGAATACAATGATATGTATAAAATGCTGGTATTGCTTGTATCAATGTATACACTTTGTTGTTCATAAATTACACGCTCACAATAAATATCAAGTCATATCAATCTTATCACTGTCAATATAAATTTAAGCACGCTGTATATAGGCATACTGTATATTCGGGTCATTTTCAGCTATACCTCATGAATATAAAGCAACCTGTTTATCATCCCAGGATCTCAGCTTCCTCAGGAAATAGAGTCTGCTCCTCCTCTTCTTGTAAACAGCAGTGCTGTTGACTTTCCAGGGGCCTGTTTCACAAAAGCAGAATATATAAATCCAGGATAACTGATAAAGCGAGGCTTGACCTAGTCTAATCTGTGCATCCTGGCTTGGTGCGTTTCACGAAGGCCAAGCCAGTCTGAGGAGGAGCGACTAGGTCGAGCCAGGCTGAACTAATTCAGATAGATGCGCGTCCACGGCTTTCCTCAAAAGACCGCGAGGTCGATCACAGATTTACTGATACCAAAATGGAGAATACGCATTGTACATACTTAATACAGAGTGAGCAGCAGCTTCTTGTGGAAGTATGATGACGTGAAACACATTATTTGAATAAAAAGAAAATAACACGGCCGCGCTGTACTGAAACAGCGACTGAATGCGTAAGCAGCCTAAATATATACATTAACTGACCACTGCTCTGAATGGAAACCGTCATAATCCTACCATTCAATGATTAGGCTACTAATCATTTGCACAAATTAACAATTGTACTCTTTGCCTTAAAAGTAAGCAGAAGATAATGTTACTCAGGAAATTTATAAAGTTATTTTCTATAACGCTAGAATATGAAGCCTAAATATCTCTTTCACTCTGTTCCTCCCTCTCTCTCATTGGCTAAAATATTAATTTCCTGAGTCATATTAACTTCCACTACTCGCTTTTAATGCAAAGTGTACAGGTGTTCGTTTTTGCAAATGACAAGTGACACATTGAATGGTTTCATTTAAGAGCAGTAGTTCATAAATGTATATTTTTAGACTATCATTTAGTCGGTCCGCTATTATCTGTCACGCTTTTTCTCGCGTTTTTTTATTTTTTATAGAGGACGAGTTTCCTTCTCTACATATTATATGCCTTGCTCCCTGGTATATATGGACATAGAAAATAAAGACACTGAAGAAACTGCACTGTAAAATCTAGAAACTATAAAGATAATAAAGTGATAAATTCCATGCACACTATAAACATGAATGGAACAGAGTATATTCATCAGTTATTTCCCCTCAGCCAAAATATAAGGTCAAAAACCATTAAGGTGTCCTCTCCCTGTTGTTACATGAATGTACAGTAGCCTACATCACTAGATAGTTACTGATCCAGTGAACTAAGTCTATAATTTGGGAGGATTGTACAGTTAAGATATTTCTTAAAATTGTACAATCCTCCCAAATTATAGTCCCAGTTTACTGGACAACACAAATTGTGTGCTAAGAATGCCAAATACAATGTACACGGAAGCAGAACAAACATGATCATAATTGTTAAAGAATAAAAAAGAAATTATAAACTAAAATAATTTAAGGTGAATTGGGGAACTATAGAAATGTACAGCATTGTATGTATTGCCCTTAGTAACAGACTTCATTTAAAACTCATTTGAAATTTGATCAGCCTTTTCTAATTATCTCAACAACTGCGATAATATATTCATCAAACTTCTTACAACAATATGAACAGCAGTCTTCATACAGCAATATAACAGTAACAATGACAAATTTATAATTATAAAAAAAAATAATGGCCACAACTTTAAATAATAACAGTACTTAAATGAACAGCAATATGCACCGGTTGTATTTTAATCCAGGCTGATAACAAAAGGGTAAAACCACTGCTGAGTGAACAGAAAAGGTTCCAGGATTAAATAAATCCTGGCTGTTAGCCTGGTCGGGACCAGGCTAGCTGCACAGAATAAATCTCCATGGTGATTTATGTGCCTCTGCTTTCGTGAAACCGAGTCAAGGCTAAATTCATCCAGGATAAACAGGAAATCCCGGCTTAATCCCTTATCTTGGTTTTGTGAAACAGGCCCCAGTTCAACCTATTGTTGATGTTGACACCCAGGTAGCTGTACTCCACAACCATGTGCACATCTCCACCCAGAATGCAAAGGGTTTGCAGGGCCGTTCCCTTCCTCCGGATGTTAATCACCATCTCTCTTTGTCTTATCTACATTCATCAGCAGGTGATTCTTACAAGACCCCTCCACAAAGTTGTCCACCAGCGCTCTGTACTCTCCCTCCTGTCCATCCCTTACACACCCAACAACTGCAGAGTCATCAGAGAACTTCTGTAGGGGACATGACTCTGGGTTGTACTGGAAGTCTGTGGTGTATAAGGTGAACAGAAAAGGAGACAGCACAGTCCCCTATGGAGCCCCGGTACCACTCACCACCACATCAGACAAAACAAGGTCCAGACGGACAAACTGTGGTCTACTGCGGTAGTCAGTGATGCAGGAGACTGTGGACACACCGACACCCATCGGCTGCAGCTTCTCACCCAGTAGCAGTGGGTGGATGGTGTTGAATGCACTGGAGAAATTGAAAAATGTGATTCTCACAGTGCCGCCACCGCCATCCAGGTGCAAATGAGCTCACTGCAGAAGATAGATGACAGCATCGTCCCCTCCCACATGGGGCTGGTAGGCAAACTGTAGAGGGTCCAGAGAAGATCTCACCTGCTGCCTCAGGTAGGCCAAGGCCAGCCTCTCCAGCACCCTCATCACATGGGACGTGAGAGCCACTGAAACAGTTTCATAGCACCTACATTTAAATACACTCTGGTCCAATAGACCCAAACACCTCATATGTAATAGTTATGTGTAGGGGGGGTGTACCGTGTGCAGTCATTGAAAATAAGTTATTTTTATGTTCTTCACAGAAAATGAGCCAAGGCCAATGAGTTTGAGTCAGAAGAAATAATAAATAGCATCATTTTTCTTTTAGCAAACATTGAAAACGGGTCCCACAGACCCAAACACCATACAAGGGTTGAAGATGCAGTTGCACATGCAGTTGGGTCCGTGGGACTCCAAACAATGAGAAAGCAAAGTCACAATCTACTTAACACAATCTTTAAAGATTACCCAACATAACTAAAATCCCTCCAGACTCGTTTAGCAGGAACTTGTGTCCCTTATATAAGATCATTTCCAGTAAGCCCATTCATTGTCCCTCCAACAGAAACATGCAATTACTTTTGTCACGTTAGGGTACTCATCCCTCATCACAGGAATTCATTCAGTTGGAAACACGAGGGGTTGGGTAATGCCGCATTACTGGACGCTTTAGAGCAGCGCCGCAGTCTCGTTGGCGTGCAGCTTAGAACTGATATTTACTGTAAGCTTGACTGCTACCAGGGAAACAAATAGACTTGACATACATCTTGAGATAACTCTTGTTATGATTTGATACTATAAATAAAATAAAATGGAATTGAATTATAGTATAGCACGTGCCAGGTACACCACCGCTCATATCATCCCTAAACTAGCAGTTAGATGCATTTATGGCCTGTATTACAAGGTACAAACAGAATGACATACATGTATCAAGAGCACAAATACAAATAGTATAGGCATCATGGTGTGACACAATTTCACTTAGAATCCGCTGCACGTCAGATACATGGGAGTTGCAGTAGAAAAACGCTGCCTGTGGAAACCCAGCAGAGAAGACTGATCTTCCAAACTCCGTAGACCTGCTGGTCGTCCTAGTTCTCCTCCCGGTGTCTGAACGCAGTGATACAAACTCATTTAATGGAGGAGAGGCCAAGTCATTGATTACTTTATAGACTAGACTAACATCAGCGAGGAAAACAAAACTGTCAAAGATCGTTCTTGATGTGGATGGCCCTTTACTCTTCTTTTCCTTTTTTATTCATTTATGGTTATATATCTGATATCTTGGTGAAATTTAATTAACCAAATTTCCTTAACTGTTTTTAAGTGTTGTTGAGTATTTCCATTTAATGCTACTTTATACTTCAACTCAACTATATTTAGGATATTGTACTTTTACGCCCAAAATACACCCATCTGGCAGCTTTAGTTACTTTACAAATTAAGATTAAGAAAAGCTTATCACATATAATGTTCTCTTATTGATTACAACCCAACAGCTTTGCCTCGACAAGCTTCTACATTTAAATGCTGCTCATTTATTAATGCATCAGTTATAATAATCCAAAGGTATAATAAAGAATGATAAACACCCACAGGGGCAGGAGCCCGATTTTAACCCGACACTTTTTTAATACGTCTGACGTTCTCATACAATTCAGAGTTGTTTGAACTGCAGAAATCTGTTTAAAATGATCTTAATGAATAATGCAACAAGGACGAAGCATGTAAACTGCGCTGTTTGTTTATTCAGAATGGAACGGATCGCAAATGGATCTGAATGAAGAAACGTAAAAAAAAAAAAAAAAAAAAAAACTCAACGTATTTCTCTGTGAGGGCTTGCCTCGCCCTCACGCTTGGAGAAGTAACAAATGAGGACGTTGAAGGCTGACTATCATCTTTTCTGCCACGGCAAGCCTGATTCATGTGTCTCTTCATCATCCAAGTCCCCGTTTTATTTGCTGTTATAGGCGACAGCGTGCCGCACCTAATGCACTCAACAAAGCCGACACATATTGTCACTGCCCACGACTTGTTTAAAATGGTTCCATACTTCCGACTTTCCTCCAAACTTGCTCAAAGGTAATTCTCCTATTTCTGATTATAACATAGCTTTCTCCCCACCCAATTAGGCTATAGGCCTAGTAAAAAACACAAAAGCTTGATCAAGGGCCCGGCCTGGCCGGCTCGGCCCAGGATAGTGGCGGAAAATAACGGCCCGGCCCGAAAGTCTGGCGGGCTCGGGCTTGGGCAGAGAATCGTAACTACTTTAGAGTTGAAGATGAACACATTTTGAGTATGAATTCATTGATAAATAAATAATGACATAAATAACTAAGCCTATATGTGGGACCTTGCATAAATAAAAATGTAATTGCCTTCTCAAAAAAAAAAAAAAAAAGAACTTGTGTTTGAAAACAAATACATCAATTTGGGAGGGAAATGAATGAAGAACACATTGCACATTGCACACTCATTTCTGTGATTAGGCCTATGTAGCCTAGAGAAACATTGTCTCCTCAGGCAAATAGGTGAGATAGGCAGTGCAAGGCACTCTAAACTCTCTTTTATAAACTCTCTACTCACTATAATCTAGGCTACTCGCTATGAACTTTCTATTGGCTATACACTTTCTTACTGGCTATAATAATCTCTCTATTAACTAACTCTCCTGACTCTGTTGACTCTACTGCAACAACCCCAGCCCCGTGATGCGCTGCTCGCGCAGCTTTTGATTTGAACTTGAAGCAGTGGCGTGGGTGTGTGTGAAACGAAGCTTCGGACGTCACTGGTCACGTGATTATCTCCAAAGCGAATCGAGCTCCGATACAAAGCTTCATTCCAAATTGGTTCACGTTTTCGATACATGCCTCGAAGCAGAGGGTTCACGGGTAACATCACTAGAAAATAGGTGGACAGCTGGAAATGAAGCATCGCTAGCACTAAAGTTAGCATTAACTAACATTAGCTTCACACTAGCTGGTGTTTTTACACAATTTTAGTGTCCAGCTCAAGTTTTTTGACTTTAACGTGTGGTGGTCTTTGTTAACCTCTGTTTGTCAGAATGACCATAACTCGACAGTGGCTGCCTGCAGCCGTACAGCCTTATAAATGTAAAACATTATAGATAACTAACATTGCTAGTGTTACCTTTTCATGGTTAGTTTAAACAACATAACTTATCCTGGTCCGCTTTGTTAATCAATCAATCAAAGCTTTTATTACGGACACACACGGTCCAGAATACAGACAGTAAGACATACACATACAAAAAGACAAGTTAGTGTATTGTGATACATCAGTTAGGCTGTGGTAGAAGCCTTCAAAGTTTGCCCACTTGGCATATTTTGTAAGGCATAACTGTCATGCTGTTACATGTAACGTTATAGTGTAAAACGTAATTTATCAGGCCAGAGCATTAATGTAAAGTTTTATTTGTCTACTCTATAAAAGGAGACCTTCTTCACTGCAGCCAGTGTCAAGTTATGGTCATTCTGACAAACCGAGGTTAACAAAGACCAATACACGTTAAAGTAAAAAACTTGAGCTGGACACTGAAATTTGTGTAAAAACACCAGCTAGTGTGAAGCTAACGTTAGTTAATGCTAACTTTAGTGCTAGCGATGTTTGATTGCCAGTTTTTCCCAGCTGTCCACCTATTTTCCCTTTATGTGTTAATCAACAAAAAAAATGCCACTGAGGGGATAACGTCGCAAACTATCTATTCAAAAATGCTAATATCTTTCACATGTCCTACCTGTGGGCTGGTGCCAGTGAATACTGTGGTGCTATAAGTCATACATGGAAGGGGGAGAAGTCATTGTTCCTGCTGAACTGCACAATCTGGCACAGTTTATTGCTCTTATAATGTAATTGGTACCATTTGTTGTCCAAAACATTTTTTTTAAATGGAACTTTGTCACTTGCATCAGTTTGTTAGGTAAAAATCACATGTATATAGTGGATAGAAAGCATTCAGTCATAGTTCTCACAGTAACACCATTTCCTGAAGGCAACATGACAGAGGAGTCTTCTGCCTTCTTTGATAGGCTGTCACTCATAATACCACGCCCCTCTGAGTTGAAGCCATGCCCCCTACACCAAATCAGGGCCAAAAGTCTAAAACGAAAAAAAAAAATTATCTGAAATTGAAAAACAGATCTGAAACCAAAAAAAAAAAAGATTTGAAAACCGAAAAAAAAAAAAAAAGATTTGAAGGCGTAAAAAAAATAACTTTTGAATCTGAAAACATGAAATGTGGAACTGAAAACAAATATAAAAGTGAAAAATGAAAATTTATATTTTATTCAAAATAATTCCAGAATTGAATCTATATTTTATTCAAACTGAAAGAAAAATTGGTACACTTATTTTAAGTTTGAATACATAGTTTTATTTTTTTCCAAGTTTTGACCAAAACTTAAATTTTCAATTTCAAGCTTTATTTTTTCAACTATATATATTTTTTTCAAATGAACAAAACATTTGGCCCCGATTTAGCTCCATTGTTAGAGTGCATGTTGGAGAATGGCTCGGGCACATGAGGATAACTAGCCAGTTGAGATTGTGTGTACATCCTTGAGAACTGTAAGTCGTATAATTTATGTTGTCAGTTCATTTAAGCCTGGTCTTGCAAATTTAAATTAAGATTTGCCCCCACTGCTAAAAAAAAAATCCTAAAGGAAACACTGAAAACAATTCTAAATTGCCTGATTTTAATAACTAATATTAGGACAACTTGTGCCAAATGTCTTTCGAGTTTTTTTTTTATTTATTTATTTTGCTTGTACTGAATATTTATCCGTTTGTTACTTAGTCAATTGTTTAGTTATCATTTCTAAATAAAGAAAAACAGTTCAATTTACAAAAATAAAAAGATCAGTACTCCTCCAACATTTCAACAGGAAAATACAGTTTGGATCACGTTCTCCTCAGCTGTCAGTGTGATTTAACATCAGTTCTCTGTTTTACTGATGGATACTACTGTATGGTTTATAAAAGTAACTGTGTGCACATCCCACCTTCTGGCAGGTGCAGGAAAAATGAAAGTACCTAAAACGAAAATAATGTAATGACCGCAACACTGCTTTGAACTCCCATATTTAATATAAAAATGCAACGTTTCGACCCATTGGGTCTACTACTGTAGGGTTACATGACTATCTACAGACACGACAGTCACAGAATAAATGTCATCACAGGTTAAAGCCACCTTTATTAACGTCCAAACTTCATTGGAAGCCACTGGTAAACGAGTCTGGAGGGGTTTTAGTTGTTATGTTGAGTGATGTTGATCTTTAAAGATTGTTTTTAATAGACAATGACTTTGCTTTCTCATTGTTTGGAGTCCCACGGACCCAACTGTATGTGCAACTGCATCTTTAAAAATAATATTATTTTCCTGTTAAATGTTTTTTTTTTTTTCTGACAAAACACAAAATGTAGAAAAGTATCAAATAGCTTTCGTTTTGCCACAAACTTCACATTAGATAGAAATGACAAATATTGACCACAAAGCAGGAATTAGCAAAATATCAAACAGAAAAAGTAAATATTTCATGTTTTATATGTGATACACACATGAACACATATACTGTATATATCTTTAGTTTGCCAAAAATTAATTCACAGATAAAGCTACAAAACATTAACCTACTTCCCTAAACTGTTTAAAACCTCCAATAACAGTCATTTAAAAATAGACTTATTTGTGATTTAAGAGGTGTAATGCTGCATAAATGTATTCGTTTTGAGCTGTTTGTTTGGGGTCTCCTCTCCAAACAGAACAGTAGTGTTAAAGAGATTTAAGTAATGAAGTTAAACTTTCGAAATTTTGGAAAACATTCTCACCTGCTGTCCTGCTGACAGTTATCTGAAAAGCTTGGTACATTGGGTACAAATTATGTATGGTGACAATAATGTGACAAAAACTGAGTAAGAAATGTTCTTACGTGGCTGCATGTTGTTGGGTGTAAAGTTGTTGGTTTTTTTACTCACTTATTATTCCACACACCTAGACAGCCACGTAGCCTACAACAAATAGCAAGGTGGAGATGCATTAACAAGTACACATTTCCACTTATAGTCCTTCCAAGTCAGTCATAAATTATATTATAAGATAGTCCTATATAGTATAGCACATGTCTGTTACCCCACTGCTCATATTATCCATAAACTGACACTGCACTTAGACAGATCCATTTATGGCCTTCATTACCAGATACAAACAGAGAGACAGAAATGTATCAAGAGCACAAATACAAATAGAATACAATGATATGTATAAAATGCTGGTATTGCTTGTATCACTGTATACACTTTGTTGTTCATAAATTACACGCCCACAATAAATATCAAGTCATATCAATCTTATCACTGTCAATATAAATTTAAGCACGCTGTATATAGGCATACTGTATATTCGGTCATTTTCAGCTATACCTCATGAATATAAAGCAACCTGTTTATCATTCCAGTGTCTCAGCTTCCTCAGGAAATAGAGTCTGCTCCTAACCTTCTTGTAAATAGCAGTGCTGTTGACTTTCCAGTTCAGCCTATTGTTGATGTTGACACCCAGGTATCTGTACTCCACAACCATGTGCACATCTCCACCCAGAATGCAAAGGGTATGCGGGGCCGTTCCTTCCTCCTGATGTTAATCACCATCTCTCTTTGTCTTATCTACATTCATCAGCAGGTGATTCTTACAAGACCCCTCCCCAAAGTTGTCCACCAGCGCTCTGTACTCTCCCTCCTGTCCATCCCTTACACACCCAACAACTGCAGAGTCATCAGAGAACTTCTGTAGGGGACATGACTCTGGGTTGTACTGGAAGTCTGTGGTGTATAAGGTGAACAGAAAAGGAGACAGCACAGTCCCCTGTGGAGCCCCGGTACCACTCACCACCACATCAGACAAAACAAGGTCCAGACGGACAAACTGTGGTCTACTGCGGTAGTCAGTGATGCAGGAGACTGTGGACACACCGACACCCATCGGCTGCAGCTTCTCACCCAGTAGCAGTGGGTGGATGGTGTTGAATGGACTGGAGAAATCGAAAAATGTGATTCTCACAGTGTCGCCACCCCCATCCAGGTGCAAATGAGCTCGCTGCAGAAGATAGATGACAGCATCGTCCCCTCCCAGATGAGGCTGGTAGGCAAACTGTAGAGGGTCCAGAGAAGATCTCACCTGCTGCCTCAGGTAGGCCAAGGCCAGCCTCTCCAGCACCCTCATCACATGGGACGTGAGAGCCACTGAAACAGTTTCATAGCACCTTGGGTCCAGTAGACCCGAACACCTCATATGTAATAGTTATGTGTAGGGGGGGTGTACCGTGTGCAGTCATTGAAAATAAGTTATTTTTATGTTCTTCACAGAAAATGAGCCAAGGCCAATGAGTTTGAGTCAGAAGAAATAATAAATAGCATCATTTTTCTTTTAGCAAACATTGAAAACGGGTCCCACAGACCCAAACACCATACAAGGGTTGAAGATGCAGTTGCACATGCAGTTGGGTCCGTGGGACTCCAAACAATGAGAAAGCAAAGTCACAATCTACTTAACACAATCTTTAAAGATTACCCAACATAACTAAAATCCCTCCAGACTCGTTTAGCAGGAACTTGTGTCCCTTATATAAGATCATTTCCAGTAAGCCCATTCATTGTCCCTCCAACAGAAACATGCAATTACTTTTGTCACGTTAGGGTACTCATCCCTCATCACAGGAATTCATTCAGTTGGAAACACGAGGGTTGGGTAATGCCGCATTACTGGACGCTTTTAGAGCAGCGCCCGCAGTCTCGTTGGCGTGCAGCTTAGAACTGATATTTACTGTAAGCTTGACTGCTACCAGGGAAACAAATAGACTTGACATACATCTTGAGATAACTCTTGTTATGATTTGATACTATAAATAAAATAAAATGGAATTGAATTATAGTATAGCACGTGCCAGGTACACCACCGCTCATATCATCCCTAAACTAGCAGTTAGATGCATTTATGGCCTGTATTACAAGGTACAAACAGAATGACATACATGTATCAAGAGCACAAATACAAATAGTATAGGCATCATGGTGTGACACAATTTCACTTAGAATCCGCTGCACGTCAGATACATGGGAGTTGCAGTAGAAAAACGCTGCCTGTGGAAACCCAGCAGAGAAGACTGATCTTCCAAACTCCGTAGACCTGCTGGTCGTCCTAGTTCTCCTCCCGGTGTCTGAACGCAGTGATACAAACTCATTTAATGGAGGAGAGGCCAAGTCATTGATTACTTTATAGACTAGACTAACATCAGCGAGGAAAACAAAACTGTCAGAGATCGTTCTTGATGTGGATGGCCCTTTACTCTTCTTTTCCTTTTTTATTCATTTATGGTTATATATCTGATATCTTGGTGAAATTTAACTAACCAAATTTCCTTAATTGTTTTTAAGTGTTGTTGAGTATTTCCATTTGATGCTACTTTATACTTCAACTCAACTACATTTAGGATATCATACTTTTTACGCCAAAATACACCCATCTGGCAGCTTTAGTTACTTTACAAATTAAGATTAAGAAAAGCTTATCACATATAATGTTCTCTTATTGATTACAACCCAACAGCTTTGCCTCGACAAGCTTCTACATTTAAATGCTGCTCATTTATTAATGCATCAGTTATAATAACCCAAAGGTATGATAAAGAATGAGAAACACCCACAGGGGCAATATTTGTGCATGATGCATACTTGTTCCTATTGTGTGGTATTGGTACAATTTCTTTCCTGGAAAATCAATGTGCTATGCAATGCTAAATATTTGACTGACGTATCCTTGGGCACACCCAGTGATAGTTGCCTATAAAGAGCCAGGAGCTGAACACCTGCTGCATCCACCATCAGAGTCCAGCTCACACAGGTAAACTCCTCGGATCTCCTTCTTATTCCTCCTTTTGTTCTTACCTTATTGTATTTAGCACAAACGTATTCCTTAATCACCAAATTCTGTTCGGATTTTGACTTTAATTTCAGATTTGCAGTTTAACAGCAGAGGACCACCATCATGACTCCAGTGATCTCCGTCGTCGTCCTCCTCCTCTCGTTGATGGTCTATCTTCCGGTAAGTCTGACTCTTTCAACACTGAGATTAAAAAGACTCCAAAAAGAAACTTTGTCATGGATTTGGGGCAATTTGAGATAATTCAGTTGGTTTGTAAATGATTTTATGAGCCTTTTAAGATGATAGAGATTTGTTGCAATTCATAAAAAAAGAATGTAATCCTTTCATTTACAGTACATACATTAAAAAAAATAATAATGTGACTCCGGTTTTCACTTGACAGAAACGGATCATAAAACCGTAGAAAACATTTTTTTTAAATGTGCAATGTTGTACCTTTGTGTTGCAGGGTGCAACAGGAGCTCCAACAAGTGAGTTGAATTTCTTTCTTTTCCTCTCAATTCACATCTGATCATGTGAATAATTTACAAGTTAAACTGCTGTTCATTGTTTCTGGTGCCATCTGTTTTCTCTGTTTCCAGCCAAGTCGATGGCAGTCTCTCAAATCATCGTGAAAGCTAATCCTGGCGTCTCTCAAATCATCGTGAAAGCTAATGCTGGCATAAGTAAGACAGAATTTTTATAAAAAATCAAACTTTTACGCTAGACACATAGCCAATGGTTGTACCACACATCACGACATGGTGTTGTTGGGAAATGTAGGGTTAGTACTACGAGCAGTGCTGCAAGATGAAGATTGTGTTTCCAAACGGACCAATCTGGCAACATTTCTGCAGCCGGCCGATTCCAACAGACGCAGTGTTGTTTGGTGCTTTTATTAATGGCCAAATTGGCTCGTAACTTTACAACGTAACCCACCAAAGTAAATGTTTACCGGCATTTAAAGCCCTGGATGTGAATAATCTACAAGTTAAACTGCTGCTCATTGTTTCTGGTGTCATCTGTTTTCTCTGTTTCCAGACAAGTCGATGGACGTCTCTGAAATCATCAAGAAAGCTAATGCTGGCATAAGTAAGACAGACTTTTTTATAGAATCTAACTTTAAATACATGATGGCAACACAATGAGACTTGATGTAGAGCTGAGATAATGAATCTGTTAGTCGAGAAACAAAAAATGAGTTGTCAACATTGATTGTTTCAGTCATTTACCAAAGATTCTTTCCAAACATTTGCTGGCCTCAGACTGTCAAGTGTGAGGATTTGTGATTTTCCTTCCTTATACAAATACCATAAATCAAGTATTTTTGGGTTTTCGACTGGTGGTCAGACACAAAACTTTTTTTTACTATATTTTTTACCTTTTATAGAATAAATTAAGGAAAAAATTTTATTTGCAGCCTAGCTCATTGGTCCATGTCCATCGCTCATGTAAAACTCTAGATTCCTGGTTTGAATATTCATTTAGGTGTCTGTTTATTTGTTGTTGTGCAGAAACGCCCCTGATCCACGGCGACATTGTACCAAATTTAAACAGGAATGCCGACCCCTGCGTGACCAAAGGCTGCTTGTGGCCCAAAACTGGAAGTTACGTCTACGTGCCCATCACCATCGGCCCTGAATACAGTGAGCTGCACTTACCTTGTTTTAGAGATACGCAGTTGCCAGAATAAAAATAGTGAAGAGGATGAATGATTTATAACTTTAGAAACACATTTTACTAATTATCCATGTTACAACCAAGTTCTATGTTTGCCAGCTAAGGTAAGAGGATAAGAGGTGAGATTTCGAGTTAATAAAGTTTCTATGCTTGAAGCAAATGTATGAACTGTTTCTCAGCAGCCTGTTCTTTGTCTCTGCAGCCACCGCAGAGAGCAACATCATCATTAATAGCCTGTTGACCTTCCATCAATACACCTGCATTCGCTTTGTCTGGCGTAGTACGCATCAGGATTACCTCAGCTTCTTCTCTGGAAATGGGTAGGCACACACACACACACACACACATATACACAAGTAAATATCTCTCTTACACCGCACCTCTCCCGCTGATTTAACTATGGATGCAGATTCGTGGGTCTGTGTGTGTCTGTTGGTGCATGGCAGACTTTATACTAAACCACACACCCACCCACACACCCACACACACACACACACACACACACACACACACACACACACACACACACACACACACACACACACACACACACACACACACCATGAAAATGCATTTGTTACTTTCTACATCTGCTCCCATTTTCTGATGCCTGTATGTTTGGCCATCAGCTACGGTGGCCGACAGGGTGCACTAAGACAAAAAAAACACATGCAAATAGACAAAACACAAGCAAATTAAAAAAACATCTTCATTAATTTGACAACACGCGCAGCATTTAGCAAACATGTTGCAGATACACACAACACAACCAAATACATAGACGCGCTGCAAATATAGAAACAATGCTAAATGAAAAGTACACAAATCCCCAAAAAAGAATGCAACAAATAAACGCTGCATCCAGATTACACAACGGAAGTTCTCCAGACTCTAGAGGGAGGGCTAAGTGGAACAGCTTGATTTTCGACCCCACGGAGTGAGAGAGAGAAAGGGAGCGAGAGAGAGAGCGAGCAGATGAGAGGTTTGTTTTGGAAATGGGAAGAAAAGTATAGTAAAAAGGTGACATACACATGTGCATATTAATTACTTTTACTGTATTATAAAAAGGAAACATAACTACCGTATTAGAGACTGACTTATACAAGAGCTTGCTCATTAGCCCATATGTATGTTACTGAAAAGTAAAACACTTCTAATTAAAAAAGGAAAACAAATGATCCACTCTCTCTTAACATAACCCCGCCTTCCGTTCTATAAACTGGATGCAGTATTTTTAATTTTTTTTCGTGGTTTGTGTGCTTTTCATTTAGCATTTTTGTTTCTGTATTTGCAGCGTGTTTATGTATTTGGTTGTGTTGTGTGTATTTGAAGCATGTTTGCTAAATGCTGCGCATGTGTTGTCAAATTAATGAAGATGTTTTCTTAATTTGCTTGTGCTTGCTGTATATTTGCATGTATTTTCTTAAGTTGCAGGGCGTTTGCCCCTGTCGGCCACCGTAATCATCTTGCATTCGGTCAGTGTTTAAAATATGATATAGACTCTGATCCTTTATTTAAATAAAAGTACCAGTACAAAAATGTAAAAATACTCTATTACAAGTAAAGGTGGTGCATTCAAACCATATAATATGTACCTAAGTAAAAGTATTATCAGAAAAATTTAAAATATAAAAAATAAAAGTGCTCTGCAGTAAAATACCCCGAGGCTAATATAAAAGAAGAAAAAACTGTTTTCATTATTTGGACATTGCTCAAATCTTGGAATTTTTGTGAAAAAACACATAATTTGACCTTGTTTGACCTCATATACTTCTTTAAATTAGTCCATCTGAGAAGTTAGAAGGGGAAATGTCCCTTTGGTGAACAAAATTAGAAACATGGATGACGCCTTTAACCACTGGCCTACAGGACCCCCGATCAATTTCGATAGTTCACTTCAAGATTCCCCAACACAACACAAGAGGGATGAGGAATGCATCAACAACACCAATATTTATTTACTGTGAAATCACTGTGTGTGTGTGTGTGTGTGTGTGTCTCAGGTGTTGGTCCTACGTGGGCCGTCAGCGAGGCAGACAGCAGGTCTCCCTGTTGAAAAACGGTTGTCTGTACACAGCCACGGTGCAGCACGAGGTTCTCCACGCTCTTGGCTTCCATCACGAGCATGTCCGCTCCGACAGAGACTCTTACGTCTCCATCCTCACCGCGAACATTCAGCCAGGTATACCCTCTTGATCAATGAGTCACACATAAGGAAAGTAACTACTGTCTACAGCCATGCTAGGAGCTCTGTGAGGCTGTTAAAGGGGTGATAGGATGATTATATAGAGTATTTCACACTGTTCCTTAAGGTCTCCTAATGGGGTATGTAACATTGGTTGGGCTGGAAATGGCCTGGTTGATATTTTATTGGACCTTATGCATCCCTGTGTTTTGGCCCTATTTGTAACAAGAGATGAGATATTTAGATGAGCTGCGCGCTGATTGGTTGAGCGAATCCCCATACACACACATTAGAGACGCGCGCTGATTGGTTGAGCGAATCCCTATTCACACACATTAGAGATGCGACAGAATCTCATAATCCAGACACTGCAATGTTTCATTACCAAATTCACTTTTTTATGCGAGAAATCAACTATATAAAGCTGAAATATGGGCCGTTTTACAAAAATATGGCTAATTGCAAATTTGGTAAGACGTGTCGGACTTTAGGAGCTTTTTTTGCGGCTAGCTAACTACACTTTCGGCATAACTATAGTATATTTACAGTTTGAATTTCATCACGGTATGTACAGGTTCCCCGAGTTCCTACAAAGCTTAGCTAACACTTGTCCGATTTCGGATTTCAATTTAATGCATTTTTGTGAATGTCAGAGGTCTCGTTAGGAGGAGGCTAACTAGCTCTCATTGATGGACTCCAGCTCACCGCGGGCTCTATCAATGAGACTCGTGGACAAGAAGCGTTTATTTCCCCGATTGTTTGTTTAAATAACTCAACACACATATCCATTATAAGATTAACTGGAACCTGCGGTAAGAGATTGTGGGTGTAACAAGCTCGCTGACCGCGCTCTCAGTCACACACCCGCCATTTAGCAGGAAGAGGGGAGGGAGAACAGCGAGGTGCAGGCCCTGGAGCTCTGTCAGGGCAGCGGCGTTTGGTAGTCCAGTCACCCAGAAAAGGGTGAGTTTGTGTGGGTATTGAGCACCACGGGCTGCCAGTCGTGACGGAGCTCAATCGAGCTCACAGCAGGCCGGGGTCTGTGAAGGAGGACAGGCAGGGTGGCGATGTAGCAACCCAGGCAGCACCGGCCGCTGAACTCCGACACACAGTCAGACAAAATTTGCAATTAGCCATCAATTTTCATAAAACGGCCCATATTTGAGCTTTACATAGTTGATTTCTCGAATAAAAAAGTTTCAGAAGTGAATTTTGTAATGGTATAGCAAAGATCTGCGCAACCTAGATTTAGAAGACTACCTGATCTCAGGTCAGTTGTGTAGCCTATGTAAATGTTGGGGTGTGACTCTTAATACATCCATGGGCATGACAAAGGTACTTTTAGCTTTCTTGAGATTTGCCCATTTTCAGCGGCAGTTTCAAAATATGAGATTTTCATAGTAAAGGGGTGTCAATAGGATTTTGAGCTTCTATGTATGTCCTATTTACCCACCGAACTGTCGTTATTCAACTATGACGAGGTAAAATCGGTTTTGCATTCTATCACCCCTTTAAGCAAAGCATTTGCTTTGACCTAAATGCTAACATTCTTGCAATTGCGATCCTAATTAGCTGATGTTTAGCAGATATAATGTCTAATATGTTCACCATGTCAGTTTAGTGTGTTAACATGCTAATAGTCTGGATCAAGGGAAGTACGTTTTCAGGATGTCCCTCACCTTCCGCTCTCTGTGTGTTGCCGTTCTCAAACTCTGCTCGTTTGGGAAACAACAACAAATCTCCAGCTAGATAGCTATCCACTTAAAACGGCAAGTGTTGAAGAACATTTGGATTGTGTAACAAGGCAGACCAGCATGGTTCTTTCGGGGAATGATGGTAAAGAGTTACAAAGAATATGTTTACGCATTTCCTCTCTAACAGGGGCATTTTGGGACCGATTGGTGGGATTGCGTGACCAAGGTGGTTTAAATAAACTGACTCAGCACAGAGATCTACCGACTGCTCTCTAGTAGAGTTAGATTCTCTGCCTGAGTTCAAACTTGACTTGGTCGGGCCGATACCCTTGATCAAGCATTTGTATTTTTTGAATCATTACTTTATTAGCCTAACTGGGTGGGGAGAAAGCTATGCCTCTCCAGCTTCTCCCATAGCTCTGAGTAGATGTCCTGCACTGACTTGAGTGTGCGGTAAACTGTGCTAAATCATGTCTCCCCCATTTGCAGCACTGTCTTCGATAATTGCGCAACCAGGCCAGATTGTTTCAGATATCTCACGAGACCTTTAGCAGCAGATATGGTCTCTCCTATATCCGGCACGTTGTCGGCCAGTGTGTTTGCATGCAGACCGTGGCGAAGGACAGTAGGCTATTAATTAGGTGATCGGGACAAGAAAGTCTCCTATATGGTTCCAGGGCTTTGATTATGTTGCTGACTTGATCTGTTACCCACACTATTCGGCCGAGGGAGCTAGGGTTGAGTTTTTTTTTTTTTTACGTTTCTTTATTCGGGTCCATTTGCGATCCATTCCATTCTGAATAAACAAACAACGCAGTTTACATGCTTCATCCTTGTTGCATTATTCATTATGAAAATTCTAAACAGATTTCTGTAGTTCAAACAACTCGGAATTGTAGTTGAGAACGTCAGTTATAACGGTCCACGTATAAAAAAAATTGTGTAGTTTAAATCAGGCTTGGGCTCATAATTACAGTTAATGTTTCGGGCCGGGCTGGGCTCGGACACAAGATGCACAGGCTCGGGTAGGGTCGGGCTTGATTTTTTGGTCCCAATCTAAGCTTTACTCTCTAACTAGCAGGGGCAAATGCTTCAATATTTTGGTCTGTTCTCTCCACCTGTGCAGGATTTGAATCAAACTTTGTGAAGGTGGCAACTAACAACTTGGGTACTCCCTACGACTTCAAATCTGTCATGCAGTACGGCAAGTGAGTGTTTTCAAATGTATTGTCACTGTGGTGGAAGAACTCTTATCTTTTACTTAAAGGGCAACTATTATATAGCATTTTCAGGATAAAACTTGCATTTTGTGTTTGTACTAGAACATGTTTACATGCTTTAATGATGAAAAACTTAATTTTTCTCATACTTCCCATGGCTGCTGCACTTGTATTCACCCTCTGTAGGAGTGCCAGTTTCTTTAATCCCTCCTCCCAAAAAAGCCCAGTCTGCTCTGATTGGCCAGCATGTTTCAATTCAATTTCAATTCAATTTTATTTATAGTATCAAATCATAACAAAAGTTATCTCGAGACACTTTACAGATAGAGTAGGTCTAGACCACACTCTATAAATTCCAAAACCCCAACAATTACAGTAATTCCCTCAAGAGCAAGCATTAGCAGTGGCTATTGCGACAGTGGCAAGAAAAAACTCCCTTTTAGGAAGAAACCTCAGCAGACCCAGACTCTTGGTAGGCGGTGTCTGACGGGCCGGTTGGGGGCGTGATGAACAGTGGTGATAACATTAGAAGTCACATTGATCTGTTTCCTGGAATCTCCGGTGCGCTCCAGTTTTGTTTCACCAGCTAGTTGAAGCCAGAGCTGGAGCTACTGCAACAGAGTATATAGCAGGACTTTGTACCGTGAAAAATCACCAATAAAGTAACTTAATTTAGCAAATACATGTAGTAGAGTAAAAAGTAAAATTTTTGCCTCTAAAATAGAGTAGAAGTATAAAGTTACATTAAATGGAAGTACTCAAGTACCTCAACATTTCACTTAAATACAGTACTTGAGTAAATGTACTTTGTTACATTCCACCATTGTGTATAGTGTATTTATATCATATATTAGGTTGCTCTCTTGTAAGTCATATTGTTTTCAAAGGAAAGAAAATTCAAAAGAACTAACAAACTGCGCAATGTAACTTTAATTCAGAGCCTGTGTGTGTGTGTGTGTGTGTGTGTGTGTGTGTGTGTGTGTGTGTGTGTGTGTGTGTGTCTATATACTAAACATGTTGTGTTCTGTGCTCCTCAAGATACTCCTTCTCCAAAAACGGCTTGCCAACCATCACCGCTAAGGCGAATCCTAACCTTGTGTTTGGAACCGCCGTACAGATAAGTGCCAATGACATCGCCCGCATCAACAAGCTGTACAAATGCTGTAAGTAGAAAATTAACAATATTCTTTAAAAAAAAAAAAACTTTTCACACATTTCACTACTGATCAGGTTATCATGTCATGGCACAACAAGGGAAAATTATTTGAAATACTATGTATATGAGATATTAATCAGAATCTCTTTTTTTTCCAGAAAATCTTCCAGAAGTTGTTTCAGCTTGTTAGAACTGATGGAAGAACATGTTGGGGATAAATGCAGATTACTTAGTCTTACTTTTAATCAGTTGTGATTTGATTTAAATCATTTACTCACTTCTTTACTGGTTTTAAAATATAAACTTTATTATTTGGTTATTGTTTTCCATCTGCAGATGATTGAATAAACTTACAAAAAGTGTGTTGCCTAAAAGTGTTTATTTAAACAAGAATTGCCACTAGCTATTTTAGTTGTACAAAGATGCAGGTGCATATTACAACATATTATCCATCTTATATCACTTTCTTTTTTTTTTTTTTTTTTTTAAAGGTAGAATATGTAGTGAGAATGACTCCCCTCCCTGGCTTATTGGAGAGAGAGAGAGAGAGAGAGAGAGAGAGAGAGAGAGAGAGAGAGAGAGAGAGAGAGAGAGAAAGAGAGTGGAACAGTGGTGAAGTGAGCTAGAGAGTGAATAAAGAGGAAGCAGCGTACACAGCGGTTATCAAAGCTCTTCTCATATTGTTTGGCAGCGATTATGTTCTAAAGAACAAAGAAACACACACACACACACCTCTCCAGGAATGTGCCGCATTGTCAGATTGAGTGAATGCAGAGCTTCATTCTGTCTTTTTCTCTCTGTCGGTGTCAGTTAGACTTGTAAGTTGATATGAAAAGCAGAGGGGCAAAGCAGCGGTTGGGAATGAGAATGGGCTGCAAACCATGCATAACCTGGGGGTTACACATCCAAAGGCTCTTTGTTACCGCCCACAAACGTCCCGCACACAGGAAAATAAACTGAAAAGAAAGAATCCAGGCAGAGGGTCTCCGTAGGTACAGACACCATCACACTTCTAGTGGCACATAAGTGATGTTTGAGAGGGATTACCTTTGTATTGGTCTATACATAGTTATTTGTGGAAAGCATAATATGTTATACCTTTAAGTCTCAAACACAATATACGATAACCAGTCAAAACGAAACAGAGACACCAATGAAGTGTAAAACAGTATTCTAAAACAATACTAAGGCAGTTAATCCCCTTAATGGGCAAATGTTCACTATCATTTTACAACAGAGTCAAAACCAAGACCAAGACTTTGAGGGGTTGAGACCAAAACAAGAGAAAAAACCTTGAGGGATTGAGACCAAAACAAGACCAAAACTTTGAGGGATTGAGAGAGAGAGTCAAGAACAAGACCTTGATGGGTTGACACTAAGTGAAGACCAAGACTTTGAGGGGTTGAAATTGACACAAGACCAAGACTTTGAGGGGTTGCGACCGAAACAAGCCCAAGACTTTGAGGGGTTGAGACCGAGTCAAGACCTTTACATCAGCCTTTCAGTCAAGGCCTAGAATGGTCCCTATGCCTTATAAAAGACATCCTCTTTCCCTGACATTCTGAATGCCACCCTCTTATATGATGCCATCTAGTACAGTTGCTCCACCCACTCATTAAAAGTTATGACGTGATGATTTATTTCCAGTGTCTTAAAGTCATCCCTGTTATTGTGGCCACCTAAGCCAGATTACTGATATTTATTCAGTGTATTAGGCTCTAATATTAATTGTACTACGATCTTACTTAGAAAAACAACAATTTCATCCCACATACTTTTAGTTTTGTTTAATTATACAGCATATGCACCAAAGTACCTGTTGCTTTCCCACATCTCCAGCAGGTGTCATTATTTATCAATTTAAGTCGCTATAATTTCCTTAGGAGTCCAATAGCTGCTTTTCAGATTTTCTACATTTTTTTCTGAATGCTTAAACCCTAACTGTGATTGTTATAGCACAATTTCTAAAACTATTAATACTTATAGCAAAACCACTCACTGAGTTTCCAAAACTAGAAGCACAAACACTGCTTTGAACTCAGTTTGCAATGTTGTAACACACACTTTGCAAAACTGTAGGTAAAATCCACTGCACAGCACTCTTTTTGCAGAACTGTAAACACAACTAACTGCTTTACACTCATTTTCCAAATGATCAACACACTCCTAGCAAAACTATACACATGTATGGCTATTACTTACACTATTTTGCCAACTGTCTGGCACACTATCACATGTGAAAACTGTTTTAGATAATTAGTTCACTTTGCAATCAGCCTAAGCACTATACATTTGATTTGATTTGATTTGATTTATTTAATTGTAAGAGAGTGCCTTACACATGATAAAAGGACATCAAGTACAATCGAGGATAAAAACACAATAAAGTCCAAGACTTATTTACATTGTGGTCCTCAACACACATCAGGACAAGACAAGATACTCAATGACATTACATTGAAGGATGCCGGTCCGGGATGCTAGCCTGGCTAAGGAAACTACCACACAATTCGCCACTGCAGAGACTCATATTCCAACCCAGTATCACGCCTAAGCGTGTAATAAAACGACAGCACACAAAATGGATATATATGCTACAAATACACATGGAACTGCTGCGTGATGATTATTACCGGAGCCTGGCTGAACACACTCACTCATCCCAGACGGCAGCTAGCAGCTAAAAGGGTAGGTGAATTTAAACAATGGCTAAGTTGCTAAATGCATCTTGTTGTCATGTAAGGGCCCTGTTCATGTTGCACAGACATTTTAATTGCATTTTGTGTCTGTTAAGAGGCACAAAGGCACTCTTTATCCTATGCCCCCATAAGTGCCGTTTTAGCTGAGTGGGAGCTCTCGGCATTAGCTGCAGCAGCTCCGTGTTGCTAGCACTGATTCGGCTCGTTTTTTTTTCTATCGACAGCACTCATATACATATAGCAATCAAGATTAATGTAAAATATGCGCAAGTGTTGGTTTCCGTAGCAGCCAGGCGCTTGTTGAGTTGCAGCCTTGGAGCACAGTAAGCGGTGCTCTAGTGTGGCTTTATTTTACATTGAAAAAGCCAGTCAAACTGCAACCCACCTTTGAATCAAAATAAAACTTTCCTCTTATTTGTGAAATAAGCATGTGACCCGTTTTCAACTCCACCACTCAAAGAATCGGAATCGAGAATCCATAAGAACCGGAATCGAAAGGAAGAATCGTAATTGGAATCAGAATCGTTAATATCCAAACGATGCCCAACCCTAACGATGTAGACTGATTTTTTTTTTCTTCTCAGTGAAATTACTATTTTGGGTTTTGACTTGGAAAAAAACACTTTGATATATGTAAATAACACCAATACTTGAAGTTTGGATCCCTCTATGTTTACAGAACTATGACAAAAGTATAACCTCAAACTGACATAGCCTACCTTGTGCACAAAGAAAGCAAAAGCCAGATGTGTTCTTTATTCATGCCATCAGTGTGTAGTTGGTGCATTGTGTGCTTTTAATTGTGATGGCTTGTGTTACCTGTTTGATACAAAAAAACATGTTTACAAAGGTTTGAAGAATTAAGCTAAGTTTATTAGCTTTTGCAAGAGAACTACAATGTTTTGCTGATTTGTTGAAAGGTTTTCTTATTTGTGTGTAGAGTTTTTCAAAAATAGCCAATAGTTACAAAAAATGTGCCTAAGCCATCAGAAAAAACTGTAAAAGAGTGACTTGCGATTGTGCTTTCCTGTGAGTGTTTATGCCAGCAATGTATTTTCCTTTCCAATTATTTTCAGGAATGATCACGATCAGATCTTTTTCTCAACTCATTTTCAAACCTTTAGGATTGGGTTCATGAGCTTTTCCAATTAGTTAATTAAAAAAACTTTAATGTGGCAACATCTGAAGAATAATTTACAAATCCAAATAATTTTGTTAGGGTTAGTTTTGATGTTTGCCCTTATACAATGTCTAATATGTAAAAAGTACCAAAATTGTTTAAGTCATTTTTGATTTCGCCAAAAGGATTTTACCGCACCTTCTCCAGTCAAATCACTCAACATGAATTCCCGATTTTACCCATGTTTTCAATATCAAAGGCTTTTAATGATTTACAATGTTTAATTAAACCTTATAGTAGTAGTAGAGGCCTTTAGATGCGAGAAAAGAATTAGAGAAGTTCTGAATAAGTCAAAAGGCTAAATGGGGAATGTAATGTGATAGCCACAAAAGGTTTTCAGACAGCCTTGCATGAATGGCTTCTTCTGATTGGAGGAAATCTAGTTCTGATATCAACAACTATCACTGGTGGAAGAAGCATTTTAATATTTTACTTAAGTAAAAAATTCCACACAATATTGTAAAAAAAATACTCCATAAAAGTCCTACTTTCGTAGTTAAGTTATAAGTACAGAAGTCTTATCGCTAAAATGTACCTAAAAAACAAAAGTTAAAGTAGACTACTCATTACCCAGAATGCCTCCTTAATCTGTGAAAAAAGACATCAAATTAAATAACTTTCTGATGAAAATTAGTAGCAGAGTTAGCAAAAATTGCATTGCATGAAAATAGAAAAACTCAATTTAAGTACAACTTGTACAAATATACTTTAAACCCAATAGATAAAAGCTTAAAATGTAAACAAAGCAAAACAATTGTAAATTGCCTGGCTATAATAACTAATATTAGGACAATTTGAATATGTATCCCTTTATTACTTAGTCAATGGTTTAGTTAAAATTTCTTAATAAAGGCAGACATTTGTTTAATAAAAATTTACAAAAATAAAAAGATGTGGTTTTATGTTTCCACCAAAGGGAGGCAGCAGTACTCCTCCAACATTTGGAGGGGATGTACGGTTTGGATCATATTCTCCTCAGCTGTCAGTGTGATTTAACATCAGTTCTCTCTTTAACTGATGGATACTACTGTATGGTTACATGACTATCTACGGACACGACAGTCCCAGAATAAATGTCATCACAGGTTAAAGCCACCTTTATTTACATTTTACACAACGTCCCAACTTCATTGGAATTGGGGTTTGTAAGATTCAGCCGATGCAGAAGTTAGAACTGAAGATTAAAGAGTTTATAAGAAAGTATTATTCTTTTGTCCAGTAAAAACTTCCTAAAAGAATTTGACAATTCAAAATGACTGAAAAAACGTACACAGATTATGATCCATCTGATAAATTCCTTGCGGGTTGCTGGCCCATTAACCATGGGCGGAGCGAGGGGGGGCTTCTGGGGTTCCAGCCCCAAATGTTTTCTCAAAAGCAACAAATCTTTTAGGGTTTTAAATTACCTTCAACGTTGTGCCATTTCCCCTCAGTCTATCTAAAGCTGTTTATGCAACATTCCTACCCTACGTACATTATTGAATAGTAAAATACATTTTTGCTTCTTTTTAGGGGTCAGGAGTGAACATTTGGTATCTTCAACATTTGTTGCGTTGATGGTTTCAGAATGATGAAGACATTTGGAGAACAATAGATACCAAACAGGATGGCAGCTCTACAGGATGATTCTTTCCCTTGGCAACTATCATGTTTTTACCAAATGATGTACAGATGTGTAGGTCCTCTGTTATCAAGTGCCTTGAAAAATAGTGTACATAGCTGCTGTAGATGAAGCATGCCCCCGGATCGCCTCTAGATTTTGGGCTGAGCCCCGAATGTTTACAACATCTGGCATCGGCCCTGCCATTAACAACTAACCACTGACTCAATGACCCTCAGGTGACACAACCCACTAGAGGTTACATTTCTGGAGCTCCCCACTAGTCAGTCAGAACTGAAGAAGTCTCTCAGATGAGAGGTGAAACATCCTCAAGAAATTCAAGCAAATCCAGTTGCCTTTTCTTATCACAGAGAACTATGGGATGACAAACAGGTTGCTTTATATTCATGACTGAATATACATTAGGCCTATATACAGCGTGCTTAGATTTATATTGACAGTGATAAGATTCATATCACTTGATAGTTATTGTGGGCGTGTAATTTATGAACAAGAAAGCGTATACAGTTATACAAGCAATACCAGCATTTTATACATTGTATTCTATTTGTATTTGTGCTCTTGATACATTTATGTTTCTCTGTTTGTATCTTGTAATACAGGTCATAAATGCATCTGTCTAACTGCAGTGTCAGTTTATGGATAATATGAGCGGTGGGGTACCTGACATGTGCTATACTATATAGGACTGTCTATATCTGGACTGACTTGAATGGACTGTAAGTGGAAATATGTACTTGTTAATGCATCTCCACCTTGTTATTTGTTGTAGGCTATGTGGCTGTCTGGGTGTGTGGAATAGTAAGTGAGTAAAAAAAAACGTTACACCCAACAACATGCAGCCGTGTCCCATTTCTGAGTAAGAACATTTTGTTACTCAGATTGTTTTGGTCACATTATGTCAAGTCAATTTTATTTACAAACCCCAATTCCAATGAAGTTGGGACATTGTGGAAAACGTGAATAAAAAAAGAATACAATGATTTGCAAATCCCTTTTTAACCTATATTCAATTAAATACACTACAAAGACAAGATATTGTATGTTCAAACTGACAAACGTTATAGTGTTTTTGCAAATATTTATTTTGAATTCGATGCCTGCAACACGTTCCAAAAAAGCTGGGACAGTGGCAACAAGAGACTGGGAAAGTTGAGGAATGCTCAAAAAATACCTGTTTGGAACATTCCACAGGTAAACAGGTTAATTGGAAACAGCTGAGTGTCATGATTGGCTATAAAAGGAGCATCCCCAAAAGGCTCAGTTGTTCACCAGCAAGGATGGTGCGAGGGTCACCACTTTGTGAACAACTGAGTAAGCATATAGTCCAACAGTTTAAGAAAAAAGTTTCTCAATGTTTAATTGCAAGGAATTTAGAGATTTCCTTATCTGCAGTCCATACTATCATCAAAAGATTCAGAGAAACTGCAGAAATCTCTGCACGTAAGTGGCAAAGCCGAAAACCAACATTGAATGCCCATTGAACACATTGAACTTCGGAAAACCATTGTCAGACAACACCGTTCGTTGCTACATCTACAAGTGCAAGTGAAAACTCTACCATGCAAAGCGAAAGGCATATTACAACAACACCCAGAAACGCCGCCAGCTTCTCTGGGCCCAAGGACATCTGAGATAGAGTGACGCAAAGTGAAAAACTTTGCTGTGGTCTGACAAGTCCACATTGTTTTTGTAAATCATGGACGTCATGTCCTCCGGGCCACAGAGAAAAAGGACCATCCAGATTGTTATCAGCGCAAAGCAGAGGTGTCAAAAGTATTCATATTCATTACTCAAGTAGAAGTACAGATACTAGGGTTTGAAAAGACTTCTGTAGAAGTTGAATAATCAACTCAAGCTTTTTACTTAAGTAAAAGTGTGAAAGTAATGGTTTCAAAACTACTTAAGTATAAAAGTAAAAGTAATGTAAGGGGAAAATTTAAGGACAAAAGCTTAGCCCCCACAGGGGCCTATAGTGCACTACCCCACCTCCACAAAAAATGTTTTTTCTAAAGGCTATAATGACTATAATAATGTTATATTAAAATCATACCTGCAAACTCAGAAGGGCTGAAAAAGGTGACACATATCTCTCTCTCTCTCTGTGTTTTTCAGACAATGGCAGCTACAGTCTGGTGTTAGACTCCATCCATCCATCCATCCATCTTCGTCCGCTTATCCGGTGTCGGGTCGCGGGGGGAGCAGCTCCAGCAGGGGACCCCAAACTTCCCTTTCCCGAGCAACATTAACCAGCTCCGACTGGGGGATCCCGAGGCGTTCCCAGGCCAGGTTGGAGATATAATCCCTCCACCTAGTCCTGGGTCTTCCCCGAGGCCTCCTCCCAGCTGGACGTGCCTGGAACACCTCCCTAGGGAGGCGCCCAGGGGGCATCCTTACCAGATGCCCGAACCACCTCAACTGGCTCCTTTCGACGCAAAGGAGCAGCGGCTCTACTCCGAGCTCCTCACGGATGACTGAGCTTCTCACCCTATCTCTAAGGGAGACGCCAGCCACCCTCCTGAGGAAACCCATTTCGGCTGCTTGTACCCTGGATCTCGTTCTTTCGGTCATGACCCAGCCTTCATGACCATAGGTGAGGGTAGGAACGAAAACTGACCGGTAGATCGAGAGCTTTGCCTTCTGGCTCAGCTCTCTTTTCGTCACAACGGTGCGATAGATTGAATGCAATACCGCACCTGGTGTTAGACTCCTCTCCAGTGAAATACAGACACACTTTTACACCGTTTAGCTGTCAGCATTTTAACTGTGTGTACTCGAGCTGCTAGCTAACGGTAGGCTAACATTACCTGCTGCTGAGTGTAGTGTTAACTAGCGTCCCGTGCTGCGATGTTTCAGTTCCCTCTAACATCCATTTTTGGAGCATCAGAGGGAAGCGCAGGCATTTAAATGGCACCTAAAAAGGCACCGAAATCCGCGTTGCTTTCGGTCAGGTAGATAACGGTCGTTAAGGCACCGGTGCCGTATTAGCACCGGGTCTGTGCAGGTGCGAAGGAGCGCGTACAAACCAATAGGGTGTCAGAATGGTATATGTTTATACTTCTCATCCAACCAGAATTACATTCACGCTATCAGATTTATCTTATAGGTTTTTTTTTGTGTGTGTTTTTTTAAGATAATTTCCAGTAGGCCGATTCTTTGTCCCTCCGACAGAAACATGCAATTACTTTTGCCACGTGGAGTACTCATCACTTATTTTGTTAAGAAACAAAGCAGGAATTCATTCAGTTGGAAACACACTGGGGTTGGGTAATGCCACATAATAACTGGACGCTTTAGAGCAGCGCCACAGTCACGTTGTCGTGCAGCTTAGAACTGACATTTACTGTAAGCTTGACTGCTACCATGGAAACAAAATAGACTTTTAGTAATTTTACGCGTACAACCCCCAGACAGCAAGACAAGGTTGTGATCTGACTTGCCAAGGGGGGGTAGGGCAGTGGTACTGTACGCATCCTTGGCATTTGCATACAGGAGGTCCAGAGTTTTATTGTCTCTTGTGGGGCAGTTAATATATTGTTGAAAGTCCGGGAGGGATTTATCCAGTGAAACATGATTAAAATCCCCAGTGATAACCATGAAGGTGTAACCCACTTCAGAGTATGTACACCCTAGGTTCGTAGGAGCTGAGAAGTACAGTAATAACCAAGCAACACAGGTGTAATGTTTTGAAATGTGTAAATTCTTTAGTTCAACAAAATAGTTCAAACGCTTTACAACAATTGTGTGCACACTACCTATGGGCCCAAATTAAATTTAGAATAACATAAAATGTCCTTTTTGAAAATGTTCCTTGGGAGTTGTCCTCAAGAATCCCAGAGTTCAATTCAGAATTTCAGTCAGTCAAAAGGGGGATAGTCAAAGTCAAGGGTAAATAGTCGAAAAGGAAAATGCTGCGGAGTCCAGGATCTATGATATCAACTATTTCTTGAAGTGTTGTACAACATTATATCACTGTTCAGAAAATATCATATCATAGTTCACATGAAGAACAATAGCTATTTTAACTATTAAAGTCAGAATATACCATTTTAACCTTATGTCATTACAATTGAAATGTAATTATGAGAACACATTGTACTAATGAACTTTTCCTTTCTGCTTTTAATCCCTTTTTACATAGGATTTTTTTAGATTTTGAATACAGTTTTTAATTGAAAACCATTTATATGAACTTCAGCATTTGCTGATTTAACCACTTTAAATAGCTTAAAATTATATTTTATATTCTCCTGTATGTAACTGTAACCTTAAGTCACATATATACCACAAAATAAAATGTTACAAGAGCATATTTTTGTAATACATGCCAAATTAGTTGACAATTCTCCCTAAACCATGAAATAAATGTCTTTTATCATGTTACATTCCTTCAAACAACAAAAATGTTTGAATAATCACTAACTGGAGCTAGCATGTCCACCTAGTGTTTATTTCCACACACACAATCATTGAACACTTTAGCTTACCAAGAAAGGATTTCCAGTATGAGAATCCAGGACAGATAAAAGCGATTTCTGGATGGTTCTCCAATTTCTAAAACAAAGTATACATGTGTTTACATAACAAACTAAATCATATTTAACTGTTAGCAAAACAACAGGTCTTCATACCTTTTCTTCTCAATCTTTTTTTAACTCGTGTGAGAACTAGGCGTGCACCGATCCGATATTACGATCGCATATCGGCCCTGATATTGCAAAAATAGCTGGATGGGTGGATCGGAAAAATAAACAGATCCACGGGCCGATCCAGTTTTGGGTTTTTTTTACACTCCATCGCTGCACCGGGGCCCCTGTTAACTGCGTACCCTTCTCACTCATGGTAGTAACTTTATAACACAACAATTAAAAACCCACTAGTAGCTAACGTAGCTAACGTTAGATGCTAGTCTCACATAGCCAGACATTACTCCACAGCACAGCGGAGTAGCTAACGGTAGATGCTAGTCTCACATAGCCAGACATTACTCCACAGCACAGCAGAGTAGCTAACGTTAGATGCTAGTCTCACATAGCCAGATATTACTCCACAGCACAGCGCAGTAGCTAACGGTAGATGCTGGCTATATTGACAGTCATAAAAGCCCGTGCTCACGCGGAGCTCTGTAACCAACTGACAGACACACTTTTTCGGCTTAAAATTACAGTATGAACCGCTAAAAACACAACAACCTCACTGTCCTCTCCACACGCCAGTCAGGCACACTTCACTGGCTTAGAATTACAATACGAAACGCTAAAAATACCACTACCTTGCCGACGGAACACACTTCATTGGCTTAGAATTACAGCAACAATCGCTAAACACACTGCAAACTCACAGTCCTCTCTTTCCGATTTACAACCCCCCTCTCGTGGCTTAAAATAACTCACCATTGTTGGCTCCTCCCGGTAACGTTAGCAGTTAGCAGGGTTAGCATGCCGGCGTTAGCCAGGACCAGTCGGGATCACTTTACTGGCTATGTCTCAATTGTTTTTGCGAGTAACCAACTCGGGTACTCTAGCTATATAATTCAATGTGAGTACACAAATGTTGAAAGGACAAAAAAATGCCCATCCCTAGTAGCTATGACAAATTAGCCTGAAGCTAATGCTTACCTGTTCAGGAGAAAATAAGCCAACTCTGCGTCCTTTTGGGATCTAAGCTGTCTCCATCTTTCAAATACATCTCCAATATTTACTTATTATTACTAGGGGGTTGTTACGTCTCTGGTCACGCAACTGTTAGAAACATGCTGTTTTCTTTTTTTATGTCATGTAGAATCTATCTCCGTTGATCCTGTTTGTTTGTTTGCTGCTTTCATGGCTGTACTACCGTTAAAGATGTAGCGCGCTGGGTTTACATGTTTACAGGTATATGTGGCAACCCGGCCTGGCTGTCAAACTGGGCCGTTGATAACAACACACAGATCAAAACATAAACAGACATTACGTCACGGAATGTAAATTTCAAAAAGAAAAAATACTGACATTAGCATTGTTGTCAGAAAAGATAGTATTTCAGTTTAACATGTTTCCTTAATATCTGATGAGGCATTGGTGTCATTTTTGGATTTATTACAGTACAAATATTAAATATTGGACCTTTAAACAGTTCCATCCATCCATCCATCTTCGTCCGCTTATCCGGTGTCGGGTCGCGGGGGGAGCAGCTCCAGCAGGCGACCCCAAACTTCCCTTTACATTTACAAATGTAGCTACACCGCCGAATGGCATGCTGGGTAACATTACAGCTGCTATCCTAGCTAGCCAGGTAGCATAACAGTCTGTTAAGCTGGGAAAGACTATGGTCAGTACTGCACAAGAACCGAGAAGAAAGTTAGCCAGAGGATGAAGAAAGACCGGAGATACACCAAAACAACGTGTGCTCAAGAGAGGAGCTGTCTTTTGTTCCAAAGTTTTTTCTTTCTAACAAATCGGACATAATTTAGCCACTGTTGTTGCCCATCGCTCTAACGTTACTCGGCCGTGCTAACGTTACTGTGCTAATGTTAAAGACCTGTCACTTCAAGCATGCAGCGGAGCAACGTTATGAACGCAATCCACCTCCGGTCCCGCTACAGACCGTTGAGAAAGACGGATTCAGAGCAATGATTAAAACTCTGGATTTAAGATGTTTTGCCTCGCTGAAATACGTCCGCCAACCTACTAACATTATTCAAACAGCGAAGGAGGCTGACAGCGGAGCTACGTTCAGTCCCCCACTACAACCACACTACAACCTAACTTACCTGTGGCCAAGGTAGTGGTTATACAGTACTAGCTTACAACTATTTAGTTTTAAAAGGGAAACAGTGTTAAAGTTGTTTGTATGTGTAGGCTATTCATTCGATTTGAGTTTATTTTACTACTTTGCAGTTTGCACAATACAAATAGTTTAGCTTCTGTAACTGTTTCATGGATTCCCCTTCATACAAAGTTATTGTTTAATGTCGTGGAGCTAAGCAAACCCTTAATCACAAGCTTTTAGTAAACATGATGACATTAACATGTTTTTGTGATATTCTATGTACTCCTGACTGTAGAATAAGCCATTATAAACCTATATAAAGGTGGCCCATTATTGATTGCCCATTATTATGTATTTAAATTTATTTTAAGAAGTTTGATTACATTATATTTTCGATTTGAATGCACAATTGTTTTTTAAATAAAAAATAAATAAGAATTTAATACATTACATCTATGTTATTTTGTCTTAGTTAGGAAAGTAATGTTTAGTTAGGAAGGTCTGGTGCCTTTAGTTACTTCCACATGGTGGAAGGAAGGTATGATGTGGAAGGTATACAGTTTATTATTAATTCAGCAACGGTATCGGATCGGTATCGGGTATCGACAGATACACAAAGCCCTGGCATCGGTATCGGTATCGGGACTGAAAAAGTCGGATCGGTGCATCCTTAGTGAGAACCCAAAGCAGTGCTCCATCTGTTTCCAGCGATGTCCGCTAAGGAAGTATTTTAGCGCGCTACTTCCGGTTTCCCACAAAATAAAATGTATTTGTCAAAATAAAACCCCCCATCACTCATAAACGTACAGTATGGATAAATAATGATAGTAATTGAATACAATTAACTGGTTAAACCCTTTAAGGCGGGTTACAATGGCATTGGGCTGCTGCGTCTGAAGCTGTGAGACAGTGGTGTGGATGAAGTCAGCAGCTGCCTCCGCGTCAGAAGATGTTGAAATGTAAACAACGATCACTATGGCGGATGTAAATTCCCCTCGGAAAATAATATGGGCGAAACCCCACAGCCAGCAGTTCAATGTCCGGGCTTCAGAAACGTTCCTTCACATTCACATGTCCGGGATTGCACCACTTTTCACTCACATACAGTGCAGCCCCCCCTCCATTCTTCTTACCGCTTTCTCTAACGACCCTGTCCGCCCGAACCGTCAGAAAGCCGGGAACTGCCACGCCATGGCCCGGGATGTGCGAGTGCAGCCATGTTTTGGTTAAAGGTGCCCTGCCCCACGTATTTCATGATTTTGTGGTAATGTCTGAAGTTCTACCATGGACTCTGTAACATTTCTTTTGGAAAAAATGCCTTGGTTACCTTGTTTCAAGCCATTCTAGCGTGGTATAGAAAGCCTACAGGAAGACTCAGCTCGATTTCTGCCAGTTCTCATTAATATTCAACAAGCTAAGCTGTTTGAATCTGATTGGCTAACAGCTAGCCAATGAGAGCCTGACTGTCAGAATCCTTTACCCAGCCCAACTGGGCGAGCTAATGAATAGTAATGAGCTCAGGCAACATGACGTCATACTGACCATCTTTTGTAATTGGCCTGATTTCACTGCTTATTTCTTTTCAGTGGCTAGAGCTGACAGAGGAGGTAGCAGTTCTTTTTCACATTCACAACATAACACAAACACATATGGGCCTAACATATTTAAAAAAATGGAAGTAAAAACGGTTTTGTAGGGCACCTTTAAACACAGTATGTTGCACTCGCTAAAATCCCTCTGGGTTTTAATGAGCGCCGCCAGTTTGTCCGTCTTATTTCCCAGAGACCGTACATTCCCCATAATGATCGCTGGGCTCTGTAGTTCCTTCGGGATTTCAGGCTTGGCCCCCGGCAGCAGCACAGGTCGACACAGCACTATCAGCTGATTGCGTGTGTAAACAATCGTCCCGCTGCCTTGAGCGCAATATGCAGTTACAAAAAATGACCAAAGTAAGAATAGAACCAAGAGAAAAATCAGCAGAAGCCATCTCAACACAGATGTTCTTAGTGACCATAAAAAAAGAACTGAACTTAAAGACCAAAAAGTGACAAAAAAACACACAAAATACACACATACACACATCAGGAGCTGCTGCAACTGGCTACCGCACGACACAGCGCCAGCGGTGCCGAGAGTAAGAATAGGAGAACCGGACGCTGTGCCGAGGATAAGAACAGCCAAACCCGGACACTGTGCCGAGGGTAATAATAAAACAAAACATCAAATGAATAGGAGTTTTCTTTTCTTTTCTTTTGTTGGCCAGAATTTCATACCGGCCTCATCTGCCGAGATTTATTTTCCTTTTATTTTGGGGCCTGAATTACACTACAAAGCCTGAATCACTTCACAGATCCATATGCGGCCCATTAAGGTAGGTATGTTCCTTTCACCAGTTCTCGTCACGTTTTGGGGGATTGTCTTTTGGCTTTCTACCCCTTAAAAAATGATTTCATAACGATGGAGTCTAATCTCCAAAGGCTGTACAATTCATATTATGCATATAAACAATAAATCTTGCATATCTGCAACTAAGTCTCTCCAGATTGAAATGTGAAGTTTGTGACAAATATAAAGCTACATTTTGTGTTTCGTCAGAAAAAGAAAAAAAAAACATTTAACAGGAAAATAATATTATTTTTAAACACGCACACGCAGTTGGGTCCGTGGGACTCCAAACAATGAGAAAGCAAAGTCACAGTCTACTTAACACAATCTTTAAAGATTACCCAACATAACTAAAACCTCTCCAGATTCGTTTACCAGGAACTTGTGTCCCTTAAATAAGATCATTTCCAGTAAACCGATTCATTGTCCCTCCAACAGAAACATGCAATTACTTTTGTCACGTTAGAGTACTCATCACTTATTTTGTTAAGAAACAAAGCAGGAATTCATTCAGTTGGAAACACGAGGGGGGGGTAATGCCGCATTACTGGACGCTTTAGAACAGCGCCGCAGTCACGTTGGCATTTACTGTAAGCTTGACTGCTACCATGGAAACAAAATAGACTTGACATACATCATGAGATAACTCTTGTTATGATTTGATACTATAAATAAAATTGAATTTAATTGAATTATAGTATAGCACGTCAGGTACCCCACCGCTCATATCATCCATAAACTGACACTGCAGTTAGACAGATGATTTATTAGTATTACAAGGTACAAACAGAATGACATACATGTATCATTAGCACAAATAGTATAGGCATCATGTTGTAACACAATTTCGTTTAGAATCCGCTGCACGTCAGATACATGGGAGTTGCAAAAAAAAAAACGCTGCCTGTGGAAACCCAGCAGAGAAGACTGATCTTCCAAACTCCGTAGACCTGCTGGTCGTCCTAGTTCTCCTCCCGGTGTCTGAACGCAGTGATACAAACTCATTTAATGGAGGAGAGGCCAAGTCATTGATTACTTTATAGACTAGACTAACATCAGCGAGGAAAACAAAACTGTCAGAGATCGTTCTTGATGTGGATGGCCCTTGACTCTTCTTTTCCTTTTTTTAATTTATGGTTATGTATCTGATATCTTGGTGAAAATTAACTAACAAATTTCCTTAATTGTTTTTCCATTTAATGCTACTTTAAACTTCAACTCGACTACATTTAGGATATCATACTTTTTACGCAAAAATACACCCATCTGGCAGCTTTAGTTACTTTACAAATTAAGATTAAGAAAAGCTTATCACATATAATGTTCTCTTATTGATTACAACCCAACAGCTTTGCCTCGACAAACTTCTACATTTAAATGCTGCTCATTTATTAACGCATCACTTATAATAATCCAGGTTATAAAGGTATGATAAAGAATGAGAAACACCCACAGGGGAAATTTGTGTGCATGGTGCATATTTGTTCCTGTTGTGTGGTATTGGTATCATTTCCTTCCTTGAAAATCAATATGAGTTTAATTCTTCCTTGAAATTAAATATTTGACTGACGTATCCTTGGGCACACCCAGTGATAGTTGCCTATAAAGAGCCAGGAGTTGAACACCTGCTGCATCCACCATCAGAGTCCAGCTCACACAGGTAAACTCCTCGGATCTCCTTCTTATTCCTCCTTTTGTTCTTAATTTATTGTATTTAGCACAAACTTATTCCTTAATCACCATATTCTGTTCAGGTTTTGACTTTAATTTCAGATTTGCAGTTTAACAGCAGAGGACAAAACACAAGAAAATTTAAAAAACATCTTCATTAATTTGACAACACATACAGATTTGCAGATACACACAACACAACCAAATACATAGACGCACTGCAAATATAGAAACAATGCTAAATGAAAAGCACATAAACACCGAAAACAAATGCAACAAAAGAACTATTACACAACAGAAGTTCTCCAGACTCTAGAGGGAGCGCTAACTGGAACAGTTTGATTTTCAACCCCACAGAGCGAGAGAGAGAGAGAGAGAGAGAGAGAGAGAGAGAGAGAGAGAGAGAGAGAGATGAGAAGTTTGTTTTGGGAATTGGAAGAAAAGTGTAGTAAAAAGGTTACATATAAATGTGCGTATTAATTTTTATGTTTTGCCCTCGTCTTTTATAGTATTAAAAAAGAGCAACATAGCTACCGTATTAGAGACTGACTTCTACAAGAGCTTGCTCGTTAGCCCATATATGTTACTGAAAAGTAGAACACTTCTAATTAAAAAATTAGGAAAACAAATGACCAATGGCCATCGTAATCATCTTGCATTCGGTCAGTGTTTAAAATATGACTCTGATCCTTTATTTACATAAAAGTACCAGTACAAAAATGTAAAAATACTCTATTACAAGTAAAGGTGCTGCATTCAAACCATATCCTATGTACCTAAGTAAAAGTATTATCAGAAAAATGTAAAATATAAAAAGTAAAAGTGCTCTGCAGTAAAATACCCCTAGGCTAATACAAAAGAAGAAAAAACTGTTTTCATTATTTGGACATTGCTCAAATCTTGGAATTTTTGTGAAAAAACACATAATTTGACCTTTTTTGGCCTCATATACTTCTTTAAATTAGTCCATCTGAGAAGTTAGAAGGGGAAATGTCCCTTTGGTGAACAAAATTAGAAACATGGATGATGCCTTTAACCACTGGCCTACAGGACCCCCGATCAATTTCGATAGTTCACTTCAAGATTCCCCAACACAACACAAGAGGGATGAGGAATGCATCAACAACATCATATTTTTTTACTGTGATATTACTCTCTGTGTGTGTGTGTGTGTGTGTGTGTGTGTGTGTGTGTGTGTGTGTGTGTGTGTGTGTCTCTCAGGTGTTGGTCCTACGTGGGCCGTCAGGGAGGCAGACAGCAGGTCTCCCTGTTGAAAAACGGTTGTCTGTACACAGCCACGGTGCAGCACGAGGTTCTCCACGCTCTTGGCTTCCATCACGAGCATGTCCGCTCTGACAGAGACTCTTACGTCTCCATCAACACCGCGAACATTCAGCCAGGTCAGCTCCCTTATACCCTCTTGATCAATGAGTCACACATAAGGAAAGTAACAAGACTGTCTATAGCCGTGCTAGCAGCTCTGTGAGGCTGTTAGGCAAAACATTCTTGCAATTGCGATCCTAATTAGCTGATGTTTAGCAGATATAATGTCTAATATGTTCACCATGTCAGTTTATTGTGTTAACATGCTAATAGTCTGGTTCAAGGGAAGTACGTTTTCAGGATAATTGCCTGTGATGTCCCTCACCTTCCGCTCTCAAACTCTGCTTGTTTAGGAAACAACAACAAATTTCCAGCTAGATAGCTATCCACTTTGAAACGGCAAGTGTTGAAGAACATTTGGATTGTGTAACAAGGCAGGCTAGCTTTGTTCTTTCAGGGAATGATAATAAAGATTTAATAAAGAATATGTTTACGCATTTCCTCTCAAACTGGAACATTGCTGTGGAAAAGTTTCTGCAGTCAGAAAATGCCATCAAAACATCTTTTGTTTCATTCATGACCCAACGTGACCAAAGTGGTTTAAATAAACTAACTCAGCAGAGAGATCTACAGACTGCTCTCTAACTAGCAGGGGCAAATGCTTCAATATTTTGGTCTGTTCTCTCTTCCTGTGCAGGGTTTGAATCAAACTTCATGAAGGTGGCAACTAACAACTTGGGTACTCCCTACGACTTCAAATCTGTCATGCAGTACGGCAAGTGAGTGTTTTCAAATGTATTGTCACTGTGGTGGAAGAACTCAGATCTTTTACTTGAAGGACAACTATTATATAGCATTTTCAGCATTTTTTGTACTAGAACATGTTTACATGCTTCAATGTTAAAAAAACACTTTATCTTTCTCATACTTCCCATGGCTGCTGCACCTGAATTCACCCTCTGTAGGAGTGCCTGTGTCTTTAATCCCTCCTCCTCTCAAAAAAGCCCAGCTCTGATTGGCCAGCGTGTTTCCTGGAATCTCCGGTGCGCTCGAGTTTTGTTTCACTCGCTAGTTGAAGCCAAAGCTGGAGCTACTGCAATGGAGTATATAGCAGGACTTTGTACCGTGAAAAATCACCAATAAAGGCTTCTAAACCAAAATACTACACAACCGGACATGTACCAGCAGCAAAGTGACCAGAATTTGGCTGCAAAGATTACTGCTCAGCCTGATCTCACAGAATTCTGTGAAATGATCAGCAACTGTTAACAGCGCATTACGTGGTGGTGGCACGGAATGTGTGAAAATTGCGTGTGGCCACCACAGAATTTTTTGCGATTCCGTGAAACTGCCACAGACTTTGAGTTAAGGGGCACAGCAATTCTGGGAGATCAGTTTGTACAGCTATGTTGCGTTTGCATGAAGCTACTTAATAGTTAGCAGTATGCTAATGTTAGATTGTAGTGGAATGAAGCAGCACCTTCTACCGTCAAAAAATGCACATGAAGGCTTCTGAACCAAACACTACCCAATGAGACATGTTTCAGCAGGAACGCGACCCAGAATTGGGGAGAATTTAACAACATTGGCAGCCCAGATGACATTATTTACTGCCGTTAGCCATGTAGCTACTATAGTTAGCAGTGGACACTAATAGAATATAGCAACACTTTCTAAAGTTAGATAGAGGCTTTTAAAGTGCTCATATTATGCTCATTTTCAGGTTCATAATTGTATTTAGAGGTTATATATTTTACTGGGGTTAGCATGTAGTTACATGCAACGATGTTGACACCGCAGCAGCTTAAAAAAAAACATCACTCCTGCGTACCTGGAGCAGATGATCAATTATAGAAGGCCGGCTTAGTTTGACGTAACACTTAGCCAAGAGTAGAAAAAACTGACAGGGATTTCTCTAAAATACGTTTACCTCATTATTTGAAAAAATCCAACATTATAACATTGTACATATGACAGAAAATACGGAAAAGCATAATATGTGCACTTTAAGTAAAATAAACAATATTACAGTGTAAAAGTAAAAACCATTCAAAATCACAAGCAGGCCTATTTTAAATTCATATAGATACATGATATTATTGGATTATAATAATTGGAATTAATGTCTTCATCACTTTAATGTAGCTCTTTTTAACTATTGTAAATGCTGCTGTGTAGTTAAATCTGTAATAAAACATAATACTTTGTTAGTTGATTTATATTTTGTATTTATAATCTGAATCTGCTGGGCAACTACTAACTTAATTTAGCAAATACATGTAATGGAGTAAAAAGTACAATATTTGCCTCCAAAATAGAGTAGAAGTATAAAGTTGCATTAAATGGAAGTACTCAAGTAAAGTACCTCAACATTTTCCTTAATTACAGTACTTGAGTAAATGTACTTTGTTACATTCCACCATTGTGTATAGTGTATTTATATCATATTCAAAAGAGCTAACAAACTACGCAATACAACTTTAATTTGGAGCCACTGTGTGTGTGTGTGTGTGTGTGTGTGTGTGTGTGTGTGTGTGTGTGTGTGTGTGTGTGTGTGTGTGTGTGTGTGTGTGTGTCTATATACTAAACATGTTGTGTTCTGTACTCCTCAAGATACTCCTTCTCCAAAAACGGCTTGCCAACCATCACCGCTAAGGCGAATCCTAACCTTGTGTTTGGAACCGCCGTACAGATGAGTGTCAATGACTTCAACCGCGTCAACAAGCTGTACAAATGCTGTAAGTAGAAAATTAACAATTTTCTTTCAAATAAAAAATAAATAAAACACTTTTCATACATTTCACTACTGATCAGGTTATCATGTAATGGCACAACAAGGGAAAATGTTTTGAAATACTATATTTTTGAGATATTAATCAGAATCTCTTCTTTTTTTTTTCAGAAAATCTTCCAGAAGTTGTTTCAGCTTGTTAGAACTGATGGAAGAAAATGTTGCGGATTAATGCATTTTTCCTGAAAGAGAGATTACTTAGTCTTACTTTTGTTTCTCTTTAATCATTTGTGATTTGATTTAAATAATTTACTCATTTCTTTACTGGTTTTAAAATATAAACTTTATTATTTGGTTATTGTTTTTCATCTGCAGATGATTGAATAAACTTACAAAAAGACAAGTGTTGCCTACAAGTGTTTATTTAAACAAGAATTGCTACTACATGTTTTAGTTTTACAAAGAAGCAGGTGCATATTACCACATTATATCCATCTTATATCACAATTTGTTTTTTTTTTTTTTTTTTTTTTTTTTAAAGGTATAATACAGTATGTAGTGAGAATGACTTTACTGTTTCTAAATATACCCTCCTCCCCGGCTTATTGGCCAGAGAGAGAGAGAGAGAGAGAGAGTGGAACAGTGGTGAAGTGAGCTAGAGAGTGAATAAAGAGGAAGCAGCGTACAAAGCGATTATCAAAGCTCTTCTCATATTGTTTTGCGGCGATTATGTTCTAAAGAACAGAGAAACACACACACACCTCTCCAGGAATGTGCCGCATTGTCAGATTGAGTGAATGTCGGTGTCAGTTAGACTTGTACGTTGATGCGAAAAGCAGAGGGGCAAAGCAGCGGTTGGGAATGAGAATGGGCTGCAAACCATGCATAACCTGGGGGTTACACATCCAAAGGCTCTTTGTTACCGCCCACAAACGTCCCGCACACAGGAAAATAAACTGAAAAGAGAGAATCCAGGCAGAGGGTCACCTTCACCATCACACTTCTAGTGGCACATGAGTGATGTTTGAGAGGGATTACCTTTGTATTGGTCTATACATAGTTATTTGTGGAAAGCATAATATGTTATACCTTTAAGTCTCAAAAACATAACATACGATAACCAGCCAAAACGAAAGAAAGACACCAATAAAGTGTAAAACAGTATTCTAAAACAATACTAAGGAAGTTAATCTCCTTAATGGGCAAATGTTCACTATCAGTTTAAGACCAAAACCAAGACTTTGAGGGGTTGAGACCGAGTCACAACCTTTACATCAGCCTTTCAGTCAAGGCCTAGAATGGTCCCTATGCCTTGTAAAAGACATCCTCTTTCCCTGACATTCTGAATGCCACCCTCTTATATGATGCCATCTAGTACAGTTGCTCCACCCACTCATTAAAAGTTATGACATCATCAGACAAACACTCATACTGCGACGCGCAGCAGTTCGGGGACAACACTGGGTTCAGTGTCTTGCCCAAGGACACTTTGACATGGGACTGCAGGGCCAGAGATCGAACAACCAACCTTCTGATTGGCAGGAAACCACTCTACCACTGAGCTACAGCCGTCCCGGCCACATTGGAAGAATAATTTACAAATCCAAATAATTTTGTTAGGGTTAGTTTTGATGTTTGCCCTTATACAATGTCTAATCTGTAAAAAGTACCAAAATTGTTCAAGTCATTTTTGATTTTGGCAAAAGGATTTTACCACACCTTCTCCAGTCAAATCACTCAACATGAATTCCCGATTTTACCCATGTTTTCCATATTAAAGGCTTTTAACAATTTAAAATGTTTCATTAAACCTTATAGTAGTAGTAGAGGCCTTTACATGGGAGAAAAGGATTAGAGAAGTTCTGAATAAGTCAAAAGGCTAAATGGGGAATGTAATGTGATGGACACGAAAAGTTTTCCAACAGCCCTTGCATGAATGGCTTCTTCTGATTGGAGGAAATCTAGTTCTGATATCAACAACTATCAGTGGTGGAAGAAGCATTTTAATATTTTACTTAAGTAACATGTTCCACACAATATTGTAAAAAAAAAAAATACTCCATAAGAAGTCTTATTGCTAAAATGTACCTAAAAACAAAAGTGGCCTACTTATTACCCTGAATGCCTCCATAATCTGTGAAAAAAAGACATCAAATTAAATAACTTTTTTGATGAAAATTAGTAGCAGAGTTAGCAAAAATTGCAAAGCATAAAAATAGAGCTACTCAATATAAGTACAACTTCTACAAATATACTTTAAACCCAATAGATGAAAGCTTAAAAATATACAAAACAATTCTAAATTGCCTGGCTATAATAACTATAGGATAACTTGTGCAAAATGTCTTTTAAGTTTTGGGTTTTTTTGAATTTCTTTTGTTGGTACTGCATATTTATTCCTTTGTTACTTAGTCAGTGGTTTAGTTATCATTTCTTAATAAAGGCAGACATTTATTTAATAGAAATTTACAAAAATAAAAAGATGTGATTTTATGTTTCCACCAAAAGGAGGCAGCAGTACTCCTCCAACATTTGGAGGGGATGTACAGTTTGGATCATATTCTCCTCAGCTGTCAGTGTGATTTAACATCAGTTCTCTGTTTTACTGATACTACTGTATGGTTACACGACTATCTACGGACACGACAGTCACAGAGTAAATGTCATCACAGGTTAAAGTCACCTTTTCAAATTTCAGTGATTTTAACTAGTACAGTGCTGGTTCATAATGGGCATGTTTGGAACGGGCCGATTTATTGAGTTATCAGACATTTGCCTCATGGACTCATGGCAGTGCGCTACCCATCCGGCTCATTATGAGAGTCAATCAGCAAAAAGCTGCGTTAATCAACCACCAGAACCGGAACGAGTACAGAGACAAACTCACATTCCTGGCTGGCTCTGGACTGTGAGTGTGCCCAGAGAGACAGAGAGCAGAGAGCAGAGAGAGAGAGAGAGAGAGAGAGAGAGAGAGAGAGAGAGAGAGAGAGAGAGAGAGAGAGAAGAGAGAGAGAGGACGAAAAGAAAAGGTGGAAGGCAATGCAAATAAAGAGTGTTTGTTCAGCTACATTTTAGTGTTGTCATTTTCGTCAACAATATTGTATGTTGATATCGCCACAGTCAACGTTTAATGATGGCGGTGTTGTCTCGTCTTGTGTTATCGGTAACGAATTTAACACTTCAGCAGAGGTGTTCATTTCCAAACATTGCCAGACCTATCGGCACACTGCTGCGAAGGAAGTTCAGAGATTAGGTTATTATCTGCCTCTGTTTAGAAGTGGTGAATTTCCAGCTCACAGCAACTTAATACGATATAGTGTCTGGCTTTTGTTTGATATTTAGTGTTGGCAAATGGCTTTTTATTAAGTTTCCTCTTAGCGAAATGCTCTGAGTGAATTTAAGCTGGGCTTTAATTGTGAAGGGTAAAAGCCAAAATCCAAACCCCAAGTTCATTGGGTACCCATGAAACCAAGTGTGAAGTAGATTGGTTCATGATTGAATGGTTCACGAGATATTTCACAGACCAGACCGACACACACACACACACACACACACACACACACACACACACACACACACACACACACACACACACACACACACACACACACACATCCCAATTTATTTGATAGACTAGTGCAGTGCCCGTTGGAAATGTGCCTGTTTGGAACGGGCTGATTGCTTGGCTTATGGTATTGCTGCTTGTAGAATTCTTCAAAACCAAATTATACCCCAAAATTACTCACAGAACGACCCCAAACCACTTCATATGCAACTCCCCTGTATACCCTACTACTGACTTACAGGACTTATCTACTTCTACATCAAAGGAAGACATTATACTACTATATTTACCTGACAGAATCAGACTGTAATCACAAAATATCACAATGACAATGTGGAGTAATCGGACATTAGCCTCATGGACTCATGGCAATGCGTTACCCCCAGAACCAGACCGTTTGTATGTGTGTGCGCGTGCACACACGCAGAGAGAGAGAGAGAGAGAGAGAGAGAGAGAGAGAGAGAGAGAGAGACGTTGTCTCATGTTGTTTGATCGTTAACGTAGTGCTACTTTGCACGTTTGTGGGCCTGAGGTGTATGTCACATTTTAGCTGCAAAAGCTCCGCTGCTCTTTATCTGTCTCTGGTCCTGCTCACTGCTCACTAAGTGTGAGGGGGGAGGGGCCAGTGGCTAGAGCGGAAAAAGCCAATGTGTGCTTCTTTTACCGATGATATCTTTTGCGTTTCTTGTCCAAACGTCAAACTTGGCACTGCACTTACTCGTGCCCATAGCAAGACACATGTCAAGTTTGAAATCCATCGGACTAACGGTTCAAGACACATGCACTTAACACACACACACACACACACACACACACACACGCACACACACAGACAGACGTTCCTGCAATTTATAGATAAATGTGACAATTAGGCTCTTATAGCTCTCACTATAACTACTGTGGATAAAATGCACAAAAACCTTTACACTACATTTTATGTATCGACTCAGTGCATTAGCAGAACAATTGTATTTTTCAGTAGTGGTGGACGAAGTAACCGGACTAGTTTACCAGTACAACAATGTAAATGTAAAAAATACTCCATTACAAGTAAATGTCCTGCATTCAAAACAAAAGGTAAAAAGAAGTTCATTCCTTGAGTAAATGTACTTTCCACCTGTATCTCACTCACACATTTCCAAAAATGTCTCCTGCTTTTTCAGTCAGTTTTTAACCCAGGCATCGCAGTGACTCACACTCTGTCACCCTGCAGGTTGTAGACAGGACCGTGGCAGCCACGAGGCACACAGGCTCTAACAGCACTGTGACAGCTTGTCTACACACAGAAGTCTCAATTAGACTGAAAGGCTATTTCTTTTTCTTTTTTTAATAAATGCAGAGATGTCTGTGGTTTAGTTGTGGATTTGTGTCACTTTTTCTTAACGAAAAGACTAGCTTGTAGTGTTACTTGGTTTGATTAAAGTTTCACACAAAGCTTTAATAAGGAATGTGTCAGGTTGATTTATTGAACTGATCCGTACATTATTGAGATGACTAGATCTGTGTGCATGGATGCTTGCAGGAGCATTTGGTGGACAGGTGGAGAATGGCAGGTCTGGGAAGTTCTTAAGAGATGCATGATGGGCCTGGGGGAAAGAGGCTGGAGGCAGGGGGGCTGACGGAGCAGAATAAAAACCACTGAGGCAGCAGTCGTGACAGAGAGGCACAGTAGCTTGGATGCTCATGGCTGTTGGACAACAAACAGAGAAATGCAATATTTTCTCACTTGCTGGACCATTTATTAACTCAAAAGTAGATTTTTCTGTCTGTCATGTATACAGCATTTTAGCTACTTAAAAAAGTCAAGTATTCCCCAACTTCCTCATCTAACTGGTAAAGCATCAAGTGCGTGGACAGTCCCAGATCATTTCTCTAGCTTTTTGCTGGTCTCTCGCTCTCTCTTTCTCTCTCTCTGCTGTTTATTTGACTGAAGTGACTCATCCCTCAGCAGCGCTGGGACTTGTCTCCCAGCTCAGCCCGCTCTCATCATTTCCCTGGCAAAAAAAAAACTAAAATTAGCCGAAAATGTTAGTGCCATTTGAAAGTGGCTTTTCACAGAAAGCTTTATTTTAAGAGGCATCCCTCTCATCTAATGAGCTGCAGGCATATGCACTGTGTGTCCGTGTGTGTGTGTGTGTGTGTGTGTGTGTGTGTGTGTGTGTGTGTGTGTGTGTGTGTGTGTGTGTGTGTGTGTGTGTGTGCGTTAAATATAACATGAATACTGTGCCAATGTGATCAATGGTTTTCTGGGTTGTGTTTCCTCATAAGCAACATGCATTAATAACTTACTGGTAATTGGTCAGTGCTGTTTGAATGTTATACAACAGATTGTGCTGATTATTTGTTGATGGGTAGGCAACATACTGTATGTCATTTATTTTATCTATAGATATTTTACTCTGTTAAAGGCAGGCCTATATCATTTTTCACAATTACAGGCAACAATTAGCCTGTATTAGCCAAGTCTAGGGCTAAACTAATTTGAATGTTAAAAACATGTGTACTAATTAAATGCTGAAACTTACTGTTTGAGTGTGTATTTTTTATAAATGTGTTGGTTAACATGAGCAAATCTCTCCCTTCTCACCTTGGCCCTGGGGTGTGGGGGTGGGGGGTATGAGACTGAGTACCCAGGGCCCTTATGTGAGGATTTGTTTAAAGAGTTGTGGGATGTACTGTAAATGTTTTCGTTTGAAGCGTCTCAGTTGCTCTTGGGTCAGTACGATGCTTTTCTTTAATTTGTCTCCAGGTTTCAGAAGGCAGGAATGTGTCTGCAGGCGAGTGGGAGGCAGGAGAGAAAAAAAACACCTTTCTTCCTTGTCAAACAGTGACCTTTAAGGTGACGAGCGGCTGTGGAGGTATGATTTCTACAGATGGCATCCCTCTCATCTAATGAGCTGCAGGCATATGCACTCGTGTGTGTGTGTGTGTGTGTGTGTGTGTGTGTGTGTCTGTGTCAAGGATAGTCAAGGGGTAGGAAGAAACACCTCTCTCACACACACACACACACACACACACACACACACACACACACACACAGAGGCTGGTTGTGTCTGGAGGAGTAAAGATGAGCAGCTGGTATCTTAGCAACAGCACGTTAACGGAGGAGAGGGGAAAATGCGTCGGTGCACGCATGCACGCACGCGCATACACCCACACCCACACACTGTTCATAGTCGGCGCCCCTGGACAGCCGACTACGAACAGCAGACAACAGTTTTCAGTTTGAGCTTCCTGATGTTGAAAGCTGATTGATTGATTGATTGATTGATTGATTGATATGTCTTTGGTCAATTCTGTCACCTTTTTTCAAGGTATTTAGTCCAAAATGTCTCTGAAAAAAAAGTTTTTGCATTTGTCTGAGGTGGAAAAGTTGACGTATTGATGAAGTATGTCTAAAATACGAAGTCTAAAATATTATTTAACATAATATTCACCTGCTCTTGCTAAATACTTACACCTACAGTCTTCTCATCTAACTCTTGTCAAGAAACCAAATGTGGGTACATCCCATAAATGCTGAACTATTCTTTTAAACACAGATATGATTTCCAACGAGCTTTGCAAAGAAAGTGAACTCTTCCAGGCAATGACGACGACTGGCCAACATCAGCCTGATCAGTCTGTCTTTGGTCACCTGATCACACAGAGAGAAAAGAGCTCCAGCTGCTATTTTGAGTCAAGTCCGACATCTTTTTTTTTCTTCCAAAACTGCTTCCCTCCTTTGTCGTCCTTTTTTTGTGTCCCCCTCAAATTCTACCCAATCTACCTTGTTTTGATGATGCCTCTTCACCTCTCTCTCGCAGTCTCACTTTCTCCATCTCACACCCTCTCTCTCACACACACACACACACACACACACACCTCTCTCTTCCAGGGTGTGAATGGAATTGGCTTTACAAGGGACCGGAAAGGATGCATGGGTGGATGAACTGAAAGATGATGGAGGGAGGAGAGTGATGGAGATGGAGAGAGAGAGAGACAAGCTTTTGTAACTGGAATCAGACCTGATTCTGGTCTAGAAGTACACCTCAGAAACACAAAGGCAGGAACAGAGAGTGGATGAAGAGAGGATGGAGGAAAGAAGAAGACAGGCACAACAAGAAAGAAGGTGAAGAAAGAAACAAAAGGAAAACCTAGCATCAATACTGCAGAGTGCATCATTAATACACTATAGCTTCCTGCTACATCAAGAACAACTGGGTGTTGTCGTAACAATAAGTATCAAAAGCTGTCCTCCTCTCCTACTTTAATGCCTAACAAATCTATCTCTTTCTCTGTCTTTCACTGGTTGAAGCCTGAAAATATTGTAAACAAATTAATAACATAACTAATTACACTGGTCGGACTGTTGAGTTCTGTTTCAGACTGATACCTCCGGTTCAGGCTGGTCCTCATCCTCAATGCGTGCCTTTTTCAGTCGTGGAAGGTACTTTTCAATACTCAAAACCCAACTGCATTTTACCGCAAACTTTCGACTAGTTAACTTTCTTAAGCAGGCGCTATTGCTTGTTTGCTAAGAGTCGGGTCGTGATTGTGAATGTGTGATTGTGTAAAGGTGTTCACAAGATAGATACCAACCTTTCGTGAACTTTTTCTTGAATTTCGCCAGCCGTCTTTTCTCCTTGATGGAGACAGACGCTGTGTGCACGGTGGGCTCCATGGTGTTTTAAGCCTCCAACTTTGCCTTGCAGGCAGCTAACCCTCACCTTAACCCTAACTATAACCATGGACCACGCTGCCTGGAAGGCGACGTTGGAGGCTAAAAAAACCAAACACCGCACGGTGGGAGGAGCTGTGTGTGTGTGTGTGTGTGTGTGTGTGTGTGTGTGTGCATGTGTGTATGTGAGCGAGACACAAGTGACAGAGAGGCGGAGGAGAGCAGGGAAAGGAAATGCAGAAGAACATGTTTTAAATAGCGTTAGTCACATTAGTCTATGTGTGGGAAACACTGCGTTCCTTCAGGACATCTTTATTTTCTCATCTTAAAACAAACTGTCAATGCCCATTTTCTGTTTATTTGTGCTGAAGACAAAACTGCTTCAATTGTAATATGTAATGTAATTGTCATTTTTCTTACGGAATCGATTGACTATCCGGGTTATTATTGTATCTAATTTCTATTTTGTGTAACAGCTGGGGGGGTGGGTGGAAGAGGGTGAGCAAGCTGTCTGTATCTGTGTATTTGTAGTGTAGTGTGTTTGTTATGTAACTCTGTTCTGTTTGTATGTGTTTTATAACTATGTATTTGTGTTTATAGGAGCCCTCCTCGAAAATGAGATGCTACATCTCAAGGGGCTTGCCCATCCTTCCAATGTCATCTGTCTATCACGTCAGCCATTGTTTTGAAGTAACAGCCGCGGCCATCCCACACACCTATACCACGCCCCCATAGTTGCCAGTAGCTCCTCATCGGACGCTAGGGCTGCACGATATTTGGTAACATGATCGTTACCGGCCGACCCTTCCGCTTTAAGACAGGTAGCCATGTGGGCAACGTGTGTATGTGACGCAACCTTAGTCCAGTGGGGTTTGTCATGGGAAGTGAGGCTCCCCGTGTATAGAAAAGTACCGTAAGCAGCCGCTGCCGCTACATGGTGATGCACATGCTCTTCCATGGGTAGTGAAGCAACAGTAGTCAGTGTTTTATGCAAGCTGCAGAGGAACTAAACATAGAACACCTGATTAATGCAACGTTATCACGACATCTCCCAGCCATTTTTTACTGCAGAAAGCTGATACCAGCCAGGCTAAAGCTAATAAAGTTAGCCTAAAGAAACAATGTGTCTGCCCCAACTAACTTTACGGTTCGGAGCAGCAACGCTGGAAACGTAACACCAATCTACAACAGAAGTCTGTGTCTGATATAACGATTTTTACACTGATTTAAAGCAACACTATGTAACTTTTCCCACTTCGGTCCCCCTACAGGTTGTCTCATTGGACCTACAGCTGCAGCTAAAAGTTACATGGTGCTGCTTTAAATGTTCCTGGATACACAAAGTTTGTTGATAGTGTGTGACATGCAGGCTCTGCATGCACAGCCAACAACGAATCACAATCAATGTTGATCAATTTATCAAACAACCAAGAGCCTAGGCCCCGAGACTAGGCCCCGCTAGGCCCCGCTAGTCGACCATAACCATAAACATAATTTAGAGGAAGCAACATGCAGGCATTATTACTCTCATTCACTTTAGCCTGGATTAGTATAGTTAGGATTAGGATAGTATTATATGAATACAATAGTGTCATGTGAGTCAATCAGTGTATTTCTGCCTAATTTGTAAAGCATTAAATTTCAACAAAGAATGGTTCACATTAGAAAAGCTCATTTTTCATTTTTATTTTCTATGGTGATGCACTCCCCTACAAAATCACCCCAGTAGTTGGGAATGATTTATTATTTCCAAATATAGCTATTTATGTAATCTTGTAAAAATGAAAGATTGTCATTTTTCATATCACTGGAAAAAAATATCGCCATGTCAGTTTTTTCCAATATAGTGCAGGTCTACCGGACGCTGATTCCGTTGAGCTGGTAGTTCAGACACAAACGCATTAGGTTGGAGACGGATTTTTCGGGTGATATGTGATCCTCAATTATCGCGTGATCTTGTGAGATCCCAAGTGAAAGGTGCCGTGAAAGGTAACTGAAATAGATGAGGTGCTGTGAAATCAGTTTTTATTCCTGAAGAAAATTGATGTCTGAAGAATCTGTAAATGGGGATGCAAGGAGGCGAGGGGGCTTTGGTTAACGAGGAAAAGGATGCTGAGGGAGAGGGAGGGAGAAGGACAGAGCAGCAGGTCATGTAAAAGATGTATCAAAGTGAGGTGGGAAGGTGCAGGGAGGATGAGAAGCAGATGTGTTCAGAGAGGAAGAAGGTCTTTGGCACTGAGCAACATGCTTCTCCTACTGGGTGTCATTACAGACTCAGAGCCTCTGATCAGTAGCTTTAAAGAGTCCACAGGGCGGCACATCGCTAAGCCGGACATGATCACGCCATAATCACGACACAAGTAAAACACATCATTTTTTGCAACTCCCAGACTACAACCCCCAAAGTCATAGCATAGTCCAATAGTCCATCCAATAGTTGTAAAGACACAACAAATTTGTCAAAAAGAATTTCGTCAAAATTGTAAATCAAGTTTTTTGGCGCTTTTTCCAATGTTTTTGTCACTTTTTTTCCAAGCTTTTTTTTTCATTCATGGTCAATAAACCTAATATGAAATTATAACTAATTTATGAGTAAAAAAAAGCTGAAATTATGAATTATTTTGACTAATAGTGAAGATCAGAGGATGTTGAGTGGATAATCACAGACTGGTATATGTCAAAGTTTAGTCAGGATATACTGTTTGGAATTTTTTTTCAAATGCAATAACATTGAATAAAACACCCACAATTCAATGAAAGTAATCATTCATTTTATATTCATTCATATTTCTGATATAAAAAACTTTGAAAATGGGTCACCCAAGGAAAACATGAGGGTTAAATCCCAAAAAGTCAGTAGGATTCATCCTCTGATAAAAAGGAAATATTCACAAAGATCAGACTGATGTGGACCTTTAGAGATTGTGACAGCACCAGTCATGCCCCAAAACAACATTTCTTTACATTCAAGTGACAAACACCTGTAATGGCCGCAGGAATTATGGCTGTTCATAAAATCCCTTGTTTACTTATTCACTACTCCCTATATAATAGTTCACTCTACAGCGAGCAGTACATTGAGATTTTGGACACTAATGAATCATCGAAAAATTTTGCATTGTCACGGACATGTGTAGGGTCATGGAACGGTCATTTTCACATCTATGAAATGTGACTCATTGCATTGTGGGATTGTTAGTAGAAAGTAGTACTCTTAAAGCTATAGTGCGTAGTTTCTGTCGCCCCCATGAAGAATTCTAAGTAATGCAACAAAATTGTCGGCGCGTCCACATGATACAAGCCTTCCGTGACTGACCCTAACCCACGCCCCCTTCACACAGTTGCTAGTAGCCAAGGAGGACACGGAGGATTAAAAAAACATGATGGATTCTTCAGAAGAGGTCATTATCTTCACTTGAGTTTCTGCACGGGATAGTCGCCGGACGCCACAATCTTCTGAACATAGCCATACTGAGAAATCCAGAGAGAGTTGTGTGGAGCTGATAATCTTAATTAGCTTTGTAGTAACTCATTTGGAAATGGCTTGAATGTAACAGACGTTCAATAATATCAAAAAGCTACGCACTAAAGTTTTAAGCCATAAAGTCAGGGATGGGTCAACAAAATGTTGGACTGTTGTTTTCAAGTATTTTGGTTTGTTTTAACCTTGACCACGATTTGTCACTAACCAACTTGTTTTTATGCCTTAACCCAACTGAATCTCAGCATTGTCAGATTAAAAAACACTTTTACTTTTTGTAACAGTGATTTGTGACAGATTTGGAAGGCGTCAGATCAGAAAACAGCTCATTCTCTGAAGTATTTTGTCATTTTAATTTGGAGGATTTACTGATTTATAAGATGTCACATTGACTGTAATCCAGGCAGCAATTTGAAAATCAAATTAGAAGTATATAAATACATTTTTGACGTATAAGTGAAAGAAAGAAAGTGATAGTGATTTTTTTTCTCCCCCTTTGCTCACACCATTAAATACATTCTGCTTTGTTAACTATCCATGTGAGGCAAAATGTTACGGTGAGTAAACAACAATGCAGTGGCACAGCATGCCTCGTTACATTAGTACAAATCATCTACCCTGTCTCTGTGTGTGTGTGTGTGTGTGTGTGTGTGTGTGTGTGTGTGTGTGTGTGTGTGTGTGTTTTGTGTGTGTGTGTGTGTGTGTGTGTATGTGTACCAATGCATTTCTAAAGCCGGGTATAATATGTGAGTGTGTGTGGGTGTCAGAGCGAGGATGAGAGGAGGTGGCTGGTGCTTGCTGAATCTGGGGCTCTATCTGCAACACAGCCTGACTGCTCACACACACACACACACACACACACACACACACACACACACACACACACACACACACACACACACACACACACACACTGTAATTGGACTCAGAGGAGCGAGGAGATCCACCCGCAGGCTTCGGATTATGCTGATATATGGAATATGTTGCCATGCTAACATTCCTATCTCATATCTGGCTCTATTGCACGCCTGCAGTTAGTAGACCGACAAAGTAAAAAAAAAAAAAAAAAGGGTGAGAGTAGAAAGAGAGTCTTCTCCAAAACATAACAGAGCATCAGGACCGACTGACATGTCAGAGGCAATCTGGGATGTCTTGACACAAATCAGCCCCTAGCTTGTTGCATTCTATCTCCGGAAACATTTATATTTGTACATCAAACAATAGATCACTCCTCTGGGGCGTAACATACTCACACAATCACAGGGACACACACTTAAAAGACTTGACTTCACATCACAGGCAATTTATTTAGATTCTCCATCATCTTAAGTCAGAATCAAAACAGCGTTTAGGAAACACTCCCATTAGCCCGGGTGTGGAGGGGTAGTACAGAGTCTCAGAAGTGCTAATATTGCTCAAAGAATATCCATTCATAAATAAACAACAGAGTGAACCGAATTATTAAAATGGACTGAAAAAAGAAGATAATAATGTTGTTTGACTACAGTTTTAGAATGAATGTCATCATTACGAGATCCTTTAAATCGCATGTGTCAAACTGGCGGGCCACATCCTGCCCCTTGCAAATTTTTGATCCACAAATCAATTTAGGTTCACAATAAATTTTGGCCCGCCTAGTTGTGCGCCCACCCAAAAAGACAGGAAAATGTTTGCAAAGCGTAATTACACGTCAATCAAAGCCAAATTTGCCGACTCTGAGACTCTGAGAAATTCCCACAGAAGCAGAGTTTTCATGCTCAGGCTGTGAAACAGGTTGTTGTGAGTCGGTTGTGTAGTAGCCTATGTTTGAAAAAGTAATCAGAATGGTTATTTTGCTAAATTCTATGATGACAACTAAACTTTTTTTTGCCGACTTTTTTAGGGCTTCGTGTGGACCAAATTCTATGTGAAAGCGCTAAATGGAACATGCAATAATACAGTCAAATATATTTTACTTTTTCTGATTAAATAAGATCATGTCAATAAACAATACATGTCTGGATGTGATTCTCATTTTCCAGTGAGACACCCCTGTTTTAAATTGTCTTTAAGCTCTTTATTCCTGATATTTCTAATCATTTAACACTATATTCTATGTATGAATTTAGCTATAAAGTGTCAACCGTCTAGTCTCAGAACAAAATACAATACATTTTTACTGTTTAACCTCCAATATGAAGGAACAACCTTCAGTATTAGGTCAGCTGAAAAAGTGCCATATTCAAAAAATCTGTACAAACTTTTTTAATTGTATATTTGATTATTTTGTTATTATTTAGTACCTTTATTAACTGCATATCTCATATTGGCCTAATACCGGTATTATACGTAATTAACGTGGCTTATTTTACTCTTCCATTTATCAATACATATTGGCTGTTTTTTAATTTTCAAATTTCAACATTGTCTTTAAAAATGTAGTATGGATCAATGGCAGTTCATTTATAGGATAGTTCCGGTTACCCCACATGTCCCTCACCTTCCGCTTTCTTTGTGTTGCCGTTTTAAACTCACTTCGGGAAACAACAACCACAACCTGCGAGCTAGCTAGCTACACGCTGAAAATGGCAAGTTTTGAAGAAACTTAGGATCGTGCTACAAGCCAGGCCTTCTTGGTTCTTTCGGGGAATTTCCTCTCTAACTGGGATGTTTTGGGACCGATTGGTGGGATTGCTGTGGACAAAGTACACACAGAGATACACTGGTAAGAGCTAATGATGTTTAACCATGTATCCAGCTAATTTAAATAGCTCACGTTACTGTATTGGGTGAACAGTTAACTTCACTTAATATTGTATGGGCCATTTTCTTTTGCGGGTTGCAGTTCCTATCCGAGACTATTTAGCAGAGCCACCGTCGTTGCGTCCGGAGCTTAGTGCTGCCCAAGACAATTGTGATTGGTTTAAAGAAATGCAAACAACCCAGTGTTTTTGTTTTCTCCCATCCAGTCCATCCAATGTATGTGTGGATGGGCCAGACCGAACTCCACAGCGCTGTGGAGATAGATCTGGCAATGTAAGGCAATTAAAAATGTGTTTCCATTTTCTTCACCTCTAATAATCTGTGTTTTAATGTGATGTACACAATAATAATTATAATCCAATAATAATAATAATAATATACATTATTCGGAAATGTATCCATTCTGCATACTAAGTAAATTTAGTTTTTGTATTTTAATTTCTACACTGTGTTATTGCTAAATATTTGCTTCTTCCACCACTGCTGATAATACTGAGCAGCATTTTTTCTGAAAGGCTTCATATAAACATACAGCGCAGTAAGAGTCACTACAAGTCTCAATTCTCCAATTCTGATATTCAACCGACATTTTAACAAAGTATTTAATTCTGTAACCAAAAAAAGAGCCACTGTAATTATCTGTTCTGTTCTACTCAACACACCTGATACATTATGAACAAAATTAGACTGTGTCCTTGTCTAATGCGCCTAACGTGATGCTAATATTTGAGTGGATTCATATGGTGAGAGCTGCAGCTCACAGTACAAACTGAAGCCACCAGGTGTTTGATGTGTGAGCAGCTTGCTCTCCATCACGTCCGGCCGTTTACTTAAAATTCCACTCATGTGGTTGTTTTGTCCATTAATTTGTTTGTGTAAATGGTGGTGTGTGTGTGTGTGTGTGTGTGTGTGTGTGTGTGTGTGTGTGTGTGTGTGTGTGTGTGTGCTCAGTATTCACTCTTTGTTATGGGATGCAAAGTGTTGCCATAGAAGAGAGCACAATTCATTCAAGCTCATTATGTGGCTGATGTGGCCTGGCTGTCATTACCAGTCTCAAATGGAGGTAAAGGGAGGAGAGTTTCCCCTCTATGAATATATTTATAGTAACACAGTGTAGATTTAAAGATATACTCATATAAATATTGCAAACATTAAGTGCTGATTCCCGGTCCCAATAAAGCTTCATTTAAACGTTTTTCCTTGTATAGCTAAAATAATTTCTATTTCTGTCTCAATTTTTTGTGTATTTATTTTTTTATTCCTCATTAACTGGCCAATCACCAAAAAAACCAAAGGTGAAAAACAGTTTTTAGTTTTTTATTTTAGTATTTTGGTTTTCTGCAACTGCACTATTTCAAAAGGGAACTATAGCCCTTTTTTCTGCACAACATTTAATTATTTTTCTAAAAATTCAGGTTACAAGTTGATTATTTCTACCAGTTATAATAATCTGAAAGAGGGCATTCTTCATAATGAGTACTTGTGATTCGCTTGCTGCAGGTACTTAAGATTTTTTAATGTTAAATTACAATCTCAAAGTTCTCTTTGGCAATGAAGTGGTAACTGCAGGGGTGTTTTTGGAGCTCACTTTCTCTTTTTGTTTTACTTTCATCATCTGAATTCGTCAATTCTTTTTTTTCTTTGTTCGGTAAACAGCCTTCTAGTGTCAAATTGTGCACATACATCGTTATGTACGACGTACACTTATACAGCGGTTTGTAAGATATCTTCGAAAAGTTATGCACAATTGCGCTGCCAAGTGGCAGAACGTGTCATTATGCTGGCCTGTGAGTAGGGAGATCTGGGCGCTGGTAAGACTGAGGGACATATAACATAGTTCATTAAACATACTACCAATATTTTGATACAAAGCTGGTTGAATATCTGCAACATTTCCCTTTAAGATATTCCACTAACACCTGCAGTGGAGTTATCAGACATTTTCAGGGATCTAAAACTTCAGTGATAAACATCTGGATTTCAGTCCGTCCAAATCAAAGAGTGAGGGGCTTCTGTCTTTGTTAAATCACACTGGGACAAATCTATCAGAGATAAGACACACAGAAACCAATTTCTACTCCCACAAGGGGTTAGGAACGGGACGAGAATGCAATGCTGCTGTTTATAATAGCCCTCCAGTGACATTTGAGTAATTTGAAGGTAGAAGCAGATGAAGCGGGTAGAGGGAAATAAAATAAAATAAAAACACTTAACGTTATCATAAAACAACTCCAGGAATGACATTTTTCTCTAATTGAAAACACCTGCTTGGATCTTCCTGACTGGGATGTGGCCCGGCATGTAATGAAACTGTAAATTACATGAAACATGTAATTTACAGTTGATTTACTCTGCAGGAGTTGTGGGTTTTGTGTCTTTGTGTCTGTGCGTTAAGATCAATTTAAGGACCCCCTCGAAAATGAGATGGTGCATCTCAAGGGGTTATCCTTGAAAATAAATAAATAAATAAGTGCCTGAGAGACTTGATGACCGGCAAGTCAATAGTTGCTGGTCCAGGAGCTGAGGCTCAGCAGCTTTAGATGCTCCTGTCAGCTCTGATCAGTGTGATGGAGCAGAACGCAGGCAAACGGGCCGACACTGTGCCACAAGGGTTACTGCAATATCAGAAAAAACAATATCTGTCTTTGCCTCTCAAGTCCCAGCTCGAGGAGACCAGCTTAATTGCTTTGAGTTTGGGTGGTCGTCATGTAATATTAGCTGAAGCTGTGCTCTGCTATAGGTTGAAAAAAGGAGGAGATCTAGTCCACTGGAATCTACTGCCACTACGGCTTCCTAAAGTATTTTTTTTTAATAGAGCTCAAAATCACAAATTTGCCTCAAAGGGCCTGTCATGGTGAAGTAAATGTAAAATCATTCCAGAGGGTGGTGTCAGAGTTAAGTTGAGTTTTGAAAATACACCCTAAATGTGAGGGACTATACAATGCCTCTGTTTTTGAGAATACACCCTAAATGTTAGGGACTATACAATGCATCTGTGTTTGAAAATACACCCTAAATGTTAGGGACTATATAATGTGTCCATGTTTGAAAATACACCCTAAATGTGAGGGACTATACAATGCCTCTGTTTTTGAGAATACACCCTAAATGTTAGGGACTATACAATGCATCTGTGTTTGAAAATACACCCTAAATGTTAGGGACTATATAATGTGTCCATGTTTGAAAATACACCCTAAATGTGAGGGACTATACAATGCCTCTGTGTTTGAAAATACACCCTAAATATTAGGGACTATATAATGCGTCCATGTTTGAAAATACACCCTAAATGTTAGGGACTATACAATGCATCTGTGGTTGAAAATACATCCTAAATGAAAGGGAATATACAATGCTTCTGTGTTTGAAAATACACCCTAAATGTTAGGGACTATACAATGCATCTGTGGTTGAAAATACACCCTAAATATTAGGGAATATACAATGCCTCTGTATTTGAAAATACACAAGTGGCTAATGATTAATAATGGTAATTAACTATGATCTGGGATATCCTGTTTGATCAATACAACCATCATTTTTTAAGAACTATCCAATGCCACCACACTGCAGTGCAGATTGTTGTTCCCATCAGTCACAAACATAGAAAATTAGGGTCCAGGTTTAAAAAAAAAAACGAAGTTACCCTTTAAATTTAAGTACAGATTTAACTTCAAGGAGGGAAAGTTTATTATATAGAGAGATATATTTGCTCAGACTGAGTTTTTCCACTAGTGCCATATTTAGCAGTATTTACCTAATCTGTCTTTTTTCTTCTTCTTGTAAAGTAAAGCAGCTCGCAGATGCAGCATGTGTTGTGTGGTGTTTGAGGCGATCTGTCTATGTTAGCCTATCAGAGAGCCCCTGGAGAGCAGTGTGGGAGCTCCGTCTTTACTCAGCAACAGCAGAGACGAGCACACTTCACTGACCTTAAGAAAACGTGTGAATTTTGTGCTGCTTCTCCCTTTTCCTTCATGTGGTTCTCTGCACATTTTCATGCAGATCAAAAGACATCGTAGAGACTTTATTTTACACTGATTTGCTTTCATTTAAAATAGCCTCAGGGTCCTGACATTCTCTCTGTGGGAATCTTTTTGGATATCACAAAAATTGTAAAGTGGAAGTGTTTTAAGTTTGGGAACTAGTCTGGATCGGCGACAATTCATTTCCAAGATGCTACTATATCAGAGTTTTTGGTAACATTAGCGGGTCTTTACTGGATAAAGGGAAGTTCACCTGAGTTTCAAAATCATCAGCTTGTCTTCATCCTCAAAGCCTATTCTCTTGTAAAAGTTACAAAATGTTCCTAGAAAAAACAAACAATAAAGCATAAATGTAGCCATTGTGTTGTTTATTAAACTTATATATTTCTATAGTGAACATCTGAACATTGTTACTTTAGAAAGGATTATGTCTTTACTCAGTGGAGGAAAGTAACGCAAGTACAGGCCGCGAGGGCCAGTGTTCAGTCATGGTACTGGGTTGAAATCATAGCCGAAAAATATCATTGATGCTGTCCCTAGGCTGCCTGCACTCGCAGCCCCCTCTTTTTATTTACAGTATTTATTTTTTCTTGCAGCCCACCATTCTCTACATTCATACAGCCCACTTGCACTTGCAGAGTCTGGTTATCATAACGTAATTATGTTTTGACGATGGCAGCTTGCTTAAAAACAAAACGTCACCTCGTAACGTTACACTTCAGTCCAACCCAGTCTCACAGCAGTTCGTGTAAATGTCAACGTTATTCTTAAACTATTGATACGTGTTGACGGAGACGTTTTTCTCGTTTTTTACGTGTAAATGTCACGTTATTTTCTCGGGGAAAGGACGCCGAGAGGCGGCTGATGAGGCAGCCGAAAAGGACGCTCCATAAGCCGGCAGGCGCCCGCGAGGCGGCCCGCTGGGGACGCGCCACAAAAACGAGATGGCGGAGGTTGGGTTTAGGAAAAACCTTACGGGGAAAGGGCGTCTTAAATGCCGGGAGACGCGCCATAGTAACACGCGGGACAAAACGCCAAACAAAGCACCACACGTGAGACGCGATCCCCGCTCGCCCGATCCCCGCTCGCCCGGGTGAAAGTCCTGTGTTGTTTGACCCATCCACCACCCCGACCAACCTCCCTACGCGGATTTTCTGCTTTTTATATTACTCCCTACCATTTTCGTGCTGTGGCCACAAAATATGCTTTCATTGAAATACATTACTTAACATTTTCGTGTTGTCCGCCACCTAACAAAAACGTCTCCGTGAACACGTATCAATAGATTACAATAACGTCACATTTACACGAACTGCCATGAGACCGGGCTGTTCAGTCAGTGGTGTTTGTTAGAGGATGCCATATGCGAGCAAAAAGTAGCTATAAAAATAGATAACAATAAGCGCAAAAAGGGCGCTGAAATGGCGACAATTAAAAAGCGGAAAGCTCCAGAAAACGCCAAATGAAGACGATGAGACGGGTCAGCTAAGCTAAACGAGCAGTGCAAGATGCTATGGGGTCGCGCAAACAAACTTAATACAACGTTGGCTGCAAAGCCCCCTTCATGTTTAGAATCTAACTTTTTCTTGTAGCTCCTCAGCAGCAGCCACCAGTCCAGTTTAATGCTAACAGTGACAATAAGAGCCAAGCTCCAGCCATGAGCCCAGAACTCCAGACTGGGCAGGTAGGATTGCTCATTGAGTGACTATTATAAAAACTAAAATTAATATTAATTAACTGTATGGTGTAGAACTGCTCTATATGATGCCCAGAGACAATCAATGATGCCAGGTGATTCGGCACTACATTATTGAAACTGACTTGATCAGAAAGCTTTGTAAAAAGGGTAGATTTACAAGTGCTGAGAATTATGTCAATTTTTTTAAAGTTGATTTAATTTCAGAATCAGAGCCAGTAGTGTGCACGGGATAGCTGCTGTCTGTGTTGAAGGCACATCTACTGTAAGCTGTTGTACCGCAGTGTGTGAAGAAGCAAACATGATCAGATTAGTTGCAATATAATCACTTTCTATGCCCAAATGTTACTAGTGACCCATTATGCCTTTTATCCTCGAAAGTAGGATAGTAACAAAGCCCACAATTTTAAGGGAATAAGATAAAAGTAATATTTAATATTATACAAAGTAAAAAATAGATGATGGTGTCATTAAAAAGTGCAAGGTGTTTTTTTTATAAATTCTTTTATTTAATTTTAGGGTTTGGAGGTCTGTGAACACTTATTTGCATAGGAAATATATTTTCTAATATTGTTGAACGTCTTTGTGTTGTTGTAAAGATGTTAACCGTTTAACATTGTGAAGCAACACTTACTATGTTTGCACTAAATTGTAAATAGTGATATTTTACAAAAATACATTGAAATACAAGGCTGGAGAGAACAGTGCGCTATTGTAGACTTATATACTAAGGTTATTTTAATATAGTCAGTCGTGACGTATAGTGGTCCGGTCTAAGGCATGAAACTCCAGGGCTGAAAAGAAGTCCCACTCTGACACTGCAAGAACATTTACTAAAGGAGTATACTTACAGTTTTGAGGAAGGCTATCTTTGACTATTTCCATTTTATGCTACTATTACATTTTGAAAGCCAATATTGTACTTTTTTCTCTACTACATTTATTTGACAACATGAGTTACTTTGCAGATTTAAATCATTAATATGATATATAAATAAAGAAAAAAATTATATATATATATATGCACACACACACACATCATTTATTACATGATTAAACAGTAAATAAAGTAATTAAAATTAGCAGCTGCAATAAACACAATGCATCAATTATAATCCAATAATATACGATGCATCATACTTTTACTTTTAGCACTTTAAGTAAAGTTTAATGCTCATACTTTTATACTTTCACTTAAGAAAGATTCTGAATGCAGGACTTTTACTTGTAACAGAGTAGTTTGGCTACTTTTCTTAATTTACTTAAGTAAGATATCTGAGTACTTCTTCTAACCACTGTTTATACTGCACACAACAATGCTCCTTTAATTTCACGTCTTGTTCACGTGCAGCTTCAGAATTTCCTCCACGTGATTTATATTCCTCTCAGCTAAAATGGAAAAAACTAAACTTAAAGTGCTGCTTTTATCCGCTTCCGTCTGAAATCAGGGATCATTGTTTCAAAGATGAACATGGTGGCATTCCATAAATTGCCACCATTGTTGTAAACTGTGTAGCCTACAGTGCTCGGGTGGAAGGCCTAGCAACAGTAACTAAGAGGCGGTGGTGGGGCTTAGCGAAGGGTCAGTCGACATACTGATTATACAGTCATAGTTGAAACGAATGTGATAAAGTGTGATGCACTGCCGTCAGTGGATGTACTGTATTTATGCTTTTTAACAGTGAGAGATGACACAAGAGATGAGTGTGTCCTCGAGTGTGTCCTGTTTGTGGATGTTCATTATCACTTGCTGCTAGTGGTAATCGTTCACAAAGTCCTGAGAGACGTCTGGCTATTAAAAGTGTTGAGGCAAATTCTCTCACAAGGGACAAAACATGTTAGCCTATTTCCAGTGACTGAGTATAGAGTATTTATCAGAAGGATAACCCCTTAAGATACCTGCGTGAAGATGACCCCCCAAAAATCATTAAAAACACAGCTATTTGTTTGTGCTACGTTTGTGCCGTAAAAATTATCGTTTGTGCTGTTAAGGTTTTTAAGTAATTAAACTTTAAATTTTCTGGCCAGTGATGTCACCCAGCCCCTCATTAATGTTCGAATCTCCCCAAAATGGTCTCAATCGTTTGTGTTACGTTTGTGCTGATTTGTGCTGTTTAAAAAACCATTTGTGCTACTAAGATGCCTTTGTAGCACAAATAGTAGCCGTGTAACAAATAAAGCCTGATAACGTAAAAACCGAAGTAGCACAAATGTTTCTTTTAACGGCATAAACCTTCACAAACGTAGCACAAACGAATAGCAGTGTTTTTAATCATTTTTGGATGACATGGGGGGGGGGCCTGCTTCACGCAGGTCCTTAAGACGAATCATCTCATTTCCGAGGGGGTCCTTAAGACAATTATACAGAAAATACAAAACACATTCACACAACACTCCCAAGCCTAATTACTTTAACCCCCCCCTCTTCCCCCTATAAGAAATAAAAAAAATACAAAAATGTTGTTTGTGGATTTAAAGGACAATTGCAGAGGGATGTGAAGTATCTTATTGCACACACACCACCTACTTTAAAATGCTTTTCGCTTAATTGAAGAGCAGAGAAATAAACAGCGCTTGTTTAACCAGTCATTTGTTTTTACCTCCTTAATCCAATTCAATTGAGTCAGTAGTTACAGTATAATGATGCGTTTTAGCAGGCCACTTCAAATGAATTCTGTTTACATTTTGTGCATTCCCATCATAGCTTAGGTCATTCAGTTTTTAAATGCATGTTGTACTTCTACAGGGACGTTTCTACTGAAATAAAATCAGTAAAGGTACCAAGGTAAAAAACTAAATTCAAATCCAGCAGTGTGGAAAATGCATTAAAATACTGTACCAAGGTGACTCTTTGCTAACAGCAGGTATTAATTGCTCTAAATTCCCCTTCTGTTGAGTCATGCTGCAGATTTGTTTTTGGCTCCAGAGGGAGCAGGTTGTTGTAGAGGGTGTCATTATAAGATATTAGCTTTCTACTTGTCTGTTTACTCCCAGAAATCAATGGGTATTAACAAATAAGAACAAATCGTGAAAACGAACACAAAATGAGAGGAAATTTGTTTTTATATTGCTTCTTGCATGAGGCGTATTGTGTCTTTCAGAATAAGGGCAAAAAACGCAATATTTTGTGCAGGTTAACGTAGTCACTGTAGAACTGCAGCTCCCACGCACGTACTTCCAATCCCCCATATGCATACCTCAAGGTGAACTAAATATAGCACCGACTTAATACCCTAACATTCAGTTATGAATTTATTTGTACTCTACTCTATTTCCAAATATATTCATACCCATTCATTTGCATGTCTCTGGTGGCAGGAGGGTTGAGATCTTTGTCTGATGAAACTCAGTGCCCGCCCTTGAAGCGCCCCATTTTAAACCCTTTTACATGCATATCATCAGCTTTTATGATGCCGTCAGCCGGCCGGCGCCGAGCTTCTTCAAGCCGTTCACCAGCAGAGAGCTTGAGAGAGGCCATGAAACCTTCACACCACATCATCATCTTCTTCTATACCCCATCATCCCTAACCTCTGATTTGAAAGCATCTATGGGCCTGTAAGGGGATAAAGTTACCGCCCCCTCCCGTCTCCCCCATCGCAGCCTCATCATCCAGGGAGAAACAACACAAGACAGGCTGGCAAGGAACCCCAGGGAAATATCAGGATCCAACCTGTGAGGAAGAAAAAAAGTCTGAGAGACGAAAACAGAGAGGGGGAGAAAGATGAGATGAAGCAAGACACATGGCACAGAGAGAAGAGCGAGGGAAGGTGTCAGATTAGAGGTTGTTGAAGGAGAAAGGAGAGAAAGAAAAAGGAGAAGAAGAGTAGGAAGGGAAGGGGGAGAGGTGAGCGGTGAGGGCGAAGCAGAAAAATTGCATTTTGATGGAGGCAAATTGAATCAGCTCTGCAATGGAGGCCTCAGGGCAGAGAAACAGATTGAGACGGTCATGTCAGCACCGAGAGATTACTGCCACCTCTGTGTGTGTGTGTGTGTGTGTGTGTGTGTGTGTGTGTGTGTGTGTGTGTGTGTGTGTGTGTGTGTGTGTGTGTGTGTGTGTGTGATGTGATGTGATGATTGCCTTCCATCGCAGTCTTCAAGACACTGTGACAGCCAATCCGCCATCTTTGAGGTGAACACACACGCACGCGTGCACACACACACACACACACACACATATGTGCACACACACACACACACACAACACCATCAACATGTACTAATACAGACGGCATAGGTCTGTCTGAGAGAACTCACAGCTCTGAAGAAGAACATACGTCTCCCTGGATGAGCCCACGTGATCTGCTCTTAATTTACACACTGAGGTTTTTAAAAATACCACATGAGGTTTTTTTATAAACAACATGTCCCACGTGAATGTTCTATGTGTTTGTCTGTGTTCTGCTGGAATTTATGGCTCACATCGGCTCCCGTCTGCCACATATATCGTCTCTGGTGCACCTCCAGGTAGTTTAAACAATTTCAAGTCACGTTTACGCGTTGAGCAGATTTGAATGAAACAGGAGCTCACCAAAGCAACAGAAGACATACTTTATTAATCCGTCCAGGGGAATTTTCATTTTTCTTCACTCTGCTGTTATTTTATTGCCTAATATCAGACAGTGTGGTCAACTCATCACAGGACGTTTCTTCAGTTGCTGGGGAATTTCATAAATTCTTTGTCATTTCTCCGGCCAAAGCAGGACTAACTATGTCAAAGGGCCCTATTTTAACGATCTGAGCGCACAGTGTGAAGCGCATGGCGCAGGTGCGTTTAGGGCGTGTCCAAATCCACTTTTGCTAGTTTGAAGGCAGAAAAAAGGGTCAAAAGGGTTGTACTTAGTGTCTTCATTATTTCATAGGTGTGTTTTGGGCGTAACATGCAATAAACCAATCAGAGTGTCATCTCCCATTCCCTTTAAAAGCCAGGTGTGTTTGTACCTTGGCGCATTGCTATTATGATGGCGGATTTGCACCGTAATATTTGTATTTGTAATCTTTTGAATGTTTGTGTGCTGCTGCGCTTCCCTGTGTGTGTGTGACAAGCATAGTGTGTGCGCGCTATGCATAAGCCTAGGCGCATTTTACTAATTTGGTGTTAAAATAACAATGAAATGCACTTTTTGACCAGGTTTTTGTTGGTCAATGGTGCGATCACTTCTTGCTGCCTCAAGATAGCAATACGCCAAGAATTCACCGGACCCCACCTCCCTGTAAGACCAGCACGCCCATGGGCGCACAGATGGGCGCAGGTAAATTGGCTATTTAAACGGCGCGGGGGCTGGACGGGAAATTGAAAACTGCGATGGTCTTAAACTAGCAAAGACACTTGCGTCGGGCTTTGCTTTGCGCTGCGCTGCGCCGGGTGCGAGCTAGGGCCCAAAGACTGGTAGTAGTGATGGTGTAGAAAGTAAAGAGATTTATGGTAAAGAAACAATATTTATAAGAGGGACTGAGGAAAAATAAATTATTAACATTGTAAAAAAATCTAAGACATAAGAAGTCAATAGACTGTCATGATATTGATATGTGTTGACTTAAAAACATTGAATGTATAGCAAGACCTTTAACCGACATCTGTAATCAGTTCCTTTAAACCGGTGTTTTTCCAGATAAAATGAAGTCATCCCAGTACGTAAAACTGGAGACGAACATGAAAAAAATATTTTACATAAGACTGGATGACTTTATCACCAAACATAACTGTCTGAACATCATACTGTATGAACAACACTATGGTTTTAGAGCTACCAGAACAACTTCATTTGCAATGACAGAATTTATTGAAAAAGTTTCTAAGGCAACAGAAAGCAAAGAATATGCAGTAGGGATATTTCTGGACCTAAAAAAAGGCAATAAAGAAATATGGTATTAGAGGTATCACACTGGCATGGTTAACCAGCTACCTACAGAACAGGAACCAATATGTTGAAATACTAAACCATAAATCACAACTACTCACAACGCATCTCACTAGTTGGAGGCGTTCTCTACGTATATTGCCTCTATATATCTATGCATTGCCTCCATTCTAAACGATTTCCGTGGGGGGAGAGGGATTCGATTTTCCCAAACCAGTATCCGCCTGAATCTAACCCCATTTTAACTCAAAACTGAAGCATAGCCATGCCAACATACTGGGTTTGTCAGGGTTTAAAGAGTGGAGCGGAGCTAAAGTAACAAACTGCGATGTTGATGTAAATGACATACAGCTAATGGCATTTGAACATTTTCCTTTCAAAGCTAACTGTTGTTTTTACAGTCACCTTAAAAGCACAGGCTTACTGTAATAATGAAATATATATATATATATATATATATATATATATATATATATATATATATATAAAACATATATATAAAAACATATAAAAACATATAAAAACATAATGTTTCAAGCCGCCTATACGTGATCGGCAGCAAAACCATGAGTTAGGCAGCAGAGCAAAGAGGCAAAGCGCAGCGCAGGAATGTTCTGGAATTGGTTGCGTCCATTGGTTGCGCCTTGAAAGTTCAGCAAAACTAGGTCAAAGTTGAAATAATTTGAACTTTGAGCGCAGCGCTCGGCAGTGCAGTTTTCCCGTGCATCAAGTGTAGGCTCTTACAGCGTTCAAGTTCAGGTAAAGTCCGCATTTCTTTGACTTAACTCAAGTCTCTGGCTCAGATTGAACGTTTAGGAATTTGACTGCTGTGTTTTTTTGCCAAAAGATTGTGATGTGTGAGTTTGTGGGAGAGAGAGAGAGAGAAAGAGAGAGAGAGAGAGATCAGATGGACTAATTTAGCAGGAACGCTTGTTATATCTCTTATTTTCCTCCAGAAAATGTGAGCAGTTTTGTTGGCAGAGAAAAATAAATAGGTTGTGTAGGTTGTTTTTTTCCTCTCTCCCTCTTACACACAGAGAGCTGCAGCTCAGGTAGTTCTCACAGGTCTGGTAATGTCCACTACAGAGATGTCCTTCAACAGTCCATTAGTACTAACAGGAAAATTTAATAGAGAGACCATCAGTTTTGTCTACCAGAGCCAAATATAGACACGGAAACTGTAGAGACCGCTCAGATTACAGCTTCTATCACTTCACTACACATATACACTTTGTTTGACAACATGAATATGCAGTTCGTCAGGCATTTCTTACGTTTTTTTTTTTTTCATATACAAGACGAACTGAGAGGAAAATGACCAGAATTATTTAAAAACTGTATTTTTGACCGAATGTGATCACTTGCCACACCTGCATCCAGAGATATGCACAGTTTTAATGGACAGTGCCTTAGTACATTCCCAACTATTCTCCCTTTTGCTTACATGGCAATACTGGATTACCAAGAAAGTGATGAAAATGTACTGAATCTATAGTGAACAATGAATGCATTATTTTTTAAGTCACTTTAGTCACCGGTGAATGAGTCGCGCCCTTGGGTATATTTGGGGGGTATTAACCGTATTAAGTCGTCCAAATTAAAATCAATATCCATAGTACTTTTTCTTTCTTTTTCTTTTACCATAAAATGGCATGCCTTAACAACTCCAAATGATGCAGTAAAACCTCCTTAATTTCCACTTTGAATGTAAAGTTATACCGCTACCTAAGCATTTTACCTGCTTTCTCTCTAAGTCACTTTCATATATTAATTAGAAATGAAAATGTCCACGTACATATATAAAAATGATCACGTAGATTCTTAGATGTGTATGAATTAATTCTATTTGCACTTCGGATCGATCGCGAAAAGCTAAAAAGAGCAGATCCGGTGTCAGACCAGATGTGGCCGGATATGGCCAATAGCCGCAAACGCTGTCCAAACATGGACACAGTTATGTTATTTATGTTTGAGTGCAGAGTGATTTCAGCAATACAAAATTTTCAACATCTGGGACAAATTCTTTCTAAGTAACTTGGAGTTGAGGAAAGTGTTGTTTGTGCCTCATCGACATTACAGCATCATCTGCGTTTATTACCATCAACAACAACAACAACAACAAGTGCTGGGTTTGTTCTTTCTGCTGTGTGACTGAGCCCACTGTGCAGCTATATTTAGTTTGCCAGCCTGCTCCATAAAAACAGACCTAATGATGAAACTAGGGCAGCCCACAATGACAGAGCCCCTCGCAACCTGAAGCAATGCTCTTCGAAGCCCTTGATGTATAACAACCCCTGCAAAATTTAATTTCAAACATGTTTTGCCGTAGAAGAAAAACTAAACACCCGAATCATTTTTCCGCAGTATGTTATTAAGCAGAAGGTAAATCCAGACCTCAAAATCAAGAATAGTAGAAAAATGTAGTGATTTAAATATGCAAATCAAGCCTTTTCAAGCTTTTTATTTATTAGAATGCAACAAGAAGACATTTTGTTTTGATAAACAACAAAAAAAAAGCGTTTTATTGCATTTCAAACCTTTAATCACAATGTCTAGCTGGCATTTTATCAAAGCTGTGCGATAAATGTAGTGGAATAACAAGCAGAAAATAGAAATACTCAAGTAGGCTACAAGTCACTTAAATTTGTACTTAAGAACAGTATTTGAGTGAAGGTACTTTCCACCACTGAATTGAGAAACCCCATGAAGTTAGCAAATGCTAGCTAGTTTAGCTGACATTCCATATCAGGAAGGGGGCTTTATCAGTCTGCAACCTTATTTACATTGCGTTGCTGTGTAATGCAGTGGCTTGACTCACGGCAAACATTGCGCGGAATGAGCAATCATTCTCATGTTATCAGGGTTTTTCCTTCATGGAGGAATTTTTGGCGCCCCCAAAAAAAAGCCACAGCGCTACGGAGGAAGGTCTGGCTTGTCCACACAGCATTCCCGTGACGGGAGAAAAACGCGCTCTGGTTTATTTTCATTGCTTTAAACCAATCCCAATGGTCTTCGGGGGCACTAAGCGCCATATGGAGCAACGTTGCCTCTGCAAAATAGCCTCGGGAATGAACTTGTTTTGAAGGAACATCATTGTGTACGTTCAAAAGTTGTTTTAGTCGTGCAACAGAAAACTCAGATTGGACAGATAGTCAAGCTAGCTGTCTGGATTTACCCTGCAGAGATCTGAGGAGCAGTTAACCATAGTCCTCACAAATCCACCGGAGTTTAGAACGCCAACACAAAGGAAGCCCAAGGCATCGGATATCTGGCCTGAATGAGCGATATCCGGCGGGAATATCCATCAGCAATAGAGCTTCAACAACCGTTGAAAAGCAGAGCATAGACTTGAATATAAGCGCTTATCTCAGTTTTACCGTCCAAAGTCTGACTTTGTTGAACTCTCCCTGGGATTATAACAGTGGTATCTAAATATTGATATTTGTTTTAGCTGTTTTGTTGATTGGGGTTTCATTTACTCAAGCATAATTGACATTTTTGTTTATCTAATTGTCAGAAATACCGGCAAATGCATAGATTTCTATCAAATAAAGTAACACAGACTCATTGCCTTTACTGTACGCAAACCCATCATGCTTACTGTCTTGTGTAGTCCCCAGCCCCCAATGCCCATTCTAAGTCAGGAAAAACCCTGGTTATTTACTTTAGCCTAAGCAGATAAAGTGTTGCCCTTCCATACATGACGATTATAAACATGTCAAGAGTAGCAATGCATGTCAATGTCCACTACAAACATAAAAGCTAGTTCAGTCAGGACCACTGTCAAAATAGATTCCTTCATCTGCAATTTGTATTCGGCGGTATGGCTCTGTTGTGGGGCCTCCCCGCACTTCCACGTGCATACGTTGAAAGCATGAGGCAGGGAGAGCACACCCCCCTGCCCTTCCATGTGCATACATGGAAAGCCTAAAGGGGGGAGAGCAGCAGTGCAGGATCCCCGTAGGGTACAGAACAGAGCAGCATCAATGACAGAGACGCGACGCTGATCAAGTCAGACGACGTGAATTTAAAAAGAGGAGCTAGGGTGCAGGTGGGTTGCAAGCGCTAGCAGAGGTTTGTAAATCCAATCAAAAGAGGGAATCAGCTGAGCCATCAGCTGGTGTGCTGGCTCAGGAACTGTCAGCTATGAGCTGAGATAATAGCCGAGCTTGACTCCGTGACCTGCCAGAACTTAGGCTATGTTACGCTTAATCGTCAACGTCAAGGTCGTCTTAAGCGTACGTCACATAAGCAGACAAGCCCAATTTCCGAATTAGCCCATAGAAATGCCACAAGAATGGAATACTACAGGTCGGATTTGATTAACAATGAAAAAAAAAAAAAAAAAGATTGTTCAAGAAAGGGTATGAGTTATCTAGTCTAAGATCTTTTCTTAGTAGAGCTTTTTAATGAGACAGGCTGATGATTTATGGCTGCAGAAAGGCAACTGGTTAGTATGCAAACACAACACCAAAGAGTTGTCTGTGGTATGACCCATGCCTGGCTGCCATCTGTGTTTTGAAAATCAGGGAGTTAAGAATGAGATATGGATCCAAGATAATAAAAAAGGCAATATATTAAAAATTGTCTAGAAAGATAGATTCATAATCATCCAAAATGAAATACAACAAATCACCACAGCGAATAAAAAACGACTCAATATAACCTTTACATGGGCGCCTGGGTAGCTCACCTGGTAGAGTGTGCGCCCATATACACAGGCTCAGTCCTCGAGGCAGGGGTCGCAGGTTTGATTCCTGCGGCCCTTTGCTGCATGTTGATCCCCCTCTTTCTCCCCTTTCATGTCTAAAGCTGTCCTCTCTAATAAAGGCCTAAAAAAGCCACAAACATAACCATAACCTTTACATATTTCAATATTTGAGAAAAACAGGAAAGTGGAAGGCACGACTTCCCTCCACGGAGGTTGAGAAGGAGTCTGAAGACAGTGAGTGAGCGCTCGTGGATCGCTGTGATAAATAATTAACCAGAAGAAAATCGGGATTCCTTTAATGAAACCAGCCTGTTACATCACTGCCGTGGAGGAATACTCGATCATTTTCTTATCAACTTTTACTCATATTCCCATTTGCACGTTTCCACAGAGGCATTAAATCCAGGCTGAGGAATAAGACCGTTTGTCACACGCAAGCACAAGCACACACACGCACACACGCACACACACACACACACACACACACACACACACACACACACACACACACACACACACACAGCATCCCAGCGGGAGGGTGAAAAGCTGTTTAATATGGCAGATCTGAAATTTAAATTAGAAAGCTAAGACATTGGTTTATATAAACTTAAGTCTTTGGTTTGACTTCTGTTTTTATTCGGTCAATTGGAAAGTAGCTAGCCGAGCTTGCTAGTAGATACCATATCCAAGTTAGCTTGCATTTTTACAACGTAATAACAAATTCAACGGCACTTGGTCCTCACAAATGTAGTGGGACGGATGTCTGTAATCGCTAAACCGCAGTGTTGGGAACGTTACTTTAAAAAAGTAATTAGTTATAATTACTCACTACTTGTTTAAAAAAGTAACTGAGTTAGTAACTGAATTACTCTAAAATAAAAGTAACTCGTTACCAGGGAAAGTAACTATTTGCGTTACTTTAAAAAAAAAAAAGTTGCTATATGTCAAAGAATTTTGATTTTTTTTTAGCAGTTTTCACAAGTCAGTTGAAATGAATAGAACAGACGTTTAACGTACATAACTTTCGATATTTATTGCACGTTGACAGACAGCAAGAGATTTATCCTGCACTTCAAGTATTATCTTTGGAAGAAAAGTAAACAGTTACACCATATAAACTTATATGACACATATACTTTTAACACCTGCCTGTCATACGTTTGACTTCAGCCCGTGTCATAGGTTTTTGCTGTGAGGCAGAAAGATCTAGCTTTTGCTGCTTGGAGGACTTTGCTCCGAGTCCTTCTTTGCTAGTGGATGGCGAGCGATCATCTGTGGTGGAGGTATCGGTGTTTTGGCCACTAGCTTTGTAGATGCGTGTGTCGTTGTGAGATGCTTCATTAAATTAGAGTTGCTTATAACGGATGTCGACAAAGTCTTCGTTCCTGGACATAATGTACAGATTACATGCACGTTCTTGCCTTTGACCACAATTAATTTGAAGTATTGCATATCTCCACCTTGAAAATGCCAACTTTTCATCGGATTGCTCCTGACTCGCCATCTCTGCCTAATCTGTTTAGCTGTTGTGTGTGTGGCGCGTGTGCTGGCATGTGTGTAAAAACACTGGCTCTGATTGGCTACCATGAAACACGACTCTGCCTTAGCCAATCATAAACGCTTACCTAGTTATTGACCCACCTCCTCAGTAGCTGTTAGCAAGGGATGCGTTCGGATTACACAGTTTACTTAATCAATGCATAGTAACACACCGCATTTAACGTCCAGTAATGTTAACGGCGGGAAAAGTAATTAGTTAGATTACCCCGTTACTGAAAAAATAACGCCGTTCTTTTAAACGGCGTTATTCCAAACACTGCTAAACCGTAACCAATGCTATGTGGGCTTGTTGAAAAAGGGGAGTCTTGGTTAACTCCCCAGAAATTTTGTCATAGCCTATCTTGTACCTTCAACTATTTATTGACTTTCTTTCAAGCTCAGAAAGTTTACAAAAAAAATCACTGCAGTGAATAAAAAAAAAGGAGAAAAGTCCAGGCAGGCAAAGATCCATAATTCTGGCTACGAAAACACGGTTTGATCAAATACCAGGCCTGTATTCGACCTAGATTACTGAAGTTTTATAAAAAAGAAATATGACTGGAGTAAAGTGTTTGCTTTCCCTGCAAAACTCCTCTACAAGGATTTCAACCATCTTTCCCTCTGCTTCTCACCTTTTAAATCGATTCCCCTCATATCTATCCATCCTCACCTCATCCATTCATCTGTCTCTCTGGAAGGCAGGAGCAGTAATAAAACATAATGTCAGGGAGGATGAAGATATCATGTTGCAGGCCTATCGCTGCATCTCTATTTCCACAGATGAGACGGTGCTTTGTTATTAACAAGGTTGCCTGGAGCTGCCTACGCGCCGCGTCACCTTCTATCTGAAGACGCATCTTCATTTTAAGACAGTGGGGAAAATGAAAAAACATCCAACTCTGCCGTTTGCGTTTATGACGAAATCTGCCTCTTGTCGTTTTTCCACATCCTCCCTTGAAATTTGTATCCTAAGAGACAACATTTCAAAAAGCTTTTTTTGGACTAGCGGTTGCATTCGCAGCAGATGCTTTTCTCGCTAATTAATGCCAGCAAAGACAACTCGGACATTCACTCACCAAGAAGAGCAACAGAAAGCACAAGCTCTGTCTTTTCCCGCAATCACAGACAGAGGAAGCAAGGCATTGGCTCCGTTCATCTCCATGCTTGGCACATTTACACCAGCTATAGGTCAATTGGATAATCCCAAGGGATTCATGACCATGAAGGACAGGGAGAGAGTCAGTGTAAGACCGACAGCGAGGGTAGAGATGGAGTGACAATGCCAAAGGAGGAAAAGAGAAAATGAGGGGGACTTTGGGACCAATTTGCAGTCTTCTCCCATCATTAACTGATAGCTGGGGCGGGTCATTAGCTGAGTCTGTCCTGTACGCTGGTCTCATGGTGCAGGATGAGAAACACCTGCTGAAGGTGGCAGATGGCAGATTCAAGGGCCCAGAAATAGACACCCATGAGGGGGAATGGTAGATGATTCAGCTCCTGGCCTATTTTCCAATAATTCATTTAAAAAGTGGGGAATTCGGAGTTTGTTAAAACACATGGAACATTTAGATGAACTCATGCAAGTGTTGGTGGTGGGCAAGCAAACATGTGGCCGTTTTTGTTCCTTAAAAGTCAAACGTCAGGTTTCCATCCAAACATAGAGAATATCTTAACCAAATTTCGAGAAAATCCGCAAAATTCTAACTTACGCATGTTTACCCATCCAGTTCTACCATGAGTTCTACAACCAAAATGTAAGAACTGCGAGTGCCTTGGAAAATACTTCCAGTTTTTTATTCTATTATACTTGTTATTGTAAAAAAAAAAAAAAAAAAGAATAGAGAGAGAGAGGGCAAGAGATCCGGGGCTATTCATAAAACATTCTGGGCTGTAGCCGGAGACGGCCAGGCCTAACAACGCCTCTGTGTGTAATTATTTTTTTAATTTTTTTATTTAAACCTTTATTTATCCAGGTAAGTTGATTGAGAACAAATTCTCATTTGCAAGAACGACCTGTAGTCCTAGTATGCATGTCTTTATGGTGGGAAGAAACCGGAGCACCCGGAGGAAACCCACGCAAACATGGGGAGAACATACAAACTCCACACAGAAAGGCCCGGAACGGACTCGAACGCAGAACCTTCTTGCTGTGAGGCAGAAGTGCTAACCACTGAGCCACCGTGCTGCCTAATTAAAAGTGCTCTAAGCGATGTCACACGTTTTTTAGGCTACAACATTTTTTGTCACATACAGCAAACATCTCCTCACTATCCATTAGCTGCCTGTCCCCTGAACACAATGGAATTTCTGTCATTTTTTTTTTTTTTATTGGAGGACAGTCTCTCAAGACACAAAGGACTCTAATGTTTCAAACATGAAAAAATGCATAGTAAAAAACGTATATAAGCATTTTTCATCACCAACTCAAGTCAAATTCTTGGTAAGAATTTTCATTCAGTTGCTTGCAATCACCACTAACTTTCTGTGTTTGTGGTTCTATGTGAACAACAATCTCTTGTAAGAATATCGGAGAAGAGTAAACAGAACCTTCTGTCTGTGTGGACATGTCCTGAGCTTTAGTGGCTTCACACTCCATTACCTTCCCCCGATCAGACCAGACGCTTGTTACCAGCCTGCCCATTAGACCTGTTTAGCCTCATTGCGTGGCCGTGCTTCCCACTCTTTTAATTCTATTCCGAGTGTGTTGGCCAAAACACGAAGAGCGTGCCAGTTTGCCGAGAAGAATCCAGGATGCTCGGATGCAACAGAGCGCGGCAGGCAGCCGGCCAAACGCCGGCCAAGAAAAGCAAAAGCACAGGAGGGATTTTGTCAAGTGCTCATTTAAATATGAGCAAGCAACAGACGGTGGAATTTGCATGAGATAAGAAAGGGGGACTGGGTAGGATGAATTTCAATTTGAGAGCATTACATGTATTCTCTCTCCATCTCTCCCCCTCGCCTCAGCCCCCTCCCCTCCCAGAGGTGAGATAATGACTCCCAACAATGAGCAGAAGGGAGGAAGTTGGCAGCGCTGTCGCCACATAGCGAAGCCCAACGGTTATTATGGCACGGCTGCTCCTCCCCTCCTATTTATCTGTGTACACACACAAACACACACACACAAACACACACACTAGCAAATACTTGTGTCTCACACACACACACACACACACATCTAATTTAACAGAGCATTTCACCAACAGCTCCACTGCAGTGGGACGCATTGCACCTCCAAAACCTAATCAGATTACAACAGCCCCCTTAGCATTCATATTGTGTCTGTGTAAGTGGTGACAGGTGTGTGAGTGTGTGTGTGTGTGTGTGTGTGTGTGTGTGTGTGTGTGTGTGTGTGTGTGTGTGTGTGTGTGTGTGTGTGTGTGTGTGTGTGTGGGAGGGAGAAAGAGGCAGATGGAGAAAAAACAGGGAGTGACGGGGAAGAAAAGATCAAGGAGGGCGAATAAGGAGGGTGGGAGAGAGCAGATTGAACGAGAGGGGGGGGAGGAGAGAGGGAGGGGGTAGGGGGAGAGGGAGGAGAGAGAGAGAGAGAGAGAGAGTAAAGAGGGAGGGGAGGTTAATCCAACAGCGCTGGTGAGACAGAAGTTTCAGCTCTGCGTTTCACACACAAGGATAGAAGATTCCATACAGATAGACATACAGGTGAGGCAAGTCTTCTTCTTCTTCTTCTTCCCCTCTACAAGGTGGTTTTAAGCCATTTTTTGCATGCTTTATAATATGATGGCGACATTCAGGTGTGAAGGTGAATGCAGTGTGAGAGCGATGAACTTGGTGCTCAGCCTCAAGTTGCGAGTGTGCAGGGATGCGGAGCATCAGTGTGTGTGTGTGTGTGTGTGTGGTGGGGGGTAGTTGCATCCTGAGGGACGAATGCGTGCAAGATGTTTATTTTCAACATGGACATTTTACACTAAAAAGGGGATGTTAAGTGTGTGCTGTAATATTGATGGCTGCTTTCCTTAAGTGCTGCGTGCTGTGCGAGTGCTGGTGGAAAAGCGCTATACTGTGTGTGTGTGTGTGTGTGTGTGTGTGTGTGTGTGTGTGTGTGTGTGTGTGTGTGTGTGTGTGTGTGCGCGCGTGTGAGTGTGCGCGTGTGAGTGTGTGTATGTGTGTGTTCAGCGGTCGTGCCGCGTCTGAGCAGCATGCATTATACATCTGCACTGATCTCCAGAAAACAGAGATACCTCAACGGGGGCAGAGGGAGAAGTGTATGCTCTGTAATGTGTTCATGTGATATGCGATAGCTGGAGTGGTATGATGTGCTGTGTGAGAGGAGAGCAAAAAGGACAACCTGCATCTTTTATGTGTTTCAGCTGGACCACACTTGCATGGTCTTGTTTGTAACATCTTGACACAGCAGGTTGCATGGATATCCTATGCTTCATTTATCTGTCACTAGCTGTGGTGGAGATACAGCAGGAAGCGGCGAATAACACCCAGGTGACGAGATCTCTCTTATCTTTAGATGGCTTTCCCACACTGAGGAGGTTGACTTCTTTTGTCTGCAGATACAGTATCTTAATCCACATCGGTGTAACGCACGGCTGCTGCGGGCAACAGATTCAGCATCTGACTGACTCAGTGTGTGTGCAGACTACACATGGGTTGGGGCATATGCTTGTGTTATTTCAAGCATCTGTGTGTTTGTTGTGTGGCTGCATTCAGCTGCATCTGCCCTGTTTTATTGAAGACTGATGTGGAGAGAGCAAAGAAAGCAGCAGTTATACTGTAAAGACCAGAGGTGAATAAAGTACTAAAATATTGTACTCAAGTAAAAGTACCAATACTTTGATGAAATATTACTCAAGTACTCTGAGTAAAAATACTTATCTGAAAAATGACTCAAGTAAAAGTAATAAGTAGTTCATTTAAAATGTACTTTAAGTAAAAGTTACTTAGTTACATTTTAAAAAAACTGTAAAACGGGGTGGGGGGATCTCTCCCATGTACTGAAAATAGGGCAAGGGGTCATAAATCCCAAACTATTTTGTTTTTAATTAAAGAAAAATCTATACAACTGTATCAACATCTATACAAATGTATACACATGTAATAACAACATAACACATGTAACACATGACATTTAAGACCCTTAGAAAGGTATGACGTGCAATTTTAGTTCAGACCATCCCATAAAACGTTTTCAAACAATCAATTGAAAGTGACAGTACCATATATTGTTAGTTCTGGGGGGCCATCCTTCTTTTCTTCACAAACATAATCAACAGTTATAATGCAAATCAAGGCCAAATCACGTGTTTTGACTCGATAAATGGGTTAGACCCTAATGTTCACAGCCCAGACTAGCAGCTAGCTTCTACACACTTAAGTAGCCCGTATGAGCTAATTAGATGTATTTGAATTAATTTAGCCAGTGTCCTACATACGTTGTCCTACGTCAGGGGTGGGCAATTCATTTTCCCAAGGGGCCACATGAGAAACAGGGACTGTTGTGGAGGGCCGGACCAATAGGCTAAACTCAATTCTGCTCAATATTAATTTTATGTCAGGCGGCACGTTCTCAAACGTCTCTTTTTTCTCTGGGGATATTTGCGCAGCAGAGTCCACCAAACACTCTTTAATAAACTCCACTTCAGGCAATTTTGTGGGATATCACAAAGCTGGTCTTGACCACAGCATCCCTGGATGCCTTGTTGTGTTCGCAGCTGAACTAGCAAAGCTTCAGATGTCCGTGCCAGCTCTGCATCAGTCAAGTTGTTGTATTTCTCTGTGTGTTTAGTATTGTAGTGGTAATTCAAATTATAATCCTTTAACACAGCGATCTGTTCTCTGCAAACTAAGCACACGGCTTTACCTTTGACTTGAGTAAATAAATACTTAGAAGTCCATGTTTGGTTAAAAACTCAGCACTCTGTATCGACCTTTCTTTCTTTCCCATGAGCTGACATTTTTGAGGGTTAACAGCTCACTCACGTCTCCCGCTCAGTTCGCGGCTCGCGGACACAGGGATCCGACACATTGCAGTTCTTCTTCTACTTCTTTTTAATTGTGACTTGCAACCAGAGAAGAAGAAGCTGCATACTTTCACACAAAAAAAGAATGCCCAGGTCTGGTCAAAGGGGTAAGCTTCGCTTCAGAACTCGAACCTCCTATGGCGCCATTTTGATGCTACAAAGAGATCACCTCCCGTTAGCACTGACTAGCATTCATTTTGACGTCACTTGACAGTGAATAACTTTACATCTGAAGCGTTTAAAGACTCTATTTGTCCGTTGTTTATTTCTAAAGAATTACCGTATAGTACAAGATAAGCTTGCAGGCAGTTTCGACTTACATGAGCTGTTTAGGATTAATTACTAATGTTAACTAGCATTTTAATTAGCAATAATTAGCCTGTGGCTACGTTATCTCCTTACATATACCTACGCTCTCCGTCTCTGTAAGATTGGGAATGATTGAGATTTCTCTTGGCACAGCTAACAGAAGACTTCCAACTTTCAGACAGGTTGCTTACGTCACATTTACGCTGTCTCTCTCAGTTGGAGGCTGCTCAGTAAAGCTGGCCATCATCGGAAAAGTGCTTCTAATATCCTTCACTGGTCTCCGTCCAGAGCAACGGGGTCTGTTGGTCCATTATATACTGTCTATGGGTCTGGTGTAGTGGATCCGGGGCGCGATAATTTTTTTCTGCCTTTCTGTTTTCATTAGTCAAAGTTTTTTTTTTTTTTTACTCAGTAACGGATAGGATTTGTAATGTATACAATACTTCACTCAAAACATAATTAAGTACATTTTAAAATACCGATTTTAAAAACTACTTGAAAAATACAAAATACACAACAAAACTACTCAATATAGTAACGTGAGTAGATGTATTTCGTTACTTTCCACTTCTGGTAAAGACCCACATCTACATCGCACACAACCCTAGAAACATTGCCCCCCGCGTCAAAATCTTCGTCAGACCAATAGCTGATGGGTTCCGAGATAGGGATACAGGTAACAGGGTAACCGAGTATAAGAGGATCGAAAGCAATGGCACGAAGCAACAAAGACAATCTGGCACTGGAAAGGAAATGGTATCTGTACTGCAGTGCTGATGGCGGAACATGGAAACAGATGAGCAGGTGAATGGGACCAGTGGCATGGTCTCAGGGCATCTGTTGACAGGTAGAGAATGGCAATGAAGGTGAAGTGGAAATTTGGCTGGAGGGAAGAATGTGACAAAAACAGTCCGTCTTTAATTTATGCCGAAATCTATGCAGGAAAGGCAAAGAATCGCAACACGCTTCGTCCCCTTAAGCTAACATGTTGCATGCAACAAAGGAAAACAGCTTACAAGCTACAAACTTTTCAGTGTTTGATACTCAAAACTTGTTTTCATTGCAGTATTCCTTAAAGTGATGCAGGTGACGAGTGTGAGAAGAAAGCACCACACTGCCATAGCCACCTTGCACACATCTTTTCAAAAAGACTTAGGGCCGTGACCCTACTCAGATATTCAGGACCACAAATCCCCTTGAAAGAACAGTTTAAGCTTTATCCAAGTCGAGGCTCTGGTGCTCTCGGTCTGTCTCGTTTCATGCTAAAGATTTTCAGTAGCATTCATTTTGAAAAAGATCACTCAGCTAATCGCTGTTACAACTGTGCCAGGTGTTACGTTTCCCAGAGGAATTTTTTCTGATGAGAATTTCCAGGGCTGAGTCACTTTGAGTTAACTGTGAAAATTAATTTGTGCCCATAAGAGTGGATAACAAGCCTCAGACTTTCTCTGTTTCGTGCTGCAATTATTTTTAGATCTGGTTTGATTCCCTTCTCCCACACCGTTAGAGTACGCACCAAAAACAAAGTCTTCCTCGGCCTCACGCAGAACCCTAAATCAATGACGCCCCAGTGTAACAGTTATTTTCCATGAAGAATCCATAACCAAATGTAGATGTTACTGAATGACGATCCACAATTAGGTAATTTTCAAAAAAGACTTCAGTAAAAATTGATAATTCCAGGCTCATTAAGCAGGTGGAGGTGCTATATAAATACTGTTAAAGTATCAAAACACTCAATCCACACAGAAATACACGTGTCTTTAAATGAGCCATCAGGACGGTTGTGATGTCACTATACTACTAACTATAACTATACTATATATCAGTAGAAAGCGGCAATTACAGTCATTCCCCGGCTGCAATGACTGTGCAGAGACTCTAAGAGCCTAGACAAAATTTTTTTGTCATTTCTTATAACTAAGGTAAAGGACACACACAATATTTACACGCGTGGCAGCATATCTGACCTGTGTCCTTATAGATTTAAGACAGTGTTAGGGAAAGGAACCTTTGCCTATATAGGGGCAGTTCAGTGGAACAAGTAAGTAAGTAAGTAATTTCCACACTGAACTCTTTCAAAAAGACAGTCAAGGCCTGGTTACTAGATAGGGTTGCGGAATACAACAAAAGGCAAATCACAATTTATATTTTTATTTATTTAAGGAAAATGTTTTTAGGTCTTGTCGATTTTCATCACACACTCTGTACGTGTCTTGTCTTGTCGTGATGTGTTGAGGACCACAATGGAAATAAGTCCTGGACTTTATTGTGTTTCTATCCTCGATTGTATTAGATGTCTTTTCATGTTTATGGCATTTTTTTATACAATTAAATAAATCAAATCAAATCAGATGCGGAAGACTGGAAAGGCTGACCAATCAGAGCAGATTGGGCTTTTTCCCAGGAGGGGGGCTTAAAGACGTATAAAAAAACGAAGCGTTTCAGACAGAGGGTGAACACAGGTACTGTATATTCAGAAAGACAGCATGATAAATAAATAAAGCATGTGAACATGTTCTAGTAGAAACCCTAAATGCAAGTAGGCTATAAAGCTAAAAAATGAGCATCATATGGGACCTTTAAGGTTTAAACCATCTAAAGGTTTGGTTAGAAGTAACCTGCACAAACACAAAGGATTTACCAAAGAAAAAAAAGAAAATAATTATGCCGACTGTATCATGACTTGATGTAATTACGGTGATCCATATCTCATGATTCTGAGATATTTATCTTGTAACTACGGGAAGGGTAGGGAGTCGTAATTACAAAAGAGCATCTCAATGTTCTTCCCGTGAAAAAAGGGATGCACTTCCGTAGTCCAACTAAATGATTTAAAAAACTGACAGCGAGCCTGAAACTGATCCTTTCTACATTTTGCAACAGAGGGGAGCCACGCTGCCGTTCTGAACAAGACTCCAGAGTGAGGCAGGAGCAACTAATTACACAAACAACCTTCTATAATTCAGCTGAGGACTGCAGTGGTTTGATCTTTGAAATACTTCCAAGCTGCAGAAAGAATTGCTGCACAACAGAGACAACGTGTTTTGCAAAAATAATATTTAAACGCAAGAATTGTTTCTTAGCCACAAGGAGTCTGTTGCAGATCATATTTTCAAAGCGATACCATAAGTTGGAGGGCCTCTTGACCATCCACCAAGTCAACACTTAATGTGTTTGCTGTTGTATTGATGCTGTAATAGTACAACTGGCAGTATGGTCCAAATCAAACTGAACGTAGGCCATTTGCATTGGCAGTTTAGCTGCTGTCAAATCCACCTCTGCAAGCAACAACCAGAACACTCCAAGCAGATGGAGGTCTGTTTGTTCTGAGCTTACCAGTCCTTGAAACCACAACATGCATCCCACACAGAAACAGAATGCAAAATCATTGAGATGGATCATTGGTCAACTGCAGGTGAATGTTGTGTAACAGTGACACAACATGTGTGAAAACATAATATGAAATGAGAACTGCCAGAGAAAGAGAGATGCAGTCAAATTGTTTTTAAGCGTTCACTTCACACCCTGAGGTTTGGATTACTGCTTTACACAATTCATAAAATAATCCCTGAGCAGAGGAACATGACAGAAAAACAGCAGAGGACGTCTTTGAGTTATACAGGGAGTCATCATTTAATAATCTCTCTGTTGCTGCACTTTTCTGTCTCCTGCAACATCCTGAAAATCTCATAAACAAACAACATTCCTCGAAAACCAAACCCTGAACTTTCTCCTCCATGTACCAAAATGTTACCTTTACTTAAATCTCTCTCCAGTCCCAAAAACTAAATTCCTTCAGGGGATTCTCTACGTATGCGTCATCGCCCTGTGATGCTTTCGCTGCAGAGAAAGTGACAGCCCTGAATATTTTAGTCTAGTCTGCCTGACTCATTGATCCTTTATGGGATTGAGGTTTGTGCAAGTAAGAATCTATGGCCCCGACCATGGCTCTAAAATATCCGTAGCCTAACTGTGTCGTGATAAATCCATGGCGCTGTCCATGGTGCTGAAATAGCAGACTGATTTGTCACTGACAATTTCTCTGAGTCTCTGAAGTCTGAGTCCTTGAATCTTGGGGGGGGTATCATTGGGCAGTTTACTATTTGCGGGGGGACAAGTCTATCTCCCCTGTTAAAAACGAACAAAACGCCTACTGCTTATAACCACAAACTACATATAGAGTCCAACGGTCAAATTATCACCAACAGCACAAGGCGAAACTTTGCATTTTGTCTGAACACACCTTCAGGCTGCTTTTTTACTTCATGATTTTGAACTTTGCTAGGAGCGTGGCTCTAGGGATGGCACCATTGGTCTGTTTGTCGATCCACCACTTTGGTCCAGACTTTGATATTTTAACAGCTGTCAGATGGATTGCAATTAACCTTTGTTGTACTTTATTATATATACTTTATGACCAAATTCCTGCTAAACTAATGCAATTCACGTTAGCATGCTGCTATTAGCATTCAGCTCAAAGCAGCTCCAATGCAAAAGCTTCTGATTCAGTCAGTGACACTATTGATTCATACACTCCGTTAATGTTTTAGATTTTACATTTGTTTGTTCATGTTGTGGAACACCTCAAGTTAAATTGAAACAGTGCAGGAGAGAATTATACGAGCAAGGGCAATAAAACCACATTATTTTTAAGCACTAAATGGATTAGCCATAAATAAAAGGATACATCTGTCTCTGCTCCTCCTCTCATGGATTTCTCCCTGTATGGTTGTTAAATATCAGTCTAAAAGTCAAATGGCTGCCCCAAAACAGAAGCGCTTTGATTCTAAGGATCCTGGCGTGTATTTAGTTTTTAGATCGTAGATACTTGTCCTGCTGTGCTGGAAATATCTCGACGTGTGAGCGATTCACCACTTTTTATTTTTAGTTATGCAGCAGAACAAGAAAAATCCAGAATCAGACAATAACAACTGGCAAAAATAATTCACCAATGTATGTTTGTTTGGGTTTACATCTTGCAGTGTAATATTTCCTAGAAACCTACACCCACATTTTAATCCCAAACCAGCTCCTTACATGACTGACATTTGTGTATTTGGTACCCATAATGACCCGCTGAGCCCAGTCAGCTGCCTCGCTCGTGTCTCGTCTCTCACTGTCACCGTTTCCTGGCAAGACACCAGGTTGCTGCCATCGCCGTTACTCTCTCTTTTTTCTCCTTTTTTTTCTCTCTGTAGTACAGGTTGAATGAACAGGAATGAGAGAGCAAGTCTTTCTGCTCCCGGTTTCCTTTGAACTCAGACTGTGGCATAGAGAAAGAAAGACGTTTACAAGACGGATTAGAGTTTATTAGAAACTGTTCTTTTCTCTGTTGTTAGCTTTGGCTGACAAGCCTGGCTTACACCTCGAAATCTCTCTTTATTTTTTTTATGCCTTCTTTCTGTCATTCTCTCCATCCATGCGTTCCATCCGGTCCCCAGGCGGGGGACCCGTGTCTACAGTTGAGCGGGCAAGCTGACAGCACAGTGACAAGTGTTAAGGATGACAGTGGAGGGAGGGAGGGAGGAGGGGGGACTAATGAGAGGGACAGCAGCAGCAAGACTCTGTCACTGCATCTCAAGATAACAGCCCCCAACTCTTTTTGATATCTTGTCCCAAGTGACCAGGTCACTCCATCTCCAGCTTGTACCAGTGAGGTGGGGGTGGGGGCGCTTATTAGACACTCGTGCTTTTTGTCTTTCATCCTTCGTGCACTTGTTAAGGGAGGAGTAGGAGGCAACGACGCAGAGGAGGGTGGCAGAAATTCAAAGAAGATCCAATAAGGACAAAGGATGGGAGAGTGAAAATGTTTATTTCAGAGGATTGCCCATCTCCACCCAATATCCCCCCCACACACACACACACACACACACACAGTGTTTACATGAAAAATGCAGGACACTGTGCGTGATGAGCTGAAGGAGGCAGCAACAGAGAGAGATATACATTATCACTCGCCAGTTTTTCTTATAGTCATGTTAAATATATGGATTATTTGAGGTAATCACTTTGAACTTTGAAAAAGGCCACATTCATTCTCAAAAAAACATGTGAAATTCATGTTTTCATATGTGAAATGTCCAAAAAAACACATCACCTTCCTAAAATAATTGCCTAAGTCATTTTTTAACAAAAATGATTTTGTTGCCTAAATCATCTTCTCATGGTGATGGCCACCTCTGGTCAAATTTCCTACATCCTCAGTTGAACAGGTCATGTGATTCTACACCTTTAGTATAATTGCCTATGTCAAGCATGTGACTTAGGCCGTTTTGTTTTTTGTGTTTTCTGAAAAACCTGAAAAAATGACTTAGGCAATTATTTTAGGAAGGTGATGTGAATTTATGTGTGAAGCACATTTCACGTGCCATTACATTTGAAAATGTTTTTGCAGGTGATGTCCAACATGTGAAATATCAGAAAATGTGATATTTTGCATGTGATAAATCCACATGTGCTGTTTTGTAAGATTTAATTCTGCAATATATTTATATTATTTGATATATTTCACATTACATTTTAAATATATCACTCAATTGATATGTTAAATCTCTATAAATAAACAAAGTTGCTTAGCTAAAGATGTTTCTATGAATAAATATAAAGTCATCCAGTCCGACTGCAAAAAAACAACCCAAGCATCAGTGAATGCCGTCTTATTTGCTGATGGCAGTAAACGAGGCGAATATCGGCCGATCCCAATGTTCTGCCGATAAATCCGTGCATCCCAAGTTTTAATAAATCAAATCAATCTGTACATTACTGCAGAAAACAAAACTCATCAATAGGCTCCTCTATTTGCCTTATTACCTTGGCAGCTGTGGTTGTGACTCAGCAGCAAGACACTGAACCTTAAATTGATTCCAATGGTAGCTCTGCTGCTCCCATCAATGTGTCTGGTCTACACTATTAACAGAGCACTGCTAACTCTGCTGCTATTACCTACTGTAATCCAGCCAGGTCTTGTGTAATCACACCACTTTTTTTCTATTCTTATTTTAGTTTTCTATTCCTCTAATTGTAATTTATTGATTTTACTTTATTTTTCTGTACTCATTTCTGTTCAGAATGATGAAGACAGTTGGAGAACAAGTAGATACAAAACAGGATGTCGGCTCTACAGGATGTTTTTCACAGCAACTATTATGTTTTTCCCAAATGATGTACAGATTTTGAGGCATTCTATTATCAAATGGCTTGCAAAATAGTGCACATAGCTGCCGTAAATGGAGCATGCCCCCAGACCCCCACGAATGTTTAAAACATCTGGCTCCGCCCCTGCTACTCTGTACTGTATGTCTATGTATTGCAGTGTAGTCTCGCATTGCCAGACCCTCCTCCACAGCGCTGTGAAGGAGGGTCTGGATAGTCCACACTGCATTCCGTGATGGGAGAAAAACATGCTCTAGTTTATTGGCATTTCTTTAACCAATCACAAACGTCTTGGGCGGTGCTAAGCGCTGGACGGAGCCACAGTGCCGCTGCCAAATAGCCTCAGGAAGGAACTTGTTTTGGTGGAACGTGTGTACGTTCAAAGGTTGTTTTAGTCGTGCAACAGAAAACTCAGATTGGACCGATAGTCTAGCTAGCTGTCTGGATTTACCCTGCAGAGATCTGAGGAGCAGTTGACCATAGTCCTCACAAATCCACCGGAGTTTAAAATGTCAACACAAAGAAAGCGGAAGGTGATGGACACTGAATGAGGGACATCCGGCAGAATTTCCGGCAGCACCGGAGCAATCTCGGAAGTGGAACATCGTGGATATAGACTACAAGCAGCGTGATGTGCAAACAGAAAATGGCCCCTCCATGGTTTTCATACAAGACAGGTCCCTGACTGAAATCCCAGTCATCTCTTCAAAATCTAATTAAGGATGACATTTTTTAGTCAGCACAGAAAACGCAGAGCCAAATTTTGATCCTCCTTTTTGTCCCCAGTTTGTCCCCAATAAATTCTCCTTTGTAGATCTAAAAACCTGTTTTCAATAGCCTAACCAAGGCAGTGTGAAGTAAAAACATGAAATATTATAAATACAAACTTTAAGAGCCACAAAAGGGATTTTAGTTCAGACTCCAGATGCCCGCTGTCACTTCTCCTGCCCAGAACCCTGACACAATCCTCTGGGCTTTCTCAGCACACATGCCTAAATATATGTGTGCAATACAAAAGTCAGTGCGGAGAAAATTCTCATTCTGATAATGGATATAATCATAACAACAGACTGAGCACTTTGATGTCCATCCTCAGTGTACAGTTTGATATTATCTTCCAGCCAGAGGTGTGAACTTTTATATCCTTCCTCCCTCAGAAGCCTGAGCTTTGATTTGGCTCAACCCAGCAGGTAGGAGGCCGACTGAGTCACATCAGTGACACCCTTCAGCAGCCTTCATGGAGAACAGAACGGAAGTATTGATCATTAGGGAAACCTTCATTTGCGGGGATTTGCCTCCAAGCACATGCACTTTAATACATTTCTTTGTGTTTTGCATCAAATTGATCGGAGGAATTGAAAGAAAGAATTTGTTTTGTGCTTTTTCTAAATCAGCCCTAGGAGGTTTTCGCCCCGCTGAGAGAAACAGGTAAAACACATATTGATTTTTATTCCTTTCTTTTTTTAAACTGGCAACTCGCTCTATAGATGTGAAAGAACACTATGGCGTACTAGTGTACTATGGCACAGTCTCAATACCAGAATGCAGCTGTTTGGATGAAGTCTTTTGTCATGGTTGAATCATATTGAGTAAAAATTATGAGAGCAAACATTTTGATGCTCATGTTAAAGTCTAATTCTGGTTTATTTTTATTATTTTTCGCCATCATTCCTATCAGGAACTAGGGCTGCTCGATGATGGAAAAAAAATACAATCACGATTATTTCGGTCAATATTGAAATCACAATAATTTAACACGATTACTCGTTGACTTCTGGAAAGATTTTGCAATTATTGAACTTAAAAAAACAGTGGAATAAATAAATCAACAGTAAAGAAACACAACTGGGAAATTTGCCTGAATACTTTTCCTATTTAAACTTTATTTTTTCATTCAGAACACGAGAGAAAATAAGAGTTTACTTGCAAAACGTAATGAGCTAAATAATTGTTTTTCTCGATTATTCTGTTTTTGTGATCATTGGGAGCCGAAATCATAATCACGATTATATTTCGATTAATTGCACAGCCCTATCAGGAACATTGTACTCACCAAGTTGAGTGCAAACACAAGCAGTCGGAAGATCAGACAGCTTTTTAAGAAACCAACAGGTTGGCCAAGCTAATTTGGAAATGAAAATGAACGTAAACTGTGAAATTATTTCTCAAACTGTCCGTTATAAACATCCATCACAATTAATGGGACAGGCGTCCTGGTTCAGTTTTAACCTACTGTACAACAACTGGCTAAACCGTTGGCTCCTTTACAACCAATTCATCCTCTGGCACAAAATGTTAGCGCAGCAGACCTTCATGGTTTCCAATCTATGTTGTAAATGTAGACATACTTCACTGGATAAGTAACAACTTTGACCTGCTGGTGGCACTGGAGGAAAAGCCAGGGGACCGCCAAGGTCAGTAGGCTTCATCCTGTGACAACATTTAATCTCTGTGCCAAATTTCATACCAATCATGTGACAGATGCTGACAACGGACACATAGGGAAATCATTTTCCCGTTCTCCTTCATTTTGTCTTCCATGTAAGTTTGCCTCACCCTAGCAAAGAGACATTTCAAGCAGCTCCAACGGTATGAAATGGTACACACTTCCTGTCTCCTAAAGGGGCTTGGCCTCCTTTGAACGTGTAGTGAACGTCGTGTGATATTTACACAGCTAAAAGACATATGTAGCATCAAGGAGATTAATCTTGTAAGGGTGTTCGCGAACGTTAGCCGACGTTAGCTTCTCTGTGTTGCCAGATCTCGCGAGAGCTTGGTCCCGAGACAGAAACAGGTCTCCTGATGTGTCCGTCGGGAAAATGCCATTTTAGTGTCAGAATATTCTGGAGATATGTGGCTTGTGAAAAATGGGTCCAATATATACTTTAGTGACTATGGGGCGAAATAATCGCTCATAATCTGTGTTCACGTTCACTTCTCCCATTGGAATCAATACACTCAGGACCTGCCGCTAGTCTCCTAAATAGGCGTGGCCGTGGTGTAGCCCACGTGACACAGATACAGGAAACAGTTGGGGTGTCTCGGTTCTAAACAGTCTGTGACCCTAATGTCAGGCAAGCATAACTCCTGCAAATAACTTGCCAAAATGAACCACATGCCTGTCCACATTTCTAGAGTTTGAAGCGTAAAACATCAACAGCATCAATGTTATGTAATCATACAGGGAGAAATCTACTGCAGAACCTTTTTTTTAAACCCACAGCAGCAATAACCTCTCTCTCTCTCTCTTGTTACTGTTGCTATCACAGTTTCAGTTCAACTGTAGAATATAAATCAAGGTCAGATGAGGAATTGCTGAAATGCATTCTTGAAAAAGTACATAATCACACACCCATGCAGGGGTGGGTGGCTGAGGGGAGGAACAAAGGCCGTGTGCAGTTCTTTGTTTGTCTATACTACTGAACATTGGATCTGAAATAAAACAATGACTATGTGGTTGAAGTGCTGACTTTCAGCTTTAAATGGAGTCCAAATTTAATGAACTGTGACACTGTAGCCCTTTTTCATACCTTTTAAACACCTGCAATAAATGAAACCACGGCAGATACAGAGCAACACTATCATTCATTTGGAGTCACGTTTGTGTCCACCTGATGAATGTAAGTCCATGTAATGCCAACATGGACACGTACACACATGTAATCAGCATTTCAATTATTAGTATTAGGAAGCAAAGCATTCAAGTATGGCCTTAGCTTGTCTCTCCTCTTTCATTAAATAAATCAACAGTTGTAGATCGACGTGGCCGGTGCCAGTGCCAGCTGGAGACTTCGATACTTTTTAGGTACCGACCGAATTGCCTCCATAATCAGCGTCAAAAAATGCCTCGTCATTCAATACCAAAATTCAATGCCTAAGGAGCAAATGTCATCAGCGTCAGTGATCTACTAAGATCTAAAAGTGTTTGTGATTGGCTGTCTAACAAATTGTAGAGACACGAAAGAAAAACTCTACGTTACGTACAGAGACGGGCCTCACGTTGTAGGAGCTGAGAAATAAATAAAAATATTTTTGCCATATGTAATTTCTTTTTGTTAGAATGGATTTTATAAAATTGGTAATTGTTCAGGAACCTGTATCGAAGTCACGGTATTGGTATTGTCTATATCCACAATTTTCCACGATGTCAGTTTCCTTCTGCTTTCTTTGTGTTTGGATTTTAATGACTATGGTTAACTGCTCCTCAGATCTCTGCAGGGTAAATCCAGACAGCTGGCTAGACTATCTGTCCAATCTGAGTTTTCTGTTGCACAACTAAAACAACTTTTCAACGTACACATGTTCCACCAAAACAAGTTCCTTCCTGAGGCTATTTTGCAGCAGTTCCTAGTGGGGCTTAGCACTGCCCATGACGATGGTGATTGGTTTAAAGAAATGTCAATAAACCAGAGCACATTTTTTCTCCCATCCTGGAATGCTGTGTGGACTAGCCAGACCCTACTCCACAGCGCCTTGAAGGATGGTCTGGCAAAGCGAGACTACAGTATTGGTACCGGTAATCATTTTTAGATACTTCATCCTAAAATAACTCCCTGAAATCTCAATTTGAAGCCGTTGGACAGTGAAAGAGGACAGATGAAGATTCAATGTGCATTAACGTCCTTGTTGATGACATGAGAGATAATGAGGGATAGAAAACCATTGTCATGAATAAGCACAATGTCAGTTCCCATGGCCTGCAGAAGCTTGTGTTGTTGCTTATTCATATGGTTTGAAGAGCTGCTTAAGACAAAGTGTCAAAGACGGTGTGTATTTTCTCATCAGGATCAAGCTTCTCTCCTCTCAGCAGCCCAGGATTTGGACCGGCTCTCGCTGATTGTCGTGTCTGTGAGGCTTTCAAGGCTGCATGCTGCTATTCTACCAAAAATCATTTTCAAAAGGCGCTTTTACTTTTAGATAGCAGTGGGAGAGGAGGAGGCAGCGGTCCCCATTACTGCCCCCTTTTGTTGTTGGGAGATGGGGGAGGTTGGCCTTGAGCTGGAGCTTCACAATGGATGTTTGTCTCAACTCATAAAGCAAAAGATATTTCATCCTTTGTGTGGGTAAACAACTGCATCAGTGTGAATGTATGCCGGCAGTAATTTGAGCCTGGACACAAACAGGAACGATGTATGATTTATCTTATGTAGACATGACTTACCAAGTTGGATTTTAAACTAAAATCTGTGAACTCAAAAATATTTCACATTCTCATCATGAATTTACTGTGGATGAAAATTGCATACAACTTTAAAAGCTTATTTTTTTTACAAAGCAAAATGTATCTAGGGTGAGATGAGAGGATTGACATAAGTATGGCACTTGAGGTGTGACATGTTTAGCCCAGCTTAGCATAAAGACCGGAAACAAATGGACGCAGCGCACACAGTGGAGTGTGCGCCATTTGAGATGGTGTATTGCAAAAGTTTTACAAAGTGTAAACCGTCATCAATGAAAAAGGAGCTCTCTGCTGTGTTCAATGATACCTCACACAATATGATAAACAGGTCATTAGTTATGAAATGGGCGTGGCTTAAGCATAGGGGCGGGCCAAACCATCTCCAATGAAAAGGGAACTCTCTACTGAGTTCAATGATACCTCACACAATGGTCTAGATCAAACAGGTCATTAGTTATATAAAAAAGGGGCGTGGCTAAAACATTGTGGGCGGGTCAAACCATCACCAATCAAAAAGGAACTCTCTGCTGAGTTCAATGATACCGCACACAAGACTACCTTAAACGGTTCAAAAGCCATAAAAGGGGGCGTGAATTATTTATTATGCTCGGGCCCTAACCAGCTAGCCTGGCTCTGTCCAAAGTAAATAAAATACACCTCCCAACAACTCTAAACTCCACTTTACACAATGCACTGTATCTTATTTAAGCTAAACAGAAATGTCAAAGCGACAATTTGTGGTTTCAGGCCGAGCTTTATGTTAAAAAAGTTCAGAAATCCATCTACAAACAAAGCTCTAATTTTTAATAAATAAGTTTGTTTTGAGGTTTGATGTTTTATATTGTAGAAATGTCAAAACTACAATTTGTGGATTTCCTGGTAACCTCACGGTGATGACAAGACTGTGTAGCTGTGTCTGAAATCCCTCCCTGTTAACTATATATTGAACTATATTGCTTTTTAGGGATAGACCCAGGGCCGATTATCTGTCTATCCCTAAAGAATGGCCGATAATTTGCAGATTATCTGTATCAGCATTTTATTAACATTTAATTTATGATAACTGATAAAGTTAACTAATTAAAAAGTGTTCTACTTTGGCTCGGCTACAGCTCGGTATCTGTCCCTCTGCTTTGGTTTCACTCACCACTGAGTCAGACTTAATGTTCCGCCCACAACGCTATCTGACTCTCTTTTACTGGGTATTATGTTTCTAATTTATTAAATAATTGCTTAAAACATTTAAACAAAGTTTTGTGTTGGAGTTTGTAACATTCCAAGATCTTAATTTTGACTTATAGATTTTCATTTTCACTGTAAATGCATATCGGCTCCAAATATCGGTTATGGGTTTCATTAACTACTAACAATCGGTATCGGCCTTAAAAAAACTGTTTCGGTCGATCCCTTCCGGTTTTTTGGGGGTTTTATATTTTAAGTGCCCGAATTATCAGTGTCGGCACCATAGTGCTCTCCAAATTCCAACAAGAGACGTGTGTAAATCAGTGGATCTTTTTTTTTTTTTGCGTCAGAACCCCCGCGAAATGACTCGTTTCACTATCAGAATTGGATCCATTGGGTCTGATAACATTTGGAAAGTCTAGAAGAGCCAGAATCTTGATTTACTGGCCACAATATAAAGTAAAACTGTAGTGCCTGCAATGTAGGGAGTAGTGAATGTTGAATAGTGTGTCCTTGACATGTAGACCTACTTTACTTTCTGCTAACAATCCCACAATGCAAAGCGATACATTTATAGATGCATAAAGTGATGATGAACCATGAGTCCCGACATTATTTCATGCTACAAATCAAACCTCTGAGTCCCTATGATAGGGAGCAGTGAATGAGTGAACAACGGAGTGATTTCAGACACAGCTTGGAAAGTCACTGTTGGTATCCATTTTCCCTCCAATATTTATGCTAGGCTAGGCTAATTGTTTCTGGCTGCAAATACATGAGATTTATATCAACCTTGGCAAATAAGCATATATCCCAAAATGTTTTCTTTAAGAGAAACAAAGCGGATATATGGTATGCAAATATAGGCACATAAAAAGAATAGTGTGCGTGAATGTCATTAATGCACATGTGCAATGAGTGTTTGTTAATTTGGCTTTAGTGCAGGCAGGCAGCCGTGCTCGACTATACAACGGAACAAATGTTCTCTGTGTGGCTTTGATCTAATGACAGAGAGAGATAGATGGATGAATGGAGGTGGGGGGGGAGGTATGAGTGGTTGTTAAGGGAGGCAGAGATATGGATTTACACTTGGATCAAACTGATGAGTAAACCTGATGAGAGTTCCGCATGAGCAAAGCGCTTACGATAGAAAATTGAACCACGTGGTTTTGAAGAGTGATACAAGTACTATTTTTAGAGTTAATTACAGTTATTGCCTTCTTGTTCACACTAAATTAGAGCACCAGCTTGTTGATGAAAAAATATCTGTATGTACAGCTATGCACTTAGCCTTCAATTCCAATTACGGTTGAAGACCGCAGTTGGCTTTTGAGATTTTTCAATCATAGTCATTCCAAAAATGATCGGAAGAGAAAATTAATTAGTGCATTAATAAGGACACTGGCTTCACAAAGTTATAGCCATCAAGCTACTGATATTGTCCGCCATACCAGCAAAACACAAAGTAATTAATTTAGTTCTTGTACTAGTGAGTACAAGTAGAAACCTAAAATACATAACGGTTAGCCCAACAGTAACAGTTACTTAGAATTGTGGCTCAATCTGAACCTTACAATAAATGTGCCATAAAACCAAAAACAGTAACCTTAAAAAAGAGGCTTAAAAGCTCCATAGAGCTGCAAAGTCGGCGCAAAATCTCTATGGGTTTGAACCTATGACCACATTCTAGTCCACACAAATAGGTTATGTACTCATAAAACGATGGAGTAAGTGCTGTAGTATAACTAGGAGACAAGTAATAACTGAGGTAAGTTTGGAGACATTACCTTATTTAATCATTAAATTAATACATATTTTTGTTGTATCTCTTTTCGGTGTAGTAATTTGTAGACGTCCCTAAGCACTCGTCTAACTGCAGGTAGCAGCAGCAGCAGCAACAGAGAGCAGAAGAGAGCAGGCTTGTGTTCATAAACTTCTGGTGTACTTACAAACTTTCCAATCCATCGTTTTATGAGTGCATAACCTATTTGTACTACTGTAGAAGTTTGGTATCATTTCGGAAATTATTAGTGGGGTCATTTACAAGATACAAACGTGGGTCCATTAGTCCCTGCGCTAATAAGCTATTCAGCTGATAACGCTACTGTACGCTAACTCTCCCAATGTTAGACCCAGGTGAAAAAAGATTCTGGGGGTGTGTTTGGCTCGAGGTCATGGTGCAAAGGACCCTAGGGGACCCATATTACTCATAAATCCACCGGAGTTTCGAAATTCCAACACAAAGGAAGCGGAAGGAAACTGACATCCAGCCGAAAAGAGGTGCATCCAGCAGAATTTCTGGCGGCACCGGAGCTATCCCAGAAGTTGAACGTCGTGGATATAGACTAACAACCACCTAACATGAAGTCAACTCCAATCACGGTGGAATCGTTCTTTAACTCTAATCTTAGTAGCTGTGAGACAAATTGAGGAGCTCCTAGTTGAGGTTTTAATGGCCTCCTGTGACATTAAGATGACTGCTGTGCACTGCAGCAGGACATATGAAAACATTATTATCAGGTTCTCAGAGCAGACTTAAAGGTAATATAAACTAGTAATCCTCACGCAGCCGGAGAGTTGGTTGTTTTGATTCAGTCGGAGGGCTTATCCGTTCGTTATCACCTTAAGCAGATGGCCGAGCAGTAAGTAGAGATCCACAAAAGCATCATCGCACCTGCACATAAAGCATAAGCACATCCAACACAAGACTAAATACACATACACATGTACACACACACAGACATATTTCCATACATGTATGTGCACATAAATACAAATAAACTACACGTACACAACCACACACGTTATGCTTCACAGTATTGTATAGGACACAGACATACACAATTCATAAACTCACATTTGCACCAAGATTTTACTCAGCACACGCAGTCACACATTTCTTCAGATTCAGATACCAACAGCAACCTACGCAGCTACACACATTCCCACCCACACAACGTATATAGGCCACACACACACACACACACACACTTCCTGTACATCCACTCCCACATAAATAGCAGCAACGCAGCCAAACAACTTCCCACACCTTCACGCTCTATTCTAAATCCACTCTCACAAGAAATGTTTGCCATATTGGTTCAGCCCTCTCTCTCATCATACACTCCCTCTCTTTCCTCGCCTTCCATTTTTCTCTTCCTCTTCCTGTCCTGCATTTCCTCCCTGTCTCAATCATCAGTTATTGATTGGTCTCCAGGGAGGAGAAATTAGCCTTTCCTCCTTCCTTTATTTATAGACCTACAGCAGGGCAGATCTCAGGGAGAGTCACAACCTGAGATGGAGTCGAAACACAGATTCAACTGTGATTTGATTGATTGATTGATTGATTGATTGATTGATTGATTGATTGATTGATTGATTGATTGATGGATGTCTGGATCAAGACGATAAAACAGTAATCCAAAGGATGACATGCTAAAGTAAAATACTTATTTCCAGCACGGTCCTTGGTGTTACACACAGGAAACAATAGACAAGAAGCAGACAAACTCAGACTCAAAAGACATACAGTATTAGGGAGAGAAAAAAAAGACATCACATAAAACGAAAAAATAAACAGAAATGCTGTAAAACAATCCCTCGTGATGATAGGAGTTTTGTAGCAGTAGGCAAACTATTCCATGCCTTGATACCAGTGTATAAGAAAGAATTTTTAATCGCATTATTAGCTCTAGGAACTATGCAGGAGCGGATGCTGACTCTAGTATTACGACTATGCTGCGTGTGGACCATGGTTACATTAGAGCATAAATATTTGGGGGCATGACCATTAACAATGTTAAACATATGGTTCAGCTTAAGTTGTTCTACTCTTGGGGCACCCCGCATGTTATACTCTGTGGATCAGAGAGGGTCCCCTCAACATCACAGACTTGAGTCCTATCTGTTAGGTAAGAAGTGAACCATATGAGTGCTGAGTTACTAAAATCCATGCACTGTAATTTAGAAATCAAAATCTTGTGGTTCACAGTATCGAATGCTCTTTGCAGATCAAGTAGTAGCATACCAACATAATTCCCTTGATCAAAATTCTGACGCACATAGTCGAAAAGGTGAATGAGACAGGTGTCAGTAGAATATGCAGCTCTAAAACCAGACTGGAGCTCATATAATAGATCATGCCTGATGAGATTCTCCTCCACCTGTTCATATACAAGATGCTCAAAAATCTTTCATATAGTTGACAGAATTGATACTGGCCTATAATTCCCAACATCAGCTCTGCTATTTTTCTTAAAAAGAGGGACCACCCTGGCATTCTTCATATGGTTTGGGAAAACTCGCTCTTACTTTATCCTCGGAGACAGAATTAATTGCAAATGCATCTGCAGAGACATTTTTGCTTCTATAAAAAGGAGTTAACAGAAGTTTTGCCATATTTATCTGAAGCACCAGGCAATTTACTGACCAGACTGGCAGCAACGGTTGTAAAGTAATGGTTAAAATGGCAGGCAATCAGCCGCTTATCAATACACATCTCATCTTCAATAATAAGCCCAGAATTTACCAGGCTTTGATTTTGCTGTTGATCCCATATCATTGAGAATTTTCCATAATCTTTTAGGCCGTTTTGCATTTGCAGCAATGGAATCAGTATAAAATTCGGACTTAGCTTGCTGTACCTTGTAACTAACTTGATTTCTAAGATAAGCATAAGATTTATAGTCAGCTGGGAGTTTAGACTTTTTAAACTTTATGAAACATCTATTACGTTGTCTCGTCAGATCAACGATTTCAGATGTCATCCAACGTGCACTTCTATGCTTAATTCTTGTTTCCCTAATTGGACAGTCCTTCCAGAAAAATGTGTAGTTTTTTTGTGATTGTTGCGGGCAAAAATCCTTGATTATTCGGCACGTTTTCTTAAAAAATGCGATGGAATATGCAGGATACTTATGCAATTTTATGCGATGAAATTGCGGGAACTTGCAAAAATTGCGGTTTGATGAAAAAGGGGGAAAAAAGTAATTCCCCCAACACCCTGCTTTTTGATGATGTTCACGTCGCGTAATTACATCACTTCATAAAGTTCCCATGGCAACAGGGGGAAATGGCTGCTCTTGTGTGAAGTAAACGCAACATTTTTCAACTTTCTGCAAAGATATGTGACTTTTTTGCAACGAAAATGCGGGGATTATGAGATCACGCAAGCCCTGCATATTTTGCGCGGAAATTGACAATCTGCAATTCATGCAGCGCAAGTGCGGCGTATTTGAAAGAATGCAGCCCCTGCATAAATATGCGGACTTTGGCTGATTATGCATTGAATTATGCAATCGCATAATCGCGTTTTTCTGGAGGGACTGATTGGAGCGACTTCATCAAGAGCAGCTATGAAACGCTGCTTGAACAAATCCCAAGCCTTATCAACATCATTACATTCGAGCACATCAGACCAGTCTCTCTCAGACAGCCTTTGATTGAATACCTCTGTTTGGTACATCTGTATTTGATGAAACAATGCTCATTTATTGGCTGAGATTTCATTGTCTTGCATGTGCAAAAAAACTGCATTATGATCACTAAAAGCCACATCCAACACACCTGTTTGACTTATCATTCCACAGTCAGATACCAAAATTAAGTCAAGTCAGTGATTTGATAAAAGAGTAGAATAAAAGAGGGAGCCTGTAAAGTAATGAACCTGCCAATGTTCGGCTGTGCAACCAGTGACATGGAACACGACCACACTGATGTGCAAATGTCGTTTCCATGTTTTTGCATTTTGACTTTGAATTGAAAAGTTAGATGTAGCTTCAGCGGTTGAAGAACGACGGTCCTTGAGTCTGCAAGGCTCCAACAATCCATCGTATAATTTAAAAAATGCATGAAGGTCAACCTGAAAATAAGGCTGGTTTTGAAATCTTTGATCGGCTGACCTTCTGGAGACAAAAGGGGGTTCAGCTGACAGGTTGTGCTCGCTTGAAAACGCACAAATAACCGATGGGTGTGTTCAGACACGGCCCCTGTGTCTCTCCCTTGCAACCTTTGTCTTTGTCTTAGAAGGGCACATCAATCTGTTAAGCCTGAGCATACTGATTGAGAATGTCAAACACTGTTATAATCACAGTCACGGAGATTTAGTAGATACTAGGGATCAGATGACAGCGTTTGATGGCTTAAATAATTACCCAGCTGCGGAGGGAAACAGGACTGTCTGTTGCATGATGAAAAGAGTAGACCTGACTTATGGCTTATGCTACCCTTCCATCGTGATGTCTTTCCACCACCTTACAAACAAGGAGCTCTGCTTTCAAAGTAATACCGATCGACAAATCCTTTTTCATTGCCAAAGTCCATCACTCCTAACCAGACAAGAAGGTCAATATTGGATTCTGCAAAACACTGGATTGCATTTAATGGCAATATTTTTTTAAATCTCTGCAATTAACTAAAACTTATGATTAATGGACAATTTGTTACGTTTTCAACCTTGTGTATTTGGGCCGAACATTGCACTCGCCACAGCCAGTGTCAGGGAAACAAGGACTCGCATAAACTATTGTAGATCAACCCATTTCGAATGTTGTCAGCAGGGTGCGATTTGTCGGACGGGGGGGGATGCGTGGGAGTTCCCCCTTTCTGGTCTACATATCTCTGCCTCTGCTGAATTATTTTCATCCCCAATGGGGACAAATGCATCAACCCCCCCTCAAAGTGATCAATGCTACTTCACCAATATACCATATTATCAATAGAAGTATTTTAAACTAAGTAAAGCGCTATAAAGTGAACAGTCTATAGTGCCATAGAACGATAAGATCTGAACGGCAGTTGCTGGATGTGTTTAGCTCCGTGACGCCGGCTACAGAGCTCCGTCATATCAGCGGCAGTTGGTAGATGTGTTTAGCCGCCAATAGATGACTGCCGAAGTGAACCCCGCTCCCCGGCTTGAAAACGCTGTGTTTTATGTTGACACCAAGTTGTGCTATTTCATTTTGATATATTCCATTGAATATTGAAGTTTATAAATAAGTGTTTTGGCATGGCTGGCCGAGTAGCACTATCCATGGTATTGGAAGGGGGATTTGATTCTTGAATATTTTGTTTTGTTGTGCATGATCAAAAACATCACCCCCCTCTGTTTTTTTAACAAATCGCACCCTGGTTATTAGCCCTTTAAATGGCCGTTATCAGTTGTCATCACTACCATTATAATGGTTCAGATGGGGCAGACTGTGAAACATTTGGTTGACACAAAACTACTTGGTTAGGTTAAGGAAAAGATCATGGTTTGGGTAAAATAAGCATGTTTGTAACGTAACTTAAGCTACGTATGTAAGCTAAGTACATTAAGTACTTGACATAAGTTAAAGTAAATCAAGGTGTCGACTTTTGGTTTTACAGGGGACACCAACAGCAGCCTCCTGGGTAAAAGTCCTGTGTTTATATGACACACCCTTCACCTTCCCGTGAAGGTGTGGATGTGTTTATGTGTGCATTAGAACAACTGCCGTGAAACCAATCAGAAAATAAAATTGTATTCCTCTGATTCATGGCTTTGTTCGGTGCTCCCTCTATTTATTCACTTTCTAGCTCACTCAACAATGTTCACATGGTTTAACTTCACTACCAAGACTTAAATCTTACAAAAACACGTTTTAATTTTGTCGGAACGTCAAGACGAGAAAACAACTCTGAGTTTTATCACCACCTTAAAACGATTGAGACGACAGGAGCGCACCCCAACTCTAGCTAGACTCTCATGATTTAATTCCGATATTGGACATTTTGTGCGACAGTGGAATCGCTTGAAAAGTCGTTTGGTGTAAGGTCGGCATTAGGATTACTGGGCTGCTTTGTGATTTGCCCATCGGGCCTTTAACCAGACCTCAACCCTTTACATCATGTGTGGCGAACACACACATAGGCCTGTTACAATTATTACATACTGTAGTTGTCTAATTGTCAATTGTTTTTTACATAAATCGTGGATTCTTATTAGCTAAGGTTTTAAGAGGTATGACTGTTGATGGTAATTGTTGATTTTGTTTAGACACACCAAACTTTAATTATATAAGGAATTGTAAAGAATTGAATGTAATTCAGACTGTGTAGCTAAAGCTATGCTAGTTGGTGGCACTTAACCCTATACACGTTCATAGCACTAAGAATGATGAGGGGGGATTTAGAAAAACTGTTTTATGATAATAAAGAGACGTGGTTTACTTCATAAGCTGTGTACCTGTGCTACTACATTATTTGGGTCACATAACAGTGATATATAACCAAAAGATGTATCCTAGAATTCATTCAAAACTTTACTTTGTTTAAAAAAAAAAGTAATAAATAAATATTTTTATATTTAACAGAAAGAGACAATATATTGTATTATTATTTCTGAGACAAATAATTGTACAGCAAATTTTGGAATTGCTCCACACACACACACACACACACACACACACACACACACAGACCCCTACGCTGCTCATTCAGGCATCACTCAGGGAGTCACCCGTCCATGTGACTGCTCACCTGAGACCACGTTTGCCTCGAAAGACCCCCCTAAGATCAGAGTCCTCCTGATAACACTGCAGCTGGGGTCACTGAGGCGTACAACCCTCTCATCTTCTTTATTCAGTGCTTCAGTATTAAATTAAACTGGCAGGAAACAAAATGAAAAGGAAAACAGTATCTGAAAACACATGGTGGAACGATAGTGTAGCACACCAGCACATCAAAGTAAACAGACTATATGTCACCATCCTGAGGCTGCGGCGAGGACACACACTCCCTTTGTCTCAATGTTTAAACAGTAAGAGGAAACCCAAGAGCAGATCCAGCATTCTCTGGGGGGGGAGGAGATCTCTAAGTCTGCTCAAGCCTCTGGGAATCCCCCAGGAGGAGATGGAGGAAGCTGCTGGGCAAATGGAGTCAGGGCTTGGGGGGGTCCATCCTCTGGGGACTGTAGCTCAGACACAGATAGGCAGTGAGGGACTGGATGGATGGAGATTATTGTTATCAGCAAAACTTTGCAATTAATAATATAATTGACGGCATTAGTCCCACTAATCCGTTTCCTCTTTTATATGCATAACAAATGAATAAATGTAGAGCTGCAAAGATTAATCAGTGTTTCCCATACATACTTGGGCGCACCGTCCAGGTAGATTGAAACCCACCCAGGTAGATAAAATCCAAATAAATTTTTTTTCCCAATAAACAATGTATTTTTTTTTTACAGCACACACGGACCAGCGGTCTCCAACCCCTCCCACTTGTGAAGTCGCGCTCCGCGTGCATGACAGCGTCAGCGCTTCACTTCAGGCTAGTAGCATGCTGCTGGTGGTCTTGCCGTGGGATTAACTGTATTAACAAACCGTAAAAATGCCGCGGCCGCACCACTGTGAAAGCTTCCTGAATGTCATTTTTCAGAGTTCGGTTGTTACCCTTGTCCGCGGCAGTCTCCTCCATATCTTTATAATGGAGCTAACTGGAGCTAACCGCTAACGGAGCTTAACAGTGAACGGTGTGTTTACGATCCCCAAAACACGGAAAAAAACACTTTAAAAAAAACGAACAAATATCTAACAAAAAAAAATTCTAACTTTAGATAGCCTTAGTCTTTATTACTTCCTTTATTTAACAGGAATTAGGAGACGACAATGTTGAGATTTTTAATAACATGCAACTGTCTGTATGGATCGTTGTATTAAAGTTGAGTTACATATAGCCTATTTGGGCTCTGGGTAATCAGGTATTTTATCTGCTGAACCATAGGCGCCGATTTATGTTTTCCTCCGTGGGTGCTCACAGGCGCATGCCCATTTAAAAAAAAGTAGTCAAAAAATGTTTGCATTTCAGAACCTTAGGAAACGGACAGCGGTCGATACAAACACACTATTAACTCCATAATGAAACTGTAAAGTAGGCTATCATTCTTCTCAAAAATACAGATAGGATTGGAGATGAGAAGTTTAACTGACCACCAACTACCGCTGACCTGACGGAGCACCACGACCGGCCGCTCGCGGTGCTCTGTATCCAGCGCGCAGTAGCTAATTCTGGGGTATCAACGGCGATCAGCTCCATGGGAAATTAAGAACTCTGCACTGGTGGTGGATGTCGTTGATGCACTTGCATCATTAGGTTTGCTTTTTTAATAACAAATCTGTCCATTTAATTCTCTCATTACCTAACGCACATGCACGCACTGTGGAGGGGATGGAGGCGTTTTCATCCAAGAGGCGCTGTGATTGGTGGATAGGCTATGGAGCAGGGGACTGACAGCGACATAAGCAATTACATTATGACTGACGCTCCAGTTAGCACCAATTGCAATGTTTAATTTTAAATGAATGTAGCCTACTGGCAGTCTGGCACACGTGGGCACTCAGGAGCCTGACACTGACTGTAGCGTGTAGGTAGCAGTGGACAATAATAGAATATATTAGAACTTTCTACAGTCAAAAATCGCAGATAAAGGCTTTTTAACCAAATACTACGTGACCTAAAATGTTTCAGTAATGTGACCCGGAATTGGGGAGAATTTAACAACATTGGCAGCCAAGAAGACATAATTTACTGCTGTTATAATGTAGATATATGTTACAATGTAACAATGTTAACACCACAGGAGTAGCTTTAAAAAAAAAAAAAAAAAAAAAAAAAGAAAACACTCCAGTTGTTCCTGCCTGGAGCAGATGAGCTTAGAGTTGCATAACACTTAAACGAGAGCAGAAAAAAAAACTTTCTCTAAAATACATTTACCTCATTATTTGAAAACATTAAAGGTGCAATATGTAATACTGACAGCTAGTGTTTAAAATAGTTACTGCAGTATACATACAAAATACTGGAGAGAGTCGTCTCCCCCGCCCCCTCATCCCCAGACTCGAAGTTCACGGAGGTTGTCAGGCTGAGACCGCAGCATCCACAACAATGTTACTAGACGCTTGTTGTCTCACATAACCAGACATTCCCTCACAGCACAGCGGAGTAGCTAACGTTAGATGCTGGCTATAGGCTATTGACAGTCAAAGAAGCCTGTGCTCACGCGGAGCTCTGTACCCAACTGACAGACACACTTTTTCGGCTTAGAATTACCCTAGAAACTGCTAAAAATCCCACAACCTGGCCGTCCTCTCCACACACCAGAAAGACACACTTCCTCGGCTTAGAATTACGATAGGAAATGCTAAAAATACCACTACTTTGCCATCCTTTTCCACCCGACTGAACACAATTTATTGGCTCAGAATTACGGCAACAATCGCTAAATACACTGCAAACTTACGGTCCGCTCTTCCCGATTTACAGCCCCGCCCCTCTCTTGGCTTAAAATAACTCACCGTTGTCGGCTCCAGCCGCTGAAGAGGCTACACGTTGCAAACAGCCATGGCCCGCTTGCCTGGTCCTCCGGTAACATTAGCAGTTAGCAGGGTTAGCATGCTGCCGTTAGCCAGGACCAGTCGGGATCACTTTACTGGCTATGTCTCAATTGTTTTTGCGAGTAACCAACTCGGGTACTCTAGCTATATAATTCAATGTGAGTACACAAATGTTGAAATGACATAAAATGCCCGTCCCTAGTATCCGTGATAAATTAGCCTGAAGCTAATGCTTACCTGTTCAGGAGAAAATAAGCCAACTCTGCGTCCTTTTGGGCTCTAAGCTGTCTCCATCTTTCAAATACATCTCCAATATTTAGACGGGTTTGTTACGTCTCTGGTCACGCAACTGTTAGAAACATGCCGGTTTGTCGGGTAGAATCTTTCTCCGTTGATCCTGTTCGTTTGTTTGCTGCTTTCATGGCTGTACTAACGTTACAGCTGTAGCGCGCTGGGTTTACGTTTTTACAGGTATATGTGGCAACCCGGCCTGCCTGTCAAACTGGGCCGTTGATAACAACACACAGACCAAAACACGGAATGGAACGGAAATTTCAAAAGGAGAAAATACTGGAATTAGCATTGTTGTCAGAAAAGATAGTATTTCAACTTAGCATGTTTCCTTAATATCTGTTGATGCATTGGGGTCATTTTTGGATTTATTACTGTAAATATATTACATATTGGACCTTTAAAATCCAACATTATAACATTGTTGACAGAAAATACAGAAAATCATAAAATGTCCACTATAAATTAACTATTTTGATAATCAATTAATAGGTTTGAGTCTTTTTATTTTTTTTATTTTTTTAAGGACATCATCTTGGGCCTTGGGGAAAACTGGTCGACATTTTTCACCATTTTCTGACATTTTATAGACCAAACAACTAATCTAGAGAATAATCAACAGAGTTATTGACTATGAAAATAAAATAATCGTTAGTCGCAGCCCTAAATTAATCCATTAATCTCTATGTGGGCGTTTGGCCATCATGATAAAGTGCTGGTGGTCATTTGCTGGAAGGTTACTGGTGAGTGGGGTATAGCACCATTGTGAGGGAAGCAATGAATATATAATATTTTCTTCTCTTGAAACAAGTATCATCAACAACGTCCATCAAGGTAATTAACTTGTGCCGGTTACAGTGAAGCTGCTCAGTGAAGTGTGGTTGCACTGAGAGGCACACATAAATGAAACAGTGTTCACAATATTTGACACATTTAACACGGCTATCATCCAGTGATGTGGTTTGGGTTGAAACAAGTATGTTTATCAATGATCACATATAACAGTATTCAGTAAGAGTCAGTGATGACTTTTAGTTTCACACGGGACAAGAATAGTGGTCTCCTTGGTGAGAGTGCTGTTTGTTTGAACCATCCATCCTCCCTGTCCTCCTTTGTCACTCTTTATACCAAGTCACAATATAAGTCAGTAGAGACTAAATGCCATGAAGTGAAACAAAAAAAAATGCGTAGTGATAACACGCAAAATGACAAAAAAAAGAAATTGACGCCATCTGGTGATACCAGGCTGGCTTAAACCAAGTTAACTTATGCAAGGCATTCCGAAATCTAATTAAATAAACATTGCCTATTGCAACGCAATGTGACCAATCTAAAATAAAATAATACTCATTTAAAATGGTGCATGTAACTATGGAAGAAGTGACAGACTAACTAAAAAACTATGCTTTTTCAACTTCTGCTCCACTCTTTTCTGTTCAGCGCCGTTGTATTGCTCCTCTCTGTGCTTAACTCCCATGGGTGCTCATTATGGAAGAGGTTTGTTTGTTTGATCTATTCTTTCATTGCCGTTTTTAACCTGAAGGATCAAACTCTCTAAGGAGCACAGTCTGTCAGCATGACTAGTTGAAACGGATGCCATTACACAGACAAACAAACACCATTTCTTAGTGCAAGCTGCAATTATATGAACACGCCGAACTGCTGCATTGTAAATTTTGTTGGTATGGTAAAAAGAAAAAAAGAGTGTAGGAAGGAAAATAATATCTTCATCAAACTGGTGCTGCAGTATCTTTGTTTCTGCTGCAGCGGGACAATCAGACAAAAAGCAATCAGTTGTGCCTCAGTGCCTTAAGTACAATTAACTGCTATAAATAGTTTCCATTTAAAGAGGTCGATTTTGTATAAACATACAAGGAGAACATTTAGTTTCAACAGTAAATAACTTTAAGGCTTCGATAGTGATGCACTGTGACTGTGAAAACAGATATAATGGACAATAAAGACAAAAATATGCAACCCATAAAGCAGAACGTCTAATATTATTGCATCGGGTGAAATGTTTTATCATTCAGAGATTACACTCTGAATTTAGTCTCTCATTGCCAGATCTATCTCCACAGCGTTGTGGAGTAAGGTCTCGCTCCTCCACAGATACAATCCAGCAAAGGAGAAAAGAAAATGCTCTGGGTTGTTTGCATTTCTTTAAACCAATCACAATAGTCTTGGGCGGTGCTAATTTTCGGTCGCAGCGACAGTGGCTCTGCAAATAGCCTCAGGAAGGAACTTGTTTTGGTGGAACATTACCCCACAAAAGAAAACACCACATACAATATTAAATGAAGTTAACTGTTCAAACAATACAGTAATGTGAGCTATTTAAATTAGCTGGATACATGGTTAAACGTAATTTGCTCTTACCAGTGTATCCCCGTGTGTAGCCTACTTCGTCCACAGCAATCCCACCAATCGGTCCCAAAACATCCCAGTTAGAAAGGAAATGCCGTAAACGTATTCTTTGTAAATCTTTACAATCATACCCAGAAAAAACAAGAAGGCCTGCCCTGTCGCAAGATCAAAGTTTTCTCCTAAACTTGACATTTTAAGCATGTAGCTTGCTAGCTCGAAGTTTGTTGTTTTCCCAAAGAGAATGGAGTAAGACGACGGCAACACACAGACGTGGGAGGCGATTATCCTGGAAATGAACGGCCGTTGATCCAGACTACTCTGAATCAGACACGCTATGTGATTCATACCACTTACCAGTAGTTAAAAGTAACTCAATACAATTCAAGTACAATTTTGAGGTACTTGTACTTTACTTGAGTATTTCCATTTTATGCAACTTAATACTTCTACTACACTAAATTTCAGAGGGAAATATTGTACTTTTTATTCCACTTCACTGCAGCTCCACCTCTAAATAGTACTGTAGCATATTTCATAACAGTCATATGCTACATCTACACTACTACGTTTTGGTTAAAAAAAAAAAAACAGGCCTGACGCATGTGCACATTTTGGTGAGTTTCTGAGTATGTTCAGGCCCTCAAAAACACCTTTGAAAGGTAAAAATAATAATAATAATAATAATAATAATTATAATAATTATAATAATAATAATACCTTCAATTTAAATAGGGTGCTCGGGCCTTAATAACTTTTGCTACATTTACGCCTCACTCCCACTCACATTACTCCTTCTGAGCCCTTAAAACAGAGACATTTGGAAACACTGATGTCCCAATTTAAGTTTGAAAACTCAAGAGGTTGCTTTGCAGTCTGGATGGGAAGAAACAGAGACATTTAGCATAGTGTATACATATGTACATGTTGATGAACTGTGGTGTGCACTGAACACAGAGATGGGAAGTAATAAAGTACAAATACTTTACGTATTCTCTCATTTTTCAGATATTTTTACTTTTACTCCTTACATTTTTAACACGAATATCGGTACTTTCTACTCCTTACATTTTACAAAATTGGCCCGTTACTTCAGTTTCAAATCATTTCAGTGGAGTTACCGTTATTATTTTTCGCGTCATCAATACCGAATTCAATCTAATTGGATGGGAATATACTGTACGTTGCACTTGACGCACCACTACAAGACGACTCGACAGATTCGGCGGCATTCATTCGCGGTAAATCATTGCGGCTTGATGGCGGTAACGTGAGCACATAGTAGTATGGACAGCGACATGATTGAAAATGAAGAAAACGAAGAAACGAATTTGGCATATTTTATCATTTATATTCTTTCCAGAAGCCATATTTGAGCACACACACCCATACATGTAGATTCCTTTAAATGTTAAGGGGAAGATTAAAAAAGATAAACTGGATCTGTGAATTCTCACAGAATCACAACTGAATTCATATCTTGCTACTATATCTTCAGAATCTTATTAACCTGGAATCCCAGTCTCTGTCGCAATAATAATATATGTGATTTTTAGTTTTAGGCCTATTGGCAGATGTAAAATGTAGGCAATGGCATATAAAGGACCTTTTTTCCATGTCCACTGAAGTTTCTCAGTTTGCACCCTAGTAACATTTGTGTGGTCCAGGTAGCTATGCATAAAAACTTACTTACGTTACTTTTACACTTTAAGTAAATGTCCAAGCCTGTACTCTTTTACTTTTACTTGAGTAAAGAAGTTAAATCAGTACTTCTTTAACGTAAGTATCTGTACTTCTACTTGAGTTCTACAGGAAGCGAGTACTTTTGCCATCTTTGACTGAACATGAAGGCAGCTCCTCTGGGTCTGGTACTGTATCTCTCCACATCATACGCCAAGTCCTTTTGTTGTGAGGGTGTGACAGCTCCACCTGTGTGTGTGTGTGTGTGTGTGTCTGCTTCCTGTTGGTTCATTAGAGGAGGACAATGAGACAATGCGAGCGCTTGTCTCTGCTAATAAAAGACACATTAATAATACCTCCTCTGCTGAGAGCGCTCTGCTTGGATGACTCAATCACAGCACAGGGATCGCCTGTGTGTTTGGTCTTTTCGGGCACATTTGTTGAATCCTGTTGTGTGTGTTTTTGGGATGTGCAAATCAATGCTTGCTCCATTATGCAAGTATTGTCTGTGTGTGTGTGTGGTGTCAGTGTTTTACCTCCAAACTTGTGTTTTCACTCAAAAAGGTGAAGCTTTGTCGGTTTTTCTCTCAGACGAGTGGTGATGTGTGAAGTTTACGACTGTAGTGTATCGAACCTCAATACTTTTTTCATACCGGATAAAATGTGCACCTAGCAATAACTGTCCAAGTACCAAAAGCAGATTTTGAACGTGTGGTTGGATTTTTAATGTTGTTTATTTATTCTTTGATCAGATCGTTCCTGATTTAAGCCAAATTATTGGCCAATTTTTCACCTTGTTGCATGACGTCTGTCTCTATTGTCAAAATGTTCAATAAAGGCAAAATGGTACAGAAACTCAGGTATCATACTGACAGTAATATGTATACATAAAATGATACCCACCAATGCAAAGTTTAGTATTATCTACCTGAGATCTTCTTCTTTGTCAGTCTATTGGTTCCAAAAGAAAATTAGAAGCTTAAAAGTAGCATTGTGTAGGATTTAGTGGCATCTAGCAGTGAGTTTAAAGATTACAACCAATTGAATACCCCTAACCTCAGGTAATGCACAAAACATGATAGGCCCTCTTTAGAGCTCGCGTTCTGGGCTACTGTAGAAACATGGCGGGCTCCGTTAAAGAAGACGTATCCAGGTTTCCTTTACTTGCTTCCCTTCCTCGCGTCACAGTCCATCCCACCAATGAAGCATGGGAGAGATGCGAGGAAATCATGCAAGGAGAGAGGAAACGAAGAGATGTGTTTAAGAAGGATGGAGGCAGGAATAATAGCTTCGGGACGGCCTTCACGACTTCCGTTTCAAGCAAGGAGATATAAAATCTGAGACTTGGGAAGCAGCCCTGCTCCCTCTATAAAAAGGGCTTATTCTAAGCTAACAAAAACACAATTTCTACTTTTCTAACTATTTCTAACACAAATTCCTACTTTCAGGTGATTTTACACTAATGAAAACATAATTATCAATATTGTATTCCATTTCTGCCAATAGATCCCCCTAAATCCTACACACTGCTCCTTTAAAGATCTGAGGGTGGATTTTCATTTGGCATTCATGTAATGAAGCCAATTTTTTTTTTGTTTCTGCAGATACAATGCTGCTCCCAGCGAGCGTTGTGATTGGCCTGCTGTGCCTGTGTCATGCCGGCGGTGCGTGGGGGTTCGCACGTCTGGTGGACGACGTGGAGCTACGCTCGGCTTTCTCGGTTGCACGCACCACCAGCATGGAGGGCGGGCCCAAGATGACTGTGACCTTTGACGCCGTTTACGTCAACATCGGCGGGGATTTTGACCCCAAGACCGGCTTGTTCCGCTGCCGTATCACCGGGGCTTACTACTTCTCCTTCACGGTGGGAAAGTTTCCGCACAAAGACCTGTCAGTCATGCTGATGAAGAACAGGAACGAGGTGCAGGCCATCGTGTACGAGGAAAACGCTGGGGAGGAGAGGAAGGTAGGTTTCACACCTCTGCATCACCGCTCATACCTGCTAGATAACCCAGTCTCACGGCAGTTCGTGAAATGTTCACGTAATTTAATTAATTGATTTGTGTACACGGACACATTTATCTCGGTTTTTTTCGTGATGCTCAGCACGTTTTTTTAAACTAATGTATTTCAATGGGAAGCATCTTTCATGATCACAGCACAATTCTTTCTGCCAGTCGGGCTGCAGCAGAGAAGCTGTATACAGCTTTGCAATTAGTGGTATTTTTAGCCCAGTGCTAGCGCTTTCGACTTACAAAGATACATAACAGCTACAAGCGTATGCACTATACAGGATTTACCCTATTATACTTTATCAACAGGAATTGATAGGTCAAAGAGCAAACAGCCACCCAAAAATAGTCTATAAACAAAGCATCAGGCTATCTTTGACATTTCAAATGAACAACGGTTAAAGTTACTTAGGCTACTGAAGAATACCATAATTCCTCCGTTCAATTATGCCCAAGCTATGCACGCCAAGCTTCTATCCTTAACAAACCATGTATATCGGCTCTTCCAAATCTCCAATTTAACGGGAGAGAGAGGAACAAGAGGGATTAGGATGGTGACCGGCCTCTGACGAGCTGTTACCACCACCATCTTCAGCCAGAGAAGACATTATTTCTTCAGCTTCTTCTTGCGTTGTCACCCCGGCGGGAGGCGTGCTATTAACGTCATCGCTACACAATACATTAGTAAAACCAAATTAATTAGGGTTGTTTTCAAGGATTTTGCGCACCGATTAATGGCCTAGCGTTTATATTTTTTCTACAAATCTTTGAGTTAACATGTATTAAACATGAGTTGAATTTGCACCGTCGCCACGACTTGATGCTCATGACAAGTAGGCTACAGCATGTATAGATATCTTTATTGAAGTGAATTAGGTTTAAATCGCCGTCATGCATGAATGAATGATATTTTAGCAATAGTACACATAATAATCCAAGATGATCACATTACACAAAACTGAAATTGCACGTCAAGATGACACATTGTCAGTATTTTAGAGACCCCCGAAAATTTCACAAATCACGTTTTCAGGGGAGCCCATGTCTTATTAAGGGGAGCCGAGCTCCCCCTAGCTCCCCAGTAGTTCGCACCCTGCGGTTCATTCCAGTGGGGGCTGAGTCCCTTAGGAGTGTTCACATATACACAAACTATTCTGATTAATAGGTCGGAGTTCTTTTGAAGGGCTGAAACGGACCGAGTGTAAAAACGATTCCTTTTTAGGTATCAAGGTGCTGGTAGGCGTAATTGTAAACTTCGAATAGCTAGGTTAGCCGCTTCCAGATTTTGTGCTAAGCTAAGATAACCCTGGCTCCGGCTGAGCTTCTCATCCAACTCTTGGTAATAAAGCGAAGAAGGGGTATTTATTTTAAATGTCAAAATTCAAGTCAGCCTCTGGTTCAAACAATGACTGAATTATATTTCGGGGTTGTTTATTTTCCATCTAAGAAAATGTTGAAAAAGGTCTTTTAATGATGTCAAAGATCTCCAACTGTGTCCCAGTGCAACATGGCTCTCATCACAGAGGTTGCGTTTGTGTTTTGGGTGGGGAGTGAAAGCCGAACAGAGGGGATTACACGCCGAAATCCCCTGAATGAAACGCCGCATGAGGTAGATGTTTGGTGTCCATGTAAAACAGACTCTCTTTGGATATTAAAGCCTGCTTCAATCCTCAGGTGCAGAGCCAGAGTGTCATGCTGCAGCTGGAGTTCGGTGATACCGTCTGGCTCCGTCTCCATGGTGACCCTCGCTACGCGCTCTACAGCAACACCGGACACTACACCACCTTCAACGGCTACCTCGTCTACCCCGACACCTACGGCTTCCAGACACACCAACACCGACATCATCCTGCCTCAAACTCCCAGCAGCCCCGGCAAGACAACACCCCACAGTTGAATAGCAACCAGGACACAGAGCACGTCAGGTCTGGGACGAGAGACACGGTGGTGGTGGCGGCGGCGGAGGAAGGGAAGGAATTGCAAAATAGGGAGGAAGAGGAGGATGAGGACGACGAAGAGGACGAACAGAGATCTGCCTTCTCGGTGGGGCGCACCCAGAGCATCGTGGGAGTCAACCAAGTGGGCATGCCGCAGCACCAGCCGGTCGGCTTCGACACGGCCTTCGTCAACATCGGAGAGGACTTTAACGTGACGGAGGGGGTGTTCACCTGCCGCGTTGCCGGCGCCTACTACTTCTCCTTCAACGTGGGCAAGCTGCCGCAGAAGACGCTGTCCGTCAAGCTGATGAAGAACCACCTGGAGGTGCAGGCAATGATCTACGACGACAGCCAGGGCGAGAAAGCTCTGCAGAGTCAGAGCTTAATGCTGTCCCTAAAAACCGGCGACACCGTCTGGCTCTACTCCCACCAGAAAGATGGTTTCGGGGCCTACAGCAACCACGCCAAGTACATCACCTTCACTGGCTTCCTGGTTTATCAGGACTTACCCAACACCACCAGCATCAGCAGCAGCAGCAGCAGCCAATCACATGCAGAGAAGAAACCCTAGCTGCAGCACATGAGCTAGGGACTGAACGTTGTGGGAGGAATTCATGCAGAGTGGAAAAAGTCTCCATGCACAAAAGGTTTGTGGGTAGCGTGCAGAGTGGAGAGTACTCGTGGTCGTCTATGACGATTCCTCTTCATATGAATTCCTTTCGCAAAAGTCACAGGGACCTTGGACTGAGCGTAGTGCTTAAATGAAAATATCTTCTATTTCCAGCTAATGGAACCTTGAATGGCAATGTGAACTCTAATTGAATATTTCACTCTATAATGGAAACTCAAGTCATTAGCAGCCAAACTCTCGTTTTCAGTTAGAAGTAGTGTACGTCCATGTCATTGAAATTCATAGCAGAACTACCCTGTGTCCACTCTTAGTACTTTGTGATTTAAATATTTTTAATATTGAAATGATTAATAGTGGGTTCAAAAGTTGAAACATTCTCTGGTGGAAGAAAGTTAGCTCCAGCATCTCCCTTAAGATGAAAACTAATGGCATTTTTCCATTACGTGGTACCTGCTCGACTTGCCTCGCCTCTACTCGCCTTTTTTGGTTTTCCATTATGAAAAAATGTCCCTGGTACATCTCCGTCGAGGTTCCAAGCGAGCTGAGGCGATACCAAAAGGTGAGGTGAAAACCTGCAGACTACTGATTGGTCGGAGAGAATCGTCACTAATCACTGCGTCATCATTGCGAGCGACAGAAGGGGGTGTAGTGAGCAAACCCAGCGTTTTTAAATAGTTTAGCCAGCTGTGGTTTTTTTGCTTCCTCCAGCTTCTTTTGAAACTAAATGGGTCTTCTGGCAACAGCGACCCACCTTCGACGTTCTCTGTGTGTTGCGTTAGGTTCACGACAGTTTCCTGCAGCGGCTCTATGGCGACCAGTCGCGCTCACCTCACGCATGAGGCGGTACTAAATCTGCAATGGAAAAAGGAGGACGGGGCACCGCGGCCGAGTCGAGTCAAGCTGAGCCGAGTCGAGCAGGTACCATGTAATGGAAAAACGCCATAAATGGCAATTTAGTCCGATTATCAGGCTCAAAGAATATGGTGATTAAATACATTTGATGCACATTGTATGCTCTTTTTAAACTACAATTGAATTAGCAGCAGAGGGGTATGCTCATCCTACATGCAGTTTTTATTCTGAAGTGAAATATTCCTGCCTATCTGTTATCCTCGTCAAAGACTTGATGTTTCTGCTCGTATGTAAAAAGTCACTTTACTTTCTTTATGTCTTTAGAGGCATGTTAAACTGGTATGAACAGTGCGTTTTGTGTCAAAATGAGTCTCGGCCACAGCGGTAGCAGAGGGCAACAGGACGAAATAGTTTAGGAAAAGACTGCATATCCATCCCGTACCAACTGTTGACCACATGCTACCTCTGGGCTTGCGGGGATCTGGACCATAATTTGATTTCTAATTCTAGCAGCAGTTTAATTCATTTCTTCAGATGGCGACCACTGTGGGGAAAATTGAACAGCTTCTCCCAGGCCACTGTAATATGCATGTCTGTTGAATTTCACGCTGCCGGGAGAAAGATGATGCAGTTCAAACTGTAATGAACCTTGGCTTTATGAAATCACCTTCTCTGTTGGAGAGGCACCATGTGGAGTGATACTTTGCTGTGATTGAACGAACGTTTTTTTTTTTTTTTTTTTTTAAATAACAGTTAACTGGAGGGGAATTTTTGAGAAGTGAAGTTGTGTTATAAACTATGGTCTGAACACGCCAGACCATTTTACTTCATGAAAACTTTTTTTTTCAATATTTCAAAAGAATATAAAAAAAAGAACTATTAACTCAGCAAGGGAGAGCACTAACTGCAGTTTCGTGATTTTAATCGATTTCTGCCTCCAACTCAATACAATAAAAGTAAAAAGAGTTTTGTGATCGGTGCTCAAGGCATTGAAAAATGACATTTAAAGATACACTTATTAATATTTTTCTGTCAACAATAGACCAAAGTCTCACCGCATCAACTTTCCAGCCAAAAAAATGACCAAATCACCAAATGACAGACACAGTTAGAGACTGGCTGGTGAAAATAGTGGAGTATTTAGCAGACAAGCATTCAGACTAATGCACTTCAACAAAGCACAACATTAAAATGAAGGTATATTGCTATATTTACTATGAAATATCTCAAATAAAAACACAATAGAGACCGAGCGCATTTAAGTCCCGCCCCCACCAGAGGGGAAAACAACTCTCCACTCTCCATTAACTTGTATTGCGTGACGGTGCCTCCTCATCATCGCCGTCTGCCAGGGGCGTAGCACAAAATTCTGGGCCCCTCCCCGCATCCACAGCTATTCATTCTAGCATCTTTTTGGGCCCTCCTCACATGAGGGCACTGGGTACTCAGTCCCCATTTTCCCCCCAGTCTCCTGCCATCTGCTGGCAAGCAACAGAAAAATGCCTAAAAGCTGCTGTGTGGTGATATGCACTACCAACAGAGTAAAGAACCCAAAACAGAAGTTATTATAAGCTGCCGAAACGAAAAACTGAGTTTTTATAAAGACAAAAGTGACGTGAGGAATCAGCAGGGAGAATGGGAAGACACTAAGCTAACATTATGACAAATGTTACTATGAAGCAAGCATTTTATTACCAAGTCAAATATCCAAATGTCAGTTTTAGGCTAACTATAGTTATGTACTAGCTAAAACATTTTGACAGTATGTGACTCGTGTTACAGTGGAATGTGGATAAATCAGAAAGCTATGCAGCATTGTGTTTGCCGTAACTTGCTAACACATAGCTAACATTAGCTTACTAACAGCTAACTTGTCCTCTCTGGTAAACAAAGGTTGCTAAAATAATCCTGTGTCATGCTTAAATCTAATGTTTTTTGCTAGCTACAGGCACTTTGTTTGCGTTTCCATTAGCTGCATTTTGTGGCATTGATTGTTTTCCCCTCCAGTGGACATTGCTTTGAGAGTATAACGCGATGCGCTCCGTCTTTATCAAGATAAATCTGAAGGTGTGACCACAATGTGCAGTCAGAGTGGTAAAAATCGGAATTTTCATAAAAGTCTTCACCAAGTCACATCTCTTTTGGAAGCTCACACCTCCTCTGAAAACTAATAAGAGACTTCACACTCTCCCCAGGCCTTGCTTCACTCTACACTGTTACTAATCGACAATTTCCTGTCCTGTATGGCTGCACTGACTTACAATTTTGGACGATGATATGCTAATTTCTTTTCCACAGTAAGAAATTATACTGTGAGTTTGCCTCATTTCAGATAATAATGTATTCTGTCACAGTCCGACCCGTGGTGGTTTCTCTATTTCAGCCTCAGTGAGAGTTCAGTGCACAGAGGTGGACCTATGATTGCTTCAGTTTTACTTTAAAGGCAGACCTGACCCAGTTCAGCAAGTCATGATCAGAACTCGTGGTGTGTGAAGTGACTTGAGCATAACCCATCTGAAGCACTTGTGTGATGCATGCATGCAACTGAAAAATCAAAAAAATGTAAAAGATACTTTCTCGTGACTGCTGAGCAGCTTCACGGGCCCCGTCGAAGACGCCTGTTAAAGGAGAATTCCGGTCGATTTCAACCCGTAGCTCTGTTGTTTGTAAATCAGGAGTACTGTCAGTAGCGAGAAAAACGAAAACAAACGGTGCCGCCTATACCGAGTTATCCTCGTGCTAGATTTTGCACCCAACAGTCTTAAACAAGGCTTAAACAGGGCAAGTTTTAAACGTGTTTTTAGCCTCTAAACGTGTTCGAAATGCCATTACTAGTGCTTAGCCATGTGCAGTTATTCCTTACGAGGCAACACAGCGAATTTGACGGCAGTAGATGTGACAGAAAGGCATAAAAGTTGTGTTAATCCTTACCTCTGTTTATGTACTGCTTTCCGGTCAAGTCCCCACCAATCGAGTGCCGATCTCATACAATCCAATAATCCAAAATGTATTTTTTCCACAAAAAAACGATTTGCCGAGGTCCTGTCCATAGTAATGAGCATGTATCAACAGGCTGTAACCTGACACCGCAGTGAAGCAGAGCTGACCTGCAGTTCAAGAGTTCAGCAGCTCATTTGCATAGGTAACCTAGCAACGGCGGAGCCTGCCTGTCGGCAGAAGCAGGGAGGAGCTCACAGAGCTGACAGACGGAGCTTGGAGTTAGATCAGGACTAATATCAGAAAATGCTCGAGTTTGTGCATTTCCAAATTGCGGCAACCAAATGAAGAGATATTTGAGCTTGAGCTTTCACCGTCTACAACCTCCGCAGCCGGGAGATTTTACCGTTATGGCTGGTTGCACTTCAGCTCCCTTGATAACTTTAGCTACATGAGAGAGATTACCATGTTTGTAGCGAACATTGACTTCACCGAAAAGAGCGTCAGGTCCCGGTATCTGAAGGAAAATGCCATTACTAAAGCGAAAAGACCAGCTGCAGACAAATTGGAGGTAACGTCTTTATGATTTATACTTTCCAAGGCTATTGTAATTCTCACTTTTTTTTCTGTGAAGAAATGTTTCACGGTGTTGGTGAATTCTTGAAAAAAAAAAAAAAACACTAAATGTTGTAACTCCCGTTACTGAGACCCGTGTAAAATATAACCGACATGTAATTAGTAATGATTTATATTATATACATTTAACAGTTATATATTACTGTAATTGCCTTACACCCAACACTGATTATGATAGATGCATCCTCAATGTTACTGTTTTGGCCATTGAGTCTGACTACAAGAGACAGAATAGCTGCAGTGCCACAGTCAACTCCCAAGAAGGCGTCCGGCTGGTCATCCAGCCAGTTTCAAAATAGTTCTTTCAAGTCCACAGAAGAAAAAAGCCCTTACCCCGTCATGGACAGAGAAGAAGGCGACTGCTTTGTAACATAGCCCCAGTTCCTCTGCTGGATAAGAGTGAACTGGTTGCTCAAGCCAGGTCACATTATAAATTGTTCTAGGCCTAGGAAAAGAGTACTGAACTATTTTTTCTTTGTACACTTCAGACTATGCTGCAGCATGATTATGTATAAAACCACACACTGTACATACTTTACATTAATTGTGTCTAGATTGTGATATTGTTATTTCCTTTTTGTTGAAGTAAAGACACAAAAAGCACAAATGTAAATCGTATTGTTATATTATAAAACCACTATAACAGACAGGTGCAGTATAGATCTGTACAATGTACTTATTCTTACAATTTATTTATTCTTACAATTTACTTATTCAACTTTACTTGTACAATATACATATTCTTACGTTTTTCTAATAGAACTGTGCAATTGCTTTGTTTATTGCTAGTAATGGCCATACCAAGTATTACTAGAAATCATAGCTTATGACTCAGAAAATGTCCTCTGCCTCTTTGAATCCTGTGTAACTTCCAGTTGGGGAGGGGTACTCTTGTCTGATTGCTGCTATAACACAGTTAGGCAATGTTCTTCTGGTGCCCCGGCCAAGGCGCTCTCCTCTCAGAACCCGCTCCAGAATCACCCAGTAGGCCACGAGTCTGCATTGGCTGGGGGGGGAGGGCGAGCTTTGGTTATTTCACTAAAGAAGTGAGGCATTTATAATAAATAATAATACATTTCATTTATAGAGGGCTTTTCATCATACTCAAAGACACTTTACAGTAAAAACAGATAAGCAATAAAACCAACACATACAACAAGCATATTTAGAAGCAATTAAAAACAATAAAAACAGTAACTATCTGGTGAGAAATGTAAGATTATTGTATGTGGAAAGCTAATCTGAAGAGGTGTGTTTTGATTAGTGATTTGAATGTGTATTTACAACTAAAAACAAATGTACCTAAGCTAGACAGAGTCACGAAAGGTTAGGTTAGGTTAGGCTAGGTTGTACTCACTCATTAGACAGCTGGCCATCAGGTCTGTCCGGTTAGATCATCCTTATAGATCAGATGGGGAAAAATTCGCTGTGTTCCCTCGTAAGGAATAACTGCACATGGCTAAGCACTAGTAATGGCATTTCGAATGTGTTTAGAGGCTAAAAACACGTTTAAAACTTGCCCTGTTTAAGCCTTGTTTAAGACTGTTGGGTGCAAAATCTAGCAGGAGGATAACTCGGTGTAGGCGGCACCGTTTGTTTTCGTTTTTCTCGCTACTGACAGTACTCCTGATTTACAAACAACAGAGCTACGGGTTGAAATCGACCGTAATTCTCCTTTAACTGTGTATTTTTATCAAGTGAATTCACTGTACAGTAACTGACAATATGTTGGATGTTTCTGGTCTGTGCTTCTTTTTTTTCTGATAATACTGATGGAAGATTGATCATCGTGTATTAGAAACTATGTCGAGAAGACGTGAGTCAAAATGTGGTTGAAAATTCTTCCAAAATAAGCAATTGTGTATTTCTGAAAAGCACAAATCTAACCGTGACGGATAAATAACTAAAAGAATAACATTTTGACCCATGTCTCGTTTTCAGTAGTCTGGCTCACGTTGACTCTTTGAAATGTTTTGAGTATTTCTTACATGTAAAATGAATGCTTCAATAAAAATGTTTGACAAAATAAAAAAAAATAAAAAACAGGAAATGTACAGCCCAAACTCTTATTGCATCCATGATGTGAACCAGAGGTACGTTATTTATGTACAAGTTCAAGGTTGTACTTTAGTTTTTCCATTTTATGCTAGACTTCTACTCCACTACACTTCAAAAAAGGTAAATATTGTACTTTGTACTCCACTGCATTTGTCTGACAGCTTTAGTTACTCCTATCCCCTTCCTGTCCGGTGAAAACCAAGTATCTCCAGATGTGCTGATCTTGAATGTTTGTTTTGTTTGTGTGAACTGAAGGATGAAGTGTTGCTACGTGTTGAGAATATTCTCCTACTTCTTAAGCTAAATAAAGTCATTAAAAAGCCTCTCGGATCAGCTGGAAAATGCATCGTCACAAAGCTGAAAACAGGGCTGTTTGGTCATGACACCATGAAAAGTTGACTTTTTAGAGATACGTGGTTCTCACGGGACAGCAACGCTGCAAATGATATATGATGATCTTATAGAATATGATGCATTGCTGTATATGGAACTACCCAACAGTATATAAAATGAGTTAAAATTAGCACAATCCTAACATCTACAGCAGGAAAAAAAGCGATCTGAATACTTCTTCCATCACTGATGCCAACTCGGATGTAAGCAGCAGCTTTCAGAGAAATGTAATCTTATTTTTTGATTTTATATTGTGTGCTGCAGCGCCATCTGCTGGGGGACTGCAGCATGGCAGATTTGCGTGGCAGCAAAAAGAGACTGAGAAGAAGAGAATGACGTGTTGGTCACAACTAATACATTTCAGATATCCACAATCAAAGTAAATAAGAATCTTTGGGTCCTAATTAATATGAAAGCGAGTAGTATGAAAGGACGTGAGTCCACGGTGGGACATTTGGCTGGGGTGGTGGACGGGTAAAACACAGGACTTTCACCCAGGAGAGCTGGGATTGCGTCCTGCGTGTGGCGTTTTTCAACCTTTTTTTATTTTTTAGGCTTTCCCCAATGTTTTTTCCTAAACCCAACTGTTTATTGTTTTCCTAAGCGTGTGACGTTGGTCACCGTCATGTTTTTGTAGTTTATTTGTGTTACTAAAGAGTTTCCTTACATTCTTTTCCTGAACCCAACCTTTTTTTACACACGTGGCGTGTGACGTTGTTCTCGCGAAAGCATGGCACGTTCGCCAACACGGTAACACGATAACACGCCACGTGGCGTGTTATCGTGTTACCGTGTTGGCGATGTTTACATCTGCTGTATACAGCATAGACACACGTGGATAGTTCAAAATGCGTACAGATAACACGCCATTTGGCTTTAGGAAAGTGGCGTCTATGTTTACGCAGTCATGATGCCATGTTGCATACAGTTATGATGACGCAGAATGGCTGAGTTTTTGAGTGTTACTGTTAAACTTATAATTTATATTTCCAACCTTTAACGTTGATGGTTGCTTGTTCAAGTCATGAACAAGCAGTCAGAAATTTGAAGTAAAACCAGGGGTACATCTCAAGACCCTTATTTATTTGACAGCTCCTCCACTCCTCGGTCCTCTGCTGAACCAGAAGTTGTTTTTCAAAAGCAGGGTTAAGTACTACAATATTGTACTCATAAAAAAAAAAAAAGCTGTTACTTTGACGATTTTTACTCAAGTAGGCTACAATTAAAATCACTTTTGTACAATGTAGAAACAAGTTGTTTTTTTCAAGTAGGTTGTTTAAAAAGTACTCGTTAACATAAAACATAACTGCATTTAAGAAAAGAAAAAAAATTATATGATGAAGAGGTTATATGAAATACTTAATATACAGTAAATATACTTACTAATATAAATAACACCTTGGGGCTACAAAATTAAGTGCTTTAACATGTCAACATACACAGTTCCCTCTGATGTCAAAACAAACTATACATTCTGATCCATAGAGGCACTTTGGAGCCTGTTCAACAGACTATCAATTTGAAATATACAACCACCATCCTCGGTGTAGCCTCAAAAGAATTAAAAAAGAGAAAAAGTTTTGACTCAGACAATTTGGCCTAAACAAAATGGCCGACAATAAATGACAACTGGGCACTGCGTCGGGTGCAACAAACATTGATAAAGTACAGTACTGCTACTTCTAATCAACCAATCAACAGCAGAATGAAACATCACCCAAGCAATAACACACAGAGGTGTATACAGCATAAACTCTGCCAGAAACACACACATTAAAGCAAAAGCGCACACACACACACACACACACACACACACACACACACACACACACACACACACACACAGTACTCACTTGAACGTCACCTGTGGCCGTGCACCGAGAAGTTCTCCTCAATCTGCTCCAGGTTCAGCTTCTCTGCTCCTTAATCCTCAATCAAAATATAACCTGATGGCATGATACCTAAATAAAATATCATTCATTCATACAACCAGTCCACTCTGCCGCTTTGGCCCATTATAACCAGTCACATATTGTCACAATCAGCAGAAAGGCATCACACCTCACTGAAGGTAAAGGTTCCTCAGAGAACACAGAAGTGGAGGGTCCACCATGGCATGAGCATTTTAGCAATTAGCATGTTAGCCACACACAGCGTGCACCGGTTGGGTGTGCTGATTTGATTCACTTAGCATATTCGTCTTCATCTTCTCCTTTATTTAATGGCGGGGCTAAAAACCAACTTTTAGCTGTATGCAACCTACTGTATCGGAGTATTGGAGCGAGGGGTCACTTAGCATGCTGAACGGGTGGTGCATTAAATCACTGCCTAATTAAAGCTTTAGTGCATAACTTTTTGATATTAATGAACATCTGTTACATTACGTTGCCAAATGAGTTGCTACAAAGCTAATTAAGACTATCAGCTCCACACAACTCTCTCTGTATTTCTCAGTATGACTATGTCCATCAAGTTTGTTTAATCCTCCGTGTCCTCCTTGGCTACTAGTAACTGCTAATTAATTAATTACATTTAATGGTTCCAGCTTCACAAATGTGGATTTGCTTTCCCTTTTAATAATGTTAATGTATTGTATGTATAGTAATAATGTTGAGGATTGACTGTTGGTTGGACAAAACAAACATTGTGAAGGTGTCACTTTGGGCTCTGGATAACGGCAACACTATTTCTCACCGTTTTTACAAACCAAACCATCGATTAATGGAGAAAATAATAATTAGTTAATAGTTCAATATGAGCTCCACCTCAACTAACTACAACAGTAAATGTATTTCATTACTTCCAACCCTGGCCAAAAGTATGTGTACACCCCTGGTTAGAGTCAGTTTTATTCTAACTCCAAGAACTTTTAATGTCCATATATTATCAATAACATTTTAATCTAAATAATTGTGTCCCTGCAGCCAGGTGGAAACATCTGCTGCAAACCAGAAGAGCAGAGGCTGTTATTTAGGGGTGGGAATCACCAGAGGCCTCACGATACGATATCATCCCGATACTTACGTCGAGATACGATATTATTGCGATTTTAAACATATTGCAATATTCTGCGATATATTGCAATGTATTATCTTTTTTCCAACTTCAGATTTTTCCCAATTTCAAATGATGTCCCGAAAGGACAATTTTGTCAACATCTGTTTTATCTAAAAATATGCATTTCTCCGTTTGTACATCTCACTTCAATTTTATTGGTGCAAAATGTGATTGTCAAGCAGACAAACTGACCAACACATATATCATAAAAGATCGATACTTGGCGTCTGTGTATCGATACAGTATTGCCACAAAAAATATCGCGATACTATGCTGTATCGATTTTTTCCCCCACCCCTACTGTTATTGCAGCAGATTAATGTAATCAACGATCGCATACGGGTGAAAAGTTTGGTTGTCCACATACTTTTGACCATTAAGGTTTTTTTAAATGAGAGGCAGCATGGTGGTCCAATGGTTAGCTCTGTGGCCTCACAGCAAGTAGGTTCTAGGTTTGAATCCAGGTTTCCCCCACCATCAAAAAACATGCACTAGTTTGCACAAGGCCCTGGCTCAGATCTGGAGTTGGTCCCTGCGTGCTGTAAATGGCTGCCCACTGCTGGAGGGATGGGTTAAATGCAGAGAATGAATTTCGCTATGTGTATGTGACAATAAAGTACCTTTACGGTCAAAAATCCTTTTGAAGTTTGTTTTATTAGGATTTTTATTTACATAAATATTTCAAGTGGGTTTTGTTCAGGATGCTAGGAGTTCCAAAAACGACACTAACAGACAGAACATGGTGATGAAACAGAGGGACGTCATTTCTTCTCAGGGGCGGCGTCTCCAGCCTCCAGTTTGGGTGCGGCCTCTTTGGGCTCTCGGTAGGCGGGGAACACCTCCCAGGGCGTGTTCAGGTCAAACTTCCTGAACTCCTGCGACAGCTCCACAGGCTCCGCCACGACACGCTTCACCTCGTCATCGTAACGCACCTGCAGAGGGAGACAGGCTTCAGCTTGCTGCAACTAAACGTTTTAATTTGATCTAAAAGCATTTATGGTGTTTTCATGGTTACACATTTCAAGGACTAAAAATAGGGATGTCCTGATCAGCTTTTTTGGGCCGCCGATCCAGATCCGATTTTTTTAAAATATTGAATATCTGCCGATGCAGAGTCCCGATCAGATACTTGTATTTGCCTAGTTAATAGAGCTGCACACTGGGTTTTTTTTTTGTTTACAAAAAGTAAACAAAGTAACTAAAATTTGTATTTTGTTTAATCGTTTAACTTTACATTTTTGTAAAACTCATATATAAAATCAACAAAAATACAAACTTAAGATCTGGTTAAACACGAGTGTTGCCAACAGGGGCGTTGTAGAGCGCCCTCTGGTGGACAGACTACGCAACGCCAACACTCACAACGTGGTTGAAGGGGGTTTCGTCTTTTTTTTTTTTTTTTTTTAACTTTTTAATTTAATCGGCCACGATAAATGCCGATACAGTTAGTTTGACATCGGCCGCCGATATATCGCTCGGGCTCTAGAACTCACCTCTACGTATCCTGAGAGAGGGAAGTCTTTCCTGAAGGGGTGACCCTCGAAGCCGTAGTCTGTCAGAATACGCCTCAGGTCTGGGTGGTTGGCAAAGTACACGCCAAACATGTCCCATACCTGCAGAAAGACACACACACACTTTTACTCTCACTTTTTCCCAAAGTCAGTGGAATTAAATAAACGCTGTGGTGACTCTCCAGACCGGGCCTCCGGGTTGGGACTCACCTCCCTCTCGTACCAGTTGGCGGCCATGTGGACCGGGACTGCAGAGTCCACCGGTGTTAACTCATCTGTGTACGTCTTAATGCGGAGACGAGAGTTGTAGCGCAGCGACAGCAGGTGGTACACAATCTGTAAATCAGTACACACACACACACACACACACACACACACACACACACACACACACACACACACACACACACACACACACACACACACACACACACACACACACACACACACACACACACACACACACACGCCAAAGGCAGTTTTGTGAGTCTTACGTACATGTCACCGTTTGTGACGTGTTTCTAGGTGTGCGTTTCTAGGTGTGTGTGTGCGGTTTGTGACGGCTACCTCAAATCGGTTCTGCCGTGTTGGGACGTCCACAGCTGTCAGATCAATCATGTTCCTGAACTGGCCGTTGGTGTGATCCCTCAGGAAGGTCAGGACAGGGATCACTCCGTCAGGATGGATCATCACCTCCAGCTCGTTATAACAGGTCACCTACACACACACACACACATTCATTTTCAAGCCTCTTTTTTTCTCGTTTCTCAAATATCTATCTGTCTGTCAGTCATTTTAATTGTTAGAAGGGGATACATTTAACGCCCTATTCGCACGGATTAGTATCATCTGGGGACCTCGTGTGATTTAGAAATGACCCCCCCGACAACTGAGTTTCGTGTTGGAGTAAGCAAAGACTGCTTTTACTTGAATTTACATATCTGTATCCCGAGAGTTGGCTACCCGGAGGACAGCCAGGGCGAGGCTGCCGCACCACACTCGGGTCGGGGCTCCGTATCTTTTTGGGTCAGGCCAGGTAGAGGTTATCCCCTATCCCCGCCGCGGTGGCGCCCACACACCATCACCGTCTGCCCACGGACGAAGCCACGGGGAGCGCGTCGACTCGGGGGCGGAGGTCTCCGGTTGACAGTGATCCAGACTAGGTTGGCTATTAAAAGGTGGCGTCCGCAAGACCCCCTGCCATCCCATATCTGTCTTCGCGAGAGGGATTTAAAAAAAAAATAAAAAAAAGGCACACAGGAAACAAAAACCCCCGCCAAATCACGGACACATAGATTGGCACGGTCCTAATATTATCACAGGACCTCGTGTTCGGCGAACTATGGTAGGTCATTTGCGGGGAGAATTGTTCCTTCACAAATTACATATACAGATTGGCACGGGATTAAGATCACAGACAACCTCCCTAATTATTACAAATGACTAGAGGTCACCAGGTAATACTAATCCCGTGTGAATAGGGCTTAAGACTGGTTTAATAAAAACTACATTGAAAAACAAAACTGTAGAGGTCTGCTCAGGCCTGTTTTTTAAGACTACACCCCTATGTTCCTGCTGTTTTATGCATCACAAACACCCACACATCTGGAGAATTCCCTACGGCACCTGCAGTTACGTGTACCAAGTCTGACATCAGGAGGGCTGCAACTAGCAATTGTTTTCATTATCGACTGATGTATCAATCATTTTCATCGATTAGTTGTCTGGTCTGTAAAAGGTCAGAAAATTGTGAAAAATGTGGATCAGTGTTTCCCAAAAGCCAAAGATGACATCCTCAAATGTCTTGTTTTGTCCACAACTCAAAAGATATTCAGTTTACTGTCACAGAGGAGAGAAGAGACTAAAATATTCACATTTAACAAGCTGGATTCAAAGAATTTTTACTTTTGTCTTAAAAAAAGAATTTACCCAAACCGACTATCGCGATTCATTTAAAAGTTGACAACTAATCGATTAATCGTTGCAGCTCTATTTCAATGCTTCGACACAGACGCCACACTTCGGGTCCGATCAAGGGGATGATCAGCGCTGATACTCTGAATGAACTGACCTGGACCTGCTGGATATATTTGGGCATCATCTCAGCCACATACTCCCCGAATGCTGCCAGCTGGCTGTGAGTGACAGCATCCTTGGGCTTGATGGTGGCTGCGTGAAGGACAGAGGAGACGAGAGGTTTAGGATGATTGAACACTGCACAACTCTCCTGTCCTAACTCCTCATTGTGACATTGTGCGTTGTGCATGAGCAACAATTATTTCAAGTGAATATGTGATGTAGGAAATATAATAGGGCTGCACGATATGAGGACGTTAGATAGTGTGGTAAAAATACTAATACCTAGGTGAGATCTGAAATAAAGCTTAATTTAACAAGTCTTTAAAGTATTTATTCTTTGCGCAAAGAAAGTTCAGTTCATCATGAGATAATTTACAAAGAGTCTGGGAGAATCACTTGCTTATTATTAAGCTTCTCCAGGGTGACAGCAGTGGGGAAGGGGTAACATTAACAGCCCTTCTGACAAAATCAGTGTCATATTACGATATCCAAAATTTGAGATCTAGCCCCATATATCGATGTCAATATAATATTGATATATTGCCCAGACCTAGTTAGTTAATGTGTACTCACGGCTGGTCTCGGTGGTGGCGCTCTGCAGCCTGGTCTGTTGCTGGAGGACACACGAACCCCTTGCAACTGGAAAACAAAATCAGGAGGACAAAGGAGTCGAATAATTTGTATAAACACGCCACGAAACGACTGAATCTACGGAGCTGCAGAAGAGCTGGAGCAATGTGAGCAACACGATCAAAATAAGGAGCAAAAACTGGTCCTGCATCCACTCAAAACGCCCGTTAATGTTGCCACAAATAAACTCATCTGTCACATAAAACAACATAAGCTGTCCAACGTGTCTTGTTATTCAACTGAGTGCAGGCTAACGTTAGCATTAGCTAGCTCGAAGGTCAACACTGACACATTTCGACGGTTGAAAATAACACACTGTTGTTTTCAGCGGCAGCCAGAAGGCCCACCGAATCAAATGGACCATTGCAGCAAACAGCGAGTACGAAATACAGTTCGCTTCTAGTCAACTTACGGTTATAACTCCTTCCAAGACCTCCGCGGACAAACCGCACCAACGACGCCGCCATGTTTTTTTTCTACTGTCGTTTTTCTTCGGGCAGAGACGCGACTGTTGGCGGGCTGTCGCCTCCTGATGGACCGGAGGAGAAGTGTTATGTCTGCAATCTTGAGTTCTTCTTCTTCTTCTTTGAAATTTTACGGCAGCCGGCAGCCAATATGTTGCATTGCTGCCATCTACGGAACTAGCACCTTAATGCACTATATCCGATGATACAGTCCAGTATCTATTAAAAATTTGAAAAAACAACGTCTTCCCCTCCCACTTGATCCTAATTCTAAAATACTTTTCATTGACACTTCTTCCAAGCCAAGTCCTTGCAAATTTCTGAGTAGATCTTGTCTTTGATGGTCATAATTTCCACAAGAAATCAAAACATGTTGCACTGTCTCCGAATCCTGACATGAACATAAACCACTCTGGTGCTTACCTAAAATAAATAAAGTGCTATTCAGAAACGAGTGACCAATCCTCATTCTAGAAATAATAACCTCGTCCCTACGTCTAAACTCCCTTCTTGTACAAACATTAACTGAGTCAGTTACCTTACTAGAGATTGAGAATAAATGCCTGCCTTTATGTTCTTGCTCCCAGAGCTGTTGCCATTTGAAAATTGTACCCTGCCACACAATACTTTTACCCTCCGCCTTGGATAGATTAATGGTGACATCTATAGCCTCCTTTTGAGCAGCTGCCTTGGCCAACTTATCAGCCTTTTCAGTCTTGAGTTGGGAACATAGACTGTTAATATTAGCCTATTAATAATTTTATTTATTTATTTATTACTTCACGTCACCTCCGGTTAAACGGTGAAATGGCATATTGCACAGTAGGAGAGTCAAACTGTGCAATATGCCATTTCACCATTTAACCTGTCTGTTTATAATAACGGTGTTTAGTGTACATATCACTATTATGATTGTAACTCTTATTCTATTTTTTATAATACGTTTTTGTATATGTTTCCTGTGTCCATTTAATGTGTAGTTGTGGTGAACTTTCTTTTGATTGTGACATCATGTAAAAATGCAGTGTCACATTACCAGAACAGCTAGTGCATACATACACACAGACACAGACACACACAGACAGACACAGACAGACACACACAGACAGACACACACAGACACACACACACACGTATTTGCCAGTAATACCTACTGAAAATAAAGGAGCATAAACACCATTAGACTGTTTAGGTTATGAAACTTATGAGCAGGGCTTTAACCCTCCTGTTGTCCTCAGGTCAAATTTGACCCATTTAAAAAAAAAAAAGATAATTCTAAACCAGAAATGTGGGTTTCTTTCAACCAAATTTTCCAAAAAAATAACGTGGATGGTTCCCTACAACGCTCTTCACAAGTAAAATAAATGATCAGTTCATTTTAAAGGGTAACATTTTAAAGTTACTTGCCAGTCTGTTTGAATCGGGAGGCTGCAGAAGTCAGTGTTTCCAGATTGGTCTGTTTTCTGCCATGTTCTTTGGGCAGTTTTGTGTGTATTTGGCTTGGAAACGTAATCTTTATCTTTAGCACTAATCCTACATTTCCCATGAACACCAAGTCATGACGCGTTGGACAACTGTTGGCTACGTGCCTATAGCGTGCGCGGTATTGATTACAAGCTATGCCAAAACGGAGAAGACGAACGCAACGGAGCCAGACAAACCAGAGGAGCTGAAATTAAAGTAAAGTTAGTTGGGGGGGGGAATTAAAATTAAAAAAAACGTGGCGAATGGAAAATCTGATTGGCTGGTAACTTTAAAAATCGACTAGCCGTGTTGGCTGGTGATCAAAACAGTTAATTTAAAGCCTTGGTTATGAAACATTATAAGAACACCTGATACATTGAAATAAAGCATTTTCCAGTAAACATAGTAACAGATGAATTAAGCACTAAAATGTCCTACACTTGGTGTGCCACTGCAAATACAACAAGTACACATCAACTTGATTGAGTAAAGTGTTTTTATTATCACAATGTTGGCTTGCTTTAAAGGACAATTCCGGCACAAAATGAACCTAGGGGTTAATAACATATGTGTACTGAGTCGACCGTTCTCTGGGATATGTTTTCATGCTAATTGAATATGTCTCTAGCTTGAAACAAGCTACCGCAAACTGGTGATTAGCTTGTAACGCTAGTAGTCATGGCAGAGGGTACGCTACTGTCTTTATAATCTACCTTTTTAATAAACTGTCTGTAAACTTATGTGGTTCTCAATGCTTCAGTTTACATGTAGGGACCTTCATTATGCTACAGTTGAAGTGTGGTGCTATTTTGAGCCTTGTTAGTGGTGTAGAAATAGCAATTTACCCTCTGCCCCGACTACTAGCGTTACAAGCTAATCACCAGTTTGCTACTTGTTTCCATTTTGCGCCGGAATTGTCCTTTAAGATTTTACAGTATTTGTGGCTGAAACAGGATGACAGGTTACAGAAACCCAAACAAGGGACTGTTAACGTATGTGAAATGTTTTTTTTTTTTGCATTTACAATTATTTAACATGTTTTACATTTCTTACATGTTTCAGCCACAAGAAACCAGGTAGTTAGGGAGGTAGAAGAAAGACGTTGCGGGTTTCATGTGATAAGGGTTATATATATATTTTTGCCTTCTGATATGTTGGGAATGAACTACTAACTGTTGCCATTTCCCAGTAAAAACCCATGGGAATTTGATTTAAAAATGTTGGGGTTCAACAAGTAGTTTTGGCATTTTCTTTCAGTGGGTATACATTCCGAAATGGAGGACTGCACGCGGCTCTGAGTCCAGTCTTCCGGCAGCTGTAGGAAGATAATGAGGTCCGACCCGCTGTCCTGCCCTCTCAGCTGGGCTGTTCACACACCTGCTGGTATTTCCTCAGCATCTCCAGCTGAGCGGAGCGCACCAGGATGTGCGGTCGAACAGACTTCAGCTTCTGACAGGCTTCCTCCGGAGTCCAGCTGTGTAACTGTCAGCAGAAAAGTGCAACGTCAAAATCAACAGGTTTGATATTCACCGATTGTCTGAAGAGACAGTCAGGCACAACGTTTTCATAGGATCAGAATCGTAGACTTGACTTATATGTGTGTGTGTATGTATGTATGTATGTATGTATGTATGTTATTGAAGTTTGTCACCTTTTTCTGAAGGTTTCGTCGTTTGTTTTGACCTATTCTTGCCTTTCTTCCTTACTTTTTTCTTCAAAGTTTTTGGCTCTATTTTAAAAAGTTTTTTTCAGCTTTTTTCTGATTTTTTCACTTTTGTCGCCCCACGGTGGCCTTCCTTCTTTCTACTGTGTTTTTTTTCGCAGTTTTTATTGCTTTTTTGAAGTTTGTGTCTCTTTTTTGGAAGTTCTTCCTTCTTTCTGGTTAGGGGGTACATGGCTTAAAAAAACAGTTGAAAGGGGGAACATTATTGAAAAAAGCTTGAGAACCACTGCTCTAGACTACTGCTTTCTGTCTATTGTGAACTATTGAAGACATATGCCTACTTGATTATGTGAATATAATAATTATTATGTAACTGTACAGTATGTACAGGTTTTGGGCTTGTCTTGAGTGTTGTCCGATGCGTTGTTTATTTTTGTTATGTTGTGATTATGAATGTTATGTACATAAGTTGTACCTTTTGATGTATGTTTTTGTTGTTCCTTTGATGTATTGTTACCTGTACATTTTTCTATCCTGCTTCCGTTACAAATCTGCAGGGACCAATCACAAACTGGCTTATCCACCTGGCGCGCTATTGGCGGGTTTAACACAATGACGATAGAGAAGCGACCGAGCAGCTTCTTGTTTACATTCAACATGGCGGCCACCGAAGCGCAGCCACCCGTCGATGCCGCTGTCGCTGCCATGTCACCCAGATCAGTGGTCTGATTGGTTGAAGGACGATCCAGTTGAGTACGGAGTCATTTGAACTATGCCCGTTGATCACGCTTCTTGTGCAGTAGAAAATACAGAGCAGATTCCCCAGACTAATGTTCAATCTTACAAGACTGAGCTTGGTCTGATGATAGCCAGACTATGGAAACACCTTAAAATGTATCGAATCTATTCGATAAACCAATTTGAAGGAGAAACAGCATGTGACGTCATTTCACGCACTGTTTTTTTTTATTTGCTTTAAAGCCGTTGGATGGCTTTAAAGCAACACCGGCTTAATTTGCATGAATGTTTTTAGCAAGCTTCAGATAATTCAATTGACAAGTGGATGGAAACATAGCTAGTGTGACCCGCCTCCCCACCACCGCAGTTGTGTACTAACCCGAATGAGGTACGCAGCAGCCAGCGTGGCGCTGCGGGAGCGTCCGGCCTTGCAGTGGACGTACACGCTGCTTCCCTGCCGTCGGTGCTGCAGGGCAAACTCCACGCCTCGGCGCAGGTTCTCCAGGCTGGGAACGCCGGTGAGGTCAACCGTGCTCAACCTCAGCTGCTCCACCCCAGCAGCCCGCCACTCCTGCCGCCAGCATCAGACACATCAGATCAAACCAGTCATTCATAAATCACACGTAAAAAGGAAAAAGCCAACCTCAGATCTGATTACACGTTTAGAAATCCGTCAGTGGTGCTGAGCAGTCTGATTTCTTTGTGGAGAATTCGGTTAACAATGAGATCCAAGCTATCTGAAATGTTTGCATGTTCCGAATGCAAGACAAAGACTGCACTACAGAAACAGCAACAAATCTGACAAATTTTTGTAAAGTTTCTATTAGGGCTGAAACGATTCCTTGAATAAATCGATTACAAAAAATCCTCGATGCAAAATGACTTGCCTCAAAGCTTTGTTAAATCAATGTCACCAAAGTTGTATCACTGACGGACGGTGTTTCCGCACGGAGCATTATTACTGTCGCACAGACGCTGCTCAGTCTGCTGCTGGCGACACATGCCAGAGCGTAAAGATCCACAGATCCACTTTTGCGATACGACCAGAGACAGGCTGGAGAAAACGACAGAAAGTGTCCAAAGTTTGGAATCAGTTCAAACGTAATTAAAACTAAAACTCTGTAAAAGCTGTGTGACATTATAATCAAATATATAAATGAAAATAGGTTGAGTATAACTAATATTTACATATAGGCCTACTGTAAATACAGATCAGTCTCAGGTTAAAACTTGTAGTTCTGAAAGTTAAGTTGCACAACTTAATGTAATGTTTGTGTATTTTTAATGTATGCCTTAGTTTGAGGTTGATATCATTTGAAAAAAAAAAAATTCTTTAAAAACAATGTAATATGGCACTTAAATGCACTTAATGTTTAGTTTTTTAAGAGATGATATTGTAAGCAATGTAGGCAATACAAATGTTGCTTTTTTCCGAAAAGTTTGCTTGCTTGTTTAAAAACGCAAAAAAATTACCAGATTAATCGATCGATAAAGTGCTAGATTAATCGATTACAAAAAGAATCGATAGCTGCAGCCCTAGTTTCTATATCAGATTTTTTTGTTGTTGTGGTTTTTTACCAAATTATAAAAAAAATTTCCAAAAATATCGTGGATGGTTTCGTACAATGCTCTTCACAAGTAAAATAATTTATTTTATTTATAAGTTCACTACTTTCATTGAATTTGGGTGTATTATTCAATGTTATAGCATTTGAAGAATAATTTAAAAAAGAACGTTAAAAATGTCAGGAAAAGTGCCAAAACAAATCAACAAAATCGTCAACAAAAGTGACAAATACATCGGGAAAAGCGACAAAAGTGATAAATAAAGATGGCCAAAACGTCGAAGAAAAAAAAAGTTTTTATTTTTTAATTCTGACCCAGAATAACAAAAAGGGTTGCATGGTCGACAGGAATACAACACACGGGTTAAGACTGCACTACAGAAACACCTAGCACAACAACATCTGAATCAACACGTACAAATCAATACCGTCAATGGCCGTGAAGTGAAATGTGAAACATCAACATGGAGTAACCTCCTGCTATCAGCCTCCCCATGGCCGCATGGAGACAGAGGGGACAAATCCCAGTGGTGGCTTGCATTACCATCTTTGGTAAGAAAACAGTACCTTTACTAATAATTGTAAGTAAGCGATCAAACATATGCCACAGAACTTGTTTTTCTTTACATGTTAGCAGAATCTGCTCTGTTAACGTGTATGTGCTAAGAGCGTGATTTAGAGACCTGTTTCGCTAGCAATGAGAGCTAAAAGAGAGAAGAAAAAAACAGCATAACCAACCATAATCTGCTCATGGGGGCAATTAATGACGGTTTTCACCTATCATTGGCCATATATCATGGTATTTAGTAAGCTAAACAACCCAAAGTTCCACCAAATTTCAGTATCGCTTTAAATAAATGTAATTACAGGTTACCAGCAATCCTGAACTTTATCCAGCAATGTATCGGACGAGAGAGGAGAATCACGCTGTCCCCCGTGCTGCACTTGGACACTCTGACCACGTCTTGGTCCACCTGATCCCCGCGTACAGGCAGAAACTAAAGCTCTGCAAACCTGTAGTGAGGACACCAAGGAAGTGGACCAGTGAGGCTGTGGAGGATCTCCAGGCGTGTTTGGACTCTACTGACTGGGATGTGTTCAGGACTGCTACCAACAGTCTGGATGAGTACACAGAGGCCTATGTCATACATCAGCTTCTGTGAGGACTGCTGTGTTCCATCAAGCACCAGGATGAGTTACAACAATGACAAACCCTGGTTCACAGCCAAACTCAGAAGGTTAAGGCTGGCTAAGGAAGACTCGTTCAGGAGTGGGGACAAAGACAGATTTAAAGAGTCGAAGTACAAGTTTAGCAAGGCGGTGAAGGAGGCTAAACGACGGTACTCTGAGAAACTCCAAAACCAGTTCTCAGCTAACGATTCTGCGACTGTCTGGAAAGGACTTAGGCAGATCACCAACTATAAGCCTAACCCCCCCTCCTTCGATGACCAACACCTCGCCAACGACCTGAACGAGTTCTACTGTCGATTTGAAAGACAAAAGGTCAGTCCTGACACCATCCCCCACGACACCTCCCTACAGCTACAGCCACTGTGCATCACCTCCACCTCCCTCACCTCAGCAGGGTCCGGGGCCCCCCACCAATGCCCTCCTTAAAAGGTCTCCACCTCCACCCCCCAACCCACTTCAGTGACGACTCTCTCCATCCACGAGAGGGACGTCAACAGACTCCTTAGGAGACAGAATCCCAGGAAAGCTGCTGGACCGGATGCCGTCTCCCCATCAAGCTTGAAGCACTGCGCTGATCAGCTGTCTGCGGTGTTCACAGACATTTTTAACACCTCACTGGAGACATGTCACGTGCCAGCCTGTTTCAAGTCCTCAACCATTATCCCGGTCCCGAAGAAGCCAAGGACCACAGGACTTAATGACTAAAGACCCGTCGCCCTGACCTCAGTGGTTATGAAGTCCTTTGAGCGCCTTGTGCTTTCACACCTCAAAGCCATCACCGACCCCCTCCTGGACCCCCTGCAGTTTGCCTACAGAGCCAACAGGTCTGTAGACGATGCAGTTAACCTGGCCCTACACTACATCCTCTGGCACCTGGACTCTGCAGGAACCTACGCCAGGATCCTGTTTTTGGACAACAGTTTTGATGCCTTCCAGTTAGGTTTTCGACCACACCACAGCACTGAGACAGCTCTTGTTAAAGTCTTTAATGACATCCACTTAAACACAGATAGTGGCAAAATTTCAGTCTTAGTATTACTTGATCTCAGTGCTGCATTTGATACGGTCGACCATGACATATTGCTTGACCGATTGGAAAACTGGGTTGGTCTTTCTGGCTCAGTACTAAAGTGGTTTGAATCCTATTTAAAGAATAGAGACTACTTTGTGTCTATAGGTAATTATACATCTGAGCATACAAATATGACGTGCGGAGTTCCCCAAGGCTCAGTTCTGGGGCCTCTTCTGTTCAACATCTACATGCTTCCACTGGCTCAGATTATGGATAACAACAAAATAAATTACCATAGTTATGCGGATGACACACAAATTTACATAACCTTATCGCCAGGGAACTATAGCCCAATACAACAATTAAATATGTGCATTGAACAGATTAATGATTGGATGTGCCAGAACTTTCTTAAATTAAATGAAGAAAAAACGGAGGTGGTTGTTTTTGGAGCAAAAGAGGAACGATTGAAAGTCAGCGCTCAGCTTCAAACGACAATGTTAAAAACAACAGACAAAGCCAGAAATCTTGGTGTAGTCATGGACTCAGACCTAAATTTTAAAAGCCACATTAACATAATTAAAAAATCAGCCTATTATCACCTTAAAAATATATCAAGGGTTAAAGGGCTTATGTCTCAGCAGGATCTGGAAAATCTTGTCCATGCTTTTATCTTCAGTAGACTTGACTACTGTAACGGTGTCTTTACAGGTCTCCCTAAAAAATCAATCAGACAGCTGCAGCTGATTCAGAACGCTGCTGCTCGAGTCCTCACTAAGACCAAGAAAGTGGATCACATCACTCCAGTACTGAAGTCTCTACACTGGCTTCCTGTGCCTCAAAGAATTGATTTCAAAATACTTTTACTAGTTTATAAATCACTAAACGGTTTAGGGCCAAAATACATTTCTGATCTGCTACTACATTATGACCCACCCAAACCTCTCAGGTGGTCTGGGACAGGTCTACTTGTTGTCCCCAGAGTCAGAACTAAACAGGGGGAAGCAGCGTTCAGTTTTTATGCTCCACATCTTTGGAACAAACTCCCAGAAACCTGTAGGTCCGCTGCAACTCTCAGTTCTTTTAAATCTAAGCTAAAGACCTATCTTTTTGATGTTGCTTTTCTTTAAATAATCTATTTTATTAAGTTTAATTTCTTATACAGCACTGTAACTTTTATTCTTATACTGCACTATCAATTTTATTCTTGTCTTTTAATGTTTTTAATTTGTTTATTATTGTTTTTAATTGTTTTCTAACTGCTCTTTAATGTTTTATGTAAAGCACTTTGAATTGCCCTGTTGTTGAAATGTGCTATATAAATAAAGCTGCCTTGCCTTGCCTTGCCTTGCGCTATGCCTTCAACACCATCATCCCGGCTCTGCTCCAGGAGAAGCTCTCCCAGCTTGGTGTGCCTGACTCCACCTGCAGGTGGATCACTGACTTCCTGTCTGACAGGAAGCAGCATGTCAAGCTGGGGAAACACGTCTCCAACTCACAGACCATCAGCACCGGATGCCCTCAGGGCTGTGTTCTTTCGCCTCTGCTCTTCTCCCTGTACACCAACAACTGCACCTCCAGTCACAAGTCCGTCAAGCTTCTGAAGTTCGCAGACGAAACCTCCCTCATCGGACTCATCTCTGATGGAGACGAGTTTAACCCTGAAGTGACCATAATCCTTTTATTTGGTTTTGGTGTTTTTTCAAGTTAAAAGCCTTAAAGTGGCCATATTACGGTCATTTTCAGGTTCATAATTGTATTTTGAGGTTATAACAGAATAGGTTTACATGGTTTAATTAAAAAAAAAAAAGAAAAACACCATATTTTTGTTGTACTGCACATTGCTGCAGATCCTCTTTTCATCCTGTGTCTTCAGGTCTCTGTTTTAGCTTCAGAGTGAGGTATCACACCTATATCCCATCTTTGTTGTCAGTCACACATGTGCAGTAGCTAGGTAAGGCTCACATCAGATAGCGGTTTGTTTCTACAACTTCAGTTAGTACAAGGCAGGATTAGCCGGGAGACTTCTTCTGAACGAGGGCGCACTTCCAACTTTACATGTAATACCTGCAGAACAGGGACATGGAAGTGGTTCTTTTGTAGATTATGGTGAACTAGTGTGTGTTGTAGCAGTGTTTTGCCATTTAGAATGAGCTAGCAAGCTATGGTTAGCCACCTCGTCTCGGCTACTGACGTAGAAAGCCGTGCAGATTTTGACCAGTTCACCCGGAGACTGAAGGCAGGTTACATTCAGAAACCTGTATCTCACTCAAAACAGCATGGATGTTTTTTTTTTCCAAGTTTGTATGCGTGTGGAAGCACCAGAGACATAAAATAACACCCCAAATCAATGGAAAAAGTGATTTTTTTCATAATATGGGCACTTTAAAAAGCACCCTACATGTCTGTAACATTCTGACATCTGATCTAATCAGCTTGAACACACCTTGGCAATGAAGAGTCATATGTTTTCTGCAACACTCAGGCATATCTAGGGACTATGGCCCCGAGGGGAACAATTTTGCAGACATATAAACCTTTTATTGCAAACATTCATAACTGTTATGCTTAACTGCCCCGCTAACAAGATGTTCACCTGGCTGAATCCTCAACTTCTGGGTGGAAATACAAGTAAAGTGAACTCACCTCAGCTGAGTTGCAGAAATATTTAGTCTCATACTCTTCATTCATGGTGATAACCCCTCGGACATTTTCTGTTTCTACCAGCTGCAACGCAAAAAATGGCAACCATCAATTTAAATACAAACTGAAATAGAATATACAAACACATTAGCACAACCTTGAACAGCTAAGGCAGTCACATGAATCCAAAAATACATGTATCATACGTAAAATCAAAACACTGACATGGAACATTTTACTGCATATTAAACACTCTACTCTTCTAATAGCTGATACACTCTATACTCACCTATTTACATTGGCCTTTCCCCGTGTTTTAATTGTCTTACCCTGTTATGTCTGTAATGAAGTGTTTGTCTCTTGATGTCGTCTTATCTTAAATCACTGATCTGTAAGTGTATTTATTTTATTATTCTGTGGCTAATGCGCTATGTACAGAGCTTTGGTCAGTGCAAGCGGTGTTTAAATGTGCTTTAAATAAACTTTACTTACTTACCATACTTACATATTTTTACTTAAATTATCTGAATACTTCTTCCATCACTTAGTAATAAAGAGACAGCTAGACTATTATTTAGTGTTAGCTAGAGCAGTGGTTCCCAAACTTTTTTCATGTAAAGGACCCCTAAACTGACACAAATTAGACCATGGACCCCCATTTGATAAGACTCTGTTCCAGGGTCTTCTCTATCTGATAGAAGTTGTTTTTTTCTTTTAGATGTTTTACAGAAAAGTGTATGGTGTCCATGAGCAAAATAGTCATACATTGTCATTTTATGTACATATTAAGTACAAATAAATGAGTCCCTTTTTTGCTGGGGACACCCATAGACTGTTAATATTAATATACAGTCCATGGGGACACCCTGGAACCCCCCTAAAGGACCCCTGGGGTCCCCACTCTGAAAAGCACTGAGCTAAAGAGGCTAGCTCATGTTTCGGCAGTCTGACCTGTTTGGTGATGGACCTGAACGGCAGCGCTCCGAGGATGACGGTCTCGTCCACTCGGTCAAACCACCGTCTCGACGTCAACTTCTCCATGACAACATTGTAGGCTAACGTGGGGTAGAAGAGCAGCCTCGCTAACGCTGCGGACATGGCTGAACTAGTTGAATGAATTGTGTAAAAGTTAAGATTTCAAAGTCGGCCACCTTTTAATTAATACGCACTGTTAGTGTGGGCAGCGGGTCTGTAATCTGACCGGTCAACCGAAACCTGTAACATGGGTAACTCGTTCGGATGAATATGAAGTTCCTCCCCCCGACAGGCTGACTTCCGGCGCGAATCCTTCAGAATAAAATACATTTATTTTATTTTACTTTATTGGTTTATTTGAAAGGGGGCATGCCTATTTATGAACATTGTTGTATAAAAAAAAAACACCATGTAAATATGCCAGAATTAGTCAAAATAACTTCATCTGCAGTCCCTAGGCAGGTGACATAGGACTAACATAGAGACAGCCAGCAGTCATACAGCACTCATTCACTATAGATTAAAAGGTACACATAATGGTGACATAGAGTACACATTGACAAACAAACAAACTAACAAAAACAAAATAAAAATACATGATGGCAAAGACATTATTCATCCACCTCTATACTATTCTATAGTTCTAAAGAATAAAATCTGTGACCTCTGCCAAAAAAAGGCACCATGCAAGCAATTTGGCATCAAATTACAGCCATTAGTTATTTGTGATAGCTTGATTGTCAATCAATTTGTTGCAATTTTTATTTCATTATTTATTTATTTTTGGCCAATGTCCACACAAAAAAACAAGAATTTAAAAGATACAAAATGTCATGCTCTGTACCAGATTTGGCATGGCTACTTTCCAGCTACAAAATCCAATAATCTTGCTGTCCTGCACTTTAAAATAAACATTGTGACATTAACTTTTAATCTGACATAGACCTTATACATCTAATTGCAAGCAAACAAACCACAAAGTAACTTTTATTTTTCAAAACACAAGTTACAATATATGTCAACAGGAGGAAGATTAAAAAAAAAGAGGTGGAAATAAGCGTCAAAAAGACAAGTGCACAAAACTGCAAAATATGGATTTTTAAAAATCAAGTAAAAGACTGTTGTTTATGGCCCCTAGTGCTCCCAAATCGATTTATGTATCTTTACAATGTTATTCATGAGAAGTTGTTGTTGAATGTTGTTTTTTTAAACAATGAGGTTCTCAAATTCTACAAGCAGTTGGAGTACTAGATATCAGAAAACTTGTGGCCTGGTGTGTTTAATGACATTGTGGACTGAAGGCTGGTCTGGCAGCCGGTTGGGCGACTTAGAAGAAAATGACAGAAGCCAGAGAAGTCCGGTTCTTATCACAACAACATGAAACCCACTGAAAGAAAGTCAGGTAACATCAGCTGATGTTTGATCAACACTGCTCGATTTGAGAATGCTGTCCGTTACTCGGTAAATAGTTGCACGAATGATCGTTCTGGGGGTGAACTATTTCTTTAATCTGATCACTGATCAGTTAGTGTTTAGTTTGCATATACATGGCTAATCACAGTCCACTGGGTACATCTGGAAGACCTTCAATCAGAGGATTCTGCTGACGCAAAGGTGAGAGACATCTCACAACAAAATAATTTGTAATCCCATCTCTCACTTTGCATTGATTTCTTCTACAATGATGAGCCTAAAATACTTGTATAAAAGGCAGTGGTGGAAGAAGTATTTAGATCCTTTACTTAAGTAAAAATACTAATACCATACTGTAAAAATACTCTGTTACAAGTAAAAGTAGAAATGCAGAAAAAAATCCTCCTGTTTTAGAAACTGTAAACAATCCAAACAGTTGTGTGTTTAATGGTCTAATCATTTCAGCTTATTACTGTTGGGTAGTCTAATTTATATAAAATATCATTCAAGATTTAAAGATACTTTATTGTCATATTTTATAAACTACGTGTGTTTTGTGTGCAAAAATCCTAATTTGTAAAGTAACTAGTAACTTAAACTGTCAGATGAATGTAGTGGAGTAAAAAGCACAATACTTCCCCCTGAAATGTAGCGGAGTAGAAGTAGAAAGCGGCAGGAAAAGAAAAGACTCAGGTAAAGTACAAGCACATCAACATTTATCCTAAAGTACAGTACTGGAGTAAATGTACTTAGTTACATTCCACCACTGATAAAAGGAAGTCAATAATCGGTTACACTTTAGTTGAAGGTATCTACGTAAGAGTGACATGACACTGTCATGAACGTGTCATAAAAAATTATAAACAAGTCATAAACATTTATGAACATAACGCTTCTTTTAGTGTCATTCGGTTTTTGTCATGACAAGTTATGGTTAGAGTTCATATGTCATGACAGTGTCATGTCACTCTTATGTAGATACCTTCAAGTAAAGTGTAACCCTTTTGTTTTTGAAGACGTAAACAAGAGATAAAACACCAGCAGGACAGAATGTGTAATCTGCTGTTGAGTCATCAGATGACTCCGATTCTTTCACAGCTGACAAACTTCAAACACAGCTGAATTGATCTCAAATCTTTGGAGACCGTGATCGTAGCGTGTGCAATTATTTACACTCCACTGACTGCATTTGCTAATACTTTGTGATAAGTTTAACTAGGGCTGCACGGTATTAACTAAAATCAAAAATCACCATTCATTGCACATTTTACCTCAATAACGATAAATGAACCGTTTTTTTTTTTGTCCCAATAGCTCATTGGCGAGGTTTGTACTGTGAATAGGCTCAAATGTTGAAGGGGAGATATTTTTTCTAATTCAATTCATTTTGTGATTTTAAAATAATTGAAGGAAACACAAAAAGCGAGAACTACTATGGCTTTTTATTGAAGCACACATTGCTTGAAATAAAAATGTCTTGTGAAAAAAAGTCACGTTTTAGTTTTATAAAAATGATCGTCATGGGAAAAATACGTCGATAACAGCGTCAGAATTTCATCCCTAAGTTTAACTTATGTGAGAATATTTGAATTTGGAGGTTTTGTTGAACACAAGCTTCAGACTAAAATGTATATTTATATATTTAAAAAAAAAAAAAAAAAAAAAGGAAAATTGTTATCTTAAAGAAATATCATCAGCCGGCGCTTTCCAAGTGAAAATGAATTTATTACATTTTGACGAGCTTTTCCAAATCAGCCATGATAGTGTATTGAATTATGATTCAACTATATTTAAACCTTTGTGCAGCATCAATATATGGCGTACTTTAATTAACAGTCTTAATCTTAACGGCCTGTTTAAACATCATATTTGTCAAACAGGAATTTCTACAAAGAGAACAGTGGATACAGAAATATATACACAAATACATACATGGGTAAAAACTGATTTGTATGGAACAGCGTGTGTGGTGCATGTGTGTAAAGTTACACAATGCACTGAGATACATTTTCTTAAAAAAAAGTGCAAAGTATTCATAATACAATTGGCCTGTAACTCCAGAATGCATAACATCAGAAAGCTAAAAATTTCTTTTAAAAAAGAATGTGCGGTACAAGATGCAGACATGTGCTGAAGGGCAACTACTGTTTTTTTTTCCTTTTTCTTTTCAACCTGGACACTATTTTCCTATGTTTTTGTGTCTAAGTGACTGATGGGAACAACAATCTTTGACATTAGTGCAGTATTAAGCGAGATCGCTGCAGTTGGCAGCGGCAAAACAAGCTACAATATAAGTTAATAGGACAATCGTCCAGCTTGTATTTACCTTCACAAAAGTGCTCGTTTTGCCACTGACAGACTCACATTAATATTCTAAATAGGAGTGACAACATTATGGAAAGGATTTCTAAGTAGATTGATCTTTCTGTTAAAGGAGTACTTTTTTTTTAAAAACATAAAATCATCCACGAAATTGTGTTCGCTAAACCCACCAGACTCCATGTAAATAAACAGGAATTTTAGCTTCGTAAAATTCACTTCGATCAAACTGACATAAAACTATGAAAGGCAGTTTTGGGTCGTCTTTCCACTTCTCCAACCATCACAACTCTATTTCTGGTTGAAATAAACACAGTTTACAGATTTACATGTGAACATAGGTTGGCTCTATACATGCTAAAAGTATTGCTTTTTTAAATGGAGTCTGGTGGGTTTAGCGCTAGCGACTTCAGAGCTGTTCCTGGTTAAACAGAAAGGCCTCAGAGGTTTTAAAGGTCTATCTCTGAAGGGATCATTTCCATAATGTTGTCAGACACTTAGAATATTAATCTGAGTCTGTCAGTGGCAGAACGAGCACTTTCGTGAAGGTAAATACAAGCTGGACAAGTGTCCTATTAACTTACATTGTAGCTTGTTTCCGACTGCAGCGATCTCGCTTAATACTGGACCAATGTCAAAGATTGTTGTTCCCATCAGTCACTTAGACACAAAATCAGAGGAAAAATAGGGTTGAAAAAAGAAACAGTAGTTACCCTTTAACATATCAATAAAATGAGTAAAATTTAGAGAGCCAAAGTAGTGTTAGTTTAACTTATACAAACATTTATTTCCTCCGCAGACAGTGACAGACCGCTGACGTCAACACACTCCGCAACGGACAACACAGTCCTTGTTTGTCACCGACTTAACACTTAATATATATTATTACATTCATTTACATATAAAAGCTGATAGTAGTGAAAGGCAGTGAGCCTTTTTTTCCGGAGGGAAATCAGAACTTCATTGAAAGACTACGCTAGCTGACGCAGTCAGAGTGGAGAGGTCAAAGGTTGGTGCTGGTGGTGGAGTTCAGGATGTTGTGCTGGATCTTGGCGTCAGAGGCCTTGGACAGGTCTCGCTGTGGAGACAGAAAAGCAGCCGATAAGGCGGAATCCTTGTATGCGTAATCAATTTATCAAATCTTATTTTAAAGCTATAGTGCGTAGTTTCTGTCTTCCCCGTCAGGAATTCTAATTAATGACAAACGAACTGTTGGCGTGTCCACATGATACAAGCCTTCAGGGATCGCGCACCCCTACCCCCCCCATAACCCTCCTCCACGCAGTTGCTAGTAACCAAGGAGGACAATGAGGATTTAAAAAACAAAAAAAACAAAAACATGGACGGTTCAAAAGAGGTAATTATCTTCATTCAAGCTTCTGAGTGCGAAAGTCACGACATCATTTTCTAAAAAAAGCCATACTGAGAAATCCAGAGAGAGTTGTGCGGAGCGGATAGTCTTAATTAGCTTTGTAGCAACTCATTTGGCAACGGCTTGAATGTAACGGACGTTCATGAATATAAAAAAAGTTACGCACTAAAGCTTTTAAGTGTAAAATCAACATTAAACATGTTCTCAGTGCACTTTACAATTAAAAGGAACACAGAAATAACAGACGGCAACAAAACAATTGAACAGCATTAAAGCAGTAATAATAAACTATACAAAAACCAGCAACATAAGACAATCAGTGAAAAGGGTTTTGTTTGTGAAGGACGCAGAAGGGATGTTGTGTTATGGTTGGCTGTAGTGTAAATGAGTAGAGGTGAGTTTTTGATCTAGATTTAAAAAAAAAAATCTCAACTGACTTTAACATAGTAGTGGGTGGCCAGTCCACAGATGAGGGGCCCGGTAGGAGAATGCTCAATAACCAACTGACTTTATTTTGCTAGGGGAAGGACCAGGAGACCAGCATCAAGGGAGCGGAGAGAGAGAGAGTGTGTGTGTGTATATGGGGTAATAAGCTCAGATAAATAAGGTGGTGCGAGTCCATGCAGTAATAGGACGATAACGGGGGAAGGGACGACACTTAGAAGCACAATTGCAATCAACAATAAGGCCGCGTAACATTTTCTAATCATTTTGAAATGACACACTGTGAAGGCTGTTAGTGTGAAATATAGAGAAGACCCAGACGGACTGATACGGTTTTAAACTCTGACCCATGACGAGCTCTTCACTGCAGAAACGCTATAAAGTATCAAGTTATCGAGTTATTCCATCAAGTACTGTGTTGTTACTCAATTTTCGTGTAGCCATTTAATACATATACAGCGTCAGTGTCCAACATAACCTCATAACCTTTCCAGGCAGACGAGTTCTGAGACGGGAGGAGTTAACCGAGCTGAGATATTTGATGTGCCCACAATATCTTTACATTGAAGGTTCAGGTAAACTTAAAGCCTCCAGCAGGAGTTCAAATACACCGACAGGTGCTCTATCTTGCAACCAGTGCAGCGCAAAGTTCGGCGCAAGTGTCTTTGCTAGTTTAAGACCGACGCAGTTGTCAATTTCCCGTCCAGCGCCCACGTCGTTTAAATAGCAAATGCACCTGCGCCCATCTGTGCACCCATGGGCGTGCTGGTCTTACAGGGAGGTGTGTTCAGGTGCATTCTTGGCATATTGCTACTGTATCTCAGTTTCTTCTCCTGAAAATCTCTCCTTCCTGCTTAGCAAATCCGACATCATAATAGCGACACGCCAAGGTCCAAACGCGCCTGGCTTTTAAAGGGAATGGGAGATGACACTGATTGGTTTATTGCATGTTACGCCCAAAACACACCTCTGAATTACAGCAACACTATGTAACTTTTAGCCCTTTTAGGTTGTTTCAGTGGAACTACAACTTGTGCTACCCGGCGGGAATTGTAGTTCACAGTGTTGTTTTAATTAAGACACTAAATACAACCCTTTTGAACCATGCGCCCGGCGCACAGACCCTCCCCCCGAAATTAAACTAGCAAAAGTGGATTCCTACACGTCCTAAACGCACCTGCGCCAGGCGCTTCTCGCTGCGCGACTAGATCATTAAAATATGGCCAAGGGACTTCAGAGAGTTGGGACGGCACAACACCACTGTGGTTAAACTTTTCCTTACAGCCTAAATTCTTTCCTCAATTGAGCGCTCATTAAATGTCTTCTGTGAAATTCATCAAGGTCTCCCGGCTCTTCTTCGCGTATGTGAAACGAGTTCACCTGCTCCGGAGTTTTTTCTTAACACAGGTCACAGTAGCTGGTGAGTGCAGCTCTGATTAAAAATAAAACGTTTTTATTCCAACAAACGGACATGAGAAAGAGGACTGAAAAACAGGTGTGCAGGAAAAGGGGGTCTAGACAGACTGAGATGTACAGTAGGAGCAACGATGTGTCAGAGCTGTGAAGGGTGTGGGAGTGTCAGCGGTTGTGGGGTAAGACTGCGTTCAGACCGACTAAAGCCCTGTGTATAAAAAATGCCCTCTAAATCATTTGACTGAGACCCGTCTGTGCAGCAGAGAGCAGGAAAAGGCAGTGATCTCTTTGCGTGCCAACGCTTCGGCAAAAAAGAACCTGGCTCAACTTTTGCCACGACACAGCACATCATCATCCGCCAAGGTAGCTTGCGGTCCAATCAAACAGACAAAACAGTGTGGTTCCGGAAGTGAAAGTTTGCAATTATGAGCTATAATGTCTAAACCATCCAAGGTAGAGTTACCACAAGCTACGAGATTGTGAAACGACGGTTGATGCCCCTATAGATGCCACAAGTTCGGAAGAAATCAACAGTTAAAAAAAAAACATGTTTTATTTGCGAAGTAAAAGAGATGCACTACACTTCCCAAAATCCTAAGCGGAACAGTGGCTTCTCTGACTGGTGGAGTTTGCTGTTACCACGGCTAGTAAGCTTCTACCATTGAAGTCTAAGATGATTTATGTACACTTATGTACCAGTGTTTTATAAAATATTCTTTTGTGCGGAATCAAAATGTTTTATGGTCACGAATCCTCTTGTAGCTGGTCGGCTTGGTTCCAGGCTTAAAACTAGTCATGATGTGGCCGGTTAGCTCAGTTGGTAGAGGCGGAACACATATTTAGGAGGTTTATTCCTTGACGCAGAAGGTCCAGGGTTCGAGTCCGACCTGTGACAGTGTCCTGCATGTCTTCCCCCTCTCTCTACCCTTTCATGTCTGAGCTGTCCTATCATTAAAAAGGTGGAAAAGCCAATAAAAATAATCTTATAAAAAAACTTGTCATAAGCATTTTCACGCAAAATCGTGGTTTGGGATCTGAGAAGCCCTTAACGTCATGTTTCCGTTACTCAACCCGGACTTCCACGGTACCTGAAGAGAACACAGCCCCCTGTGTGTTTTTTAACGCAGGGCTGATGTCAGTCTGAATGCTAAGTGTGCATATTAAAGCTAAAAGCTTAAGCTAAAGAAGCATGTTATGTTGCTCGCAAAGGGTTTCCCTTTGACTAGAGACATGCGATTACTGCATAAAAGAGGGATTAGTCAGAATTACAGCAGGTTTTAGGATTCCAAAAACACACCTTGATTGAACCGATTCAGTGTTGACCAAGTCCCTCTAAAATATAAATTTACATCATTAGCATTTGTCCATCCTCTACAAAACTCTTAAAGCAACACTAGAGAACTTCTCCCGCCTAGGTCCCCCTACAGGTTGGAAGTGGAATGGTCCATTACATTAAATTATGCAAGTTTGCCAGATCGGTTAGTGGTTCTGTAGTTTGAATCAACTGGACAATGTAATGTAATGGACAATTCTGCTTCCAACCTGTAAATCTGTAATCTCTAGTGTTGCTTTAAATGTGTTAATATTGCACAGAAATGAGGAAGAAGAAGCAGAAAAAATAGATTAGAGACAAAAGTGTCAATTACCACAAACTCTGAATATGTGCTGGCAACAGAGGCTATGCTGAAGTTACGCTGTGGACTAGCGGGGGTCAGCAACGCACCACTCAGAGGGCTCCCCTTCAGCTGGGCCTCGTTCTCCTTGTTGCAGCCTTGCAGGCGTGGGTTGGGGGGTTTCCCGCCACAAGCTGGCATCCGTGCAGCTGGACCCTGGGGGGGGGCGACACACGGCAGGAGAGAATCCCATCAGACATGTGGCGCCAACTACCCTCTTGTACAACACAGAGATCAGAGTTAAATGGGAAAAAGGTTGGATGGAGGAAGGAAGGAGGGAACAATCCCAATCCAGGTTTCAAATGGTCAGAATGAACGGAGGATTTAGAGTAAGTTCAGCATAGTCACGGAATCACATTCCGCAGACATTTCAGGAAAACTTTTTGGACAAATGAGAAGTAAAAACACTTTGACTGAAGTAATGAATACTCCAAGGTATTTTTATTTGTAGAAATCTGTGCAAATAGGTTATATTTAACTACAGAGCAGAAAAACTGAATATTATAATAAGTTAGTTTATCATTCTGACTGCAGGGACTGCAGGGCACCGAGTGGTTTTGGGCAGCACCTGACCCCAATGAATGTAACTAAAAAGACTTTTCTCAGATCTAATGATTGTAGTCAGACTTCTTTAGCAAGTTTTGAGTGTTATTCATTTATTATCTGCTCTAGCTTTTCCAACGTTTCAGACAAAGATATGGTGATAATAACATAGGGACACAAAAAGACTACAAAAAGACACCAAATGACCAGAGAGACCCAAAACAACCTCAAAGAAAACATAAATGACCAAAAAGAGACAACATGACTACAAAGAAATGCAAAAGCCCACAACACCCCCCCCCAATAAAATGTATGAGGAAATTGCTTATTTTTTTTAATTGAAAAACATAACATTTTCTTGAGGATGGACGCCTAAACGCCAAATACGTGCAACTTAGTGTTCTTTTGACCCTGTGTGTTGAGCTCTGCATTTTAGTTACAGAGTGAGGCATCTCTCTTCTGTTCCATCTTTGTTGGAGTCGCACATGCTCAGTAGCTAGGTAAGGACTACTAGCCAGTCAGAAGCAGAGTATGAGGGCGTGCCCTGACAGTACCTAGGTAAGGACTACTAGCCAGTCAGAGCAGAGTATGAGGGCGTGCCCTGACAGTACCTAGGTAAGGACTACTAGCCAGTCAGAGCAGAGTATGAGGGCGTGCCATACTAGCAGCTAGGCAAGCATTATAACGTGTGTTACAAAGTGACCACGTTTGTCTCAGTGTTTTCTGTTGGAGATGGTAAGGCCCTTGGGGGGAGAGACTTTGGGCTTTTTCACTTTGTAAACCTATAACGTGCACAAAAAAGATATATTACACAATAAAGGAAAGGGAAAAAGCCAAAAAGCCAAATATGAAAACTTTAAGTCCCAGAGGGTTTTTCTTCCGTTTCCCGTTAATTTTTCCGGTTTGACGTCACGTGTGCTCTTCAGTCTTGAAAATGAAACCAACCTTGTTTGCTGAGAGAGGTGGGCGGGGCACAGGGGAGCGACAGACGGTTCCACCAAAGACCGAGCGACTGGTGCTGTTGGGCGTGGCGCTGGAAATGCTGGACGTGGCGTTAAACTGATGGAAGGGGCAGAGGGAGCGGGTTAGTGGCGACACAAAGCAAGACGACTACTGAACGTGCAGCACAGCAAGAGGTGACAGCGTAGCCATGAACATGAAGCGGGATTACCACCTTCCGTGATTTATTGGGGGTAGTAGCGGTGACGAGTCTGCGTTTGGTGGGGGTCCGTACTGCGGTTCCGTACAGCATGTCCTCCTCCGTCTGTTTGCTCTTCTTCAGATGCTGTTAAGAGTTTGAAAGAGAAGTGTAAATAGGCCTGTAATTATTACATGATAGTCTAATTGCAATTTCTCTTTTTTTATTATCATTACATAATCGCCATTTCTCTGTGTAATTAGCTAAGGTCCTAAGGGGTATGGCTGTTGATGGTAATTGCATGTTAATTTAAGAAATGAATTCAATGTTTTATGTTACAGGGTTCCTGCAGGTTTCACCAAGTCACAAAGTTTAAAACATTTTAAGACCTTTATGTAGCCTAGAAATCTAGACGCACCCTAGCGGCAGCAAATGTAATTTGCAGCCAGGGTTGGTCTAGCAACTCTTGTGAGCTGGAAAAACCAAACTCTAGTCAGGCCAATCACATCGTGTATAGAGTCGGTGGGTGGGGCTTAACATAATGACAGCAAAGTTGCGACGGCTCCGCTTGAATTCCCTGCAACTTGAAAACAAAGAAGATGGCTGCTGATGCTGGCGAACAGCGGTCTTTGGAATCGAGTTTGGAAGACTTGGAGTTAAAACCCCCCAAAAAACGTTGATGTCAGAGTCCGGATACATCTCTAAGCTTCCCCATAGCTGGAGGATCAAATCTGTTCCGAAAGAGACTTGCGCAGCGTTGCACTCGGCAGCAATGTAAGTCTCATTTGTAGCCATAATACAGCAAACTATATTTGGAGTAGAGAAGAAAGAACTACAAGACCACAGAATACAAAATAAAATAAATAATAATAAACATTGTAAAGTGCTGCAGGAGCATTTCAATGAGAAAATTAAGACCCCGTTTGAAAATTATTTTAGACCTAGAACACAATTCTTCAGCAAATTTAAGACTTTTTAAGGCCTAAAATTTAGATTTTGAAATTTTAGAATTTTTAAGACCCCGCGGAAACCCTGATGATAATAAAGAGGCGCAGTTTACTTCATAGGCTGTACCTGTGTTCCTTGTTACATTATCTGGGTCACATGCCAGTGATACATAACAAAAGATGTATCCTGGGATTTGTTCAAAACTCCCTACAAAACTTTGGTTGAAAAAGCGATACATAAATAAATCATTTTAAAATTTGACTGAAAGAAACCATTATGTTCCGAGACAATTAATTGTATAGCAAAAATTGGGAATGGTTACGTCTCTAAGTGTCAACACGTTTCCCAGCAGACATAGAGCCTAGAATACAACCCGGCAGCTTGGTTACCCTCTCTTGTTTCTCCTTCTCTTTCTCTATCCGGTGCAGCTCCCACTGTTCCTCCACGTACTGCAGAAACTTCTGGCCGTTGACGAAAAACTCTCGATCCTGTTCACTCTCCCACGCGTCAATCTGGGCTTTTAATTTCTTTTCCAGCTTAAAGAAAACACATACACATGACGTTAAGTTACTGTCAAATGCTTAAGTTACAAAATATGTTCAGTTTAGAACAGGGGTGTCAAACTCAACTTCACTAAAGGGCCACACTGGAAAAGGGCCAGACATGTCAAGTTTATTGACATGTTTTTGATTCACTGTAAAGGCCGATATCTTTGGCTTTGTTACTGCATGTCGCTTTTTTTCTACATTTTTTTTCGTCATTTTTGTTTTTAATAATTTGTCTCTTTTTCAGACATTTTTGGCGCTTCTTGTCGACATAAAGCCCTCCAAAAGTCAAAAAAAAAAAAGTTCCTTAGCCATCATAGAATTTAGCAAGTCAAACAAAAACAATGATAACATTTTTTTTTTTACAACAGTCTCTACTCACAGCCTAAATACGAAGACTCTTTGCTTCTGTGGGAATTTCGGAGTCTCAAAGTCGGCAAAGTCTGCCAAATTCTGTCGCGTTATTGCAGTCTGAAAAACACTTCCCCGTGTTTTTGGTTTGGCGGGCCAGAATCTATTGTGAACCTAAATTGACATATAGAGGCCGGATCGAAATCTGCAAGGGGCCGGATTTGGCCCGTGGGTCTCGAGTTTGACACACGTGGTTTAGAAAAGGATACGTGGCCTTAATGTCTTACCTTAGGCAGGCTTTTATGCAGCTCAGACCTCTGTTTCTCCTCTTTCAGAAGATTCCCTCCTCTGTTGGTGAATCGTGTCGGATCTGTGGCTTTTTTCTTGGGAGTGACAAAGATGAGATAGACAGATTATGACTTTAATAAAACCATTATTTAACATGCAGCAGCGTTACCAGATGAATCAAATACATTCAGGGGTGTAATGATGTGGTTGGTTTTTTTTTTTTTTTTTTTTTTTTTTAAAGGTGTGCACATCTGAATAACAAAGACCGAAATGTACACCAGTGTTTCTGGAATAAATTCATCTACACGGACTGAAATTATACAAAAAAATGTCATCCTGTAATAAAGTGAAAAGCGGAACATTAATCAACTTAATTAATCACAGGCTGCTTGTAGAATTTATTTACAGCCGCACAGTGACTAAATACTGCACATTACTTTTTTTTTGTTCATATGTAGAGCTGGGCAATATATCTATATCGTGATATGGGACTAGAGATTATCTTAGATTTTGGATATCGTAATGTGGCGTAAGTGTTGTCTTTTCTTGGCTTTAAAGGCTGCGTTACAGTAAAGTGATTTATTTTCTGAACTTACCAGACTGTTGTAACTGTTCTGTTATTTGCCTTTACGCACTTAGTCATTATATCCACATTACTGATGATTATTTATCAAAAATCTCATTGTGTAAATATTTTGTGAAAGCACCAATTATAGTCAACACTACGATATCGTTGCGGTATCAATATCGAGGTATTTGGGCAAAAATATTGTGACATTTGATTTTCTCCATATCGCCCAGCCTTATTCATATGTTTATTGTACATCGCCTTAAAAAACAAACAAAAAAAATCTCTCTTAACGCTAAATCTGATAATTGACCAATTAAATGCAACATGGAGTTTCAAAAGAATTAAGATTACAGCTGCATGTCATCATCTTACTCTTATCTTATATTTGTGTACATATTTCCTATGTCTATTTACTGTGTATTTGCCTTATTCTGATGTGCGTTTGAATTTTTCTTTTGAGCTGCTGTAACAAGGGAATTTCCCCAGTGTGGGATTAATAAAGTCTATCTCATCTTATCTTCACTTGATCTTGTAATTTATCCAATTTGCACACCTCTAGCTCGAGGAAGAGTCTCCAGCTGTCCTCCCACTGCTGAACGCCTTCAAAAAGCGCTTTGTGATGCTCGTAATGCTGCTTCAAGCGCTGGATCTCCGCATCATGCAGACTCAACAGCTCTTCGGTAAAATCCTCTAAAAACAAACAAACAGTTAATTAAAGTTTTAGCACTATTTTTTTTGTATCGAAACTCCTGTATCATTCGATTTAAGACATCTAAGGCCATGATCATACTTGCCGTCTTTTACAAGAAAAAGTTGACTGGGGCGCTTCTGTAGCTTAAAAAAGAAAAAGAAAAAGAAGACGCTGGCAGCATTTAGGTTCCAAAAAGCAGCCGTGAATGTCTTTTGTTGCTATAAAGCCGCCTACACACTACAGCTGTAATTGGGCCTTAAAGCGCCCATATTATGCTTATTTTCAGGTTCATAACTGTATTTTAAGGTTGTACCAGAATAGGTTTACATGGTTTAATTTTCAAAAAACACCATATTTTTGTTGTACTGCACAGCTCTCTCTCACTGCTGCAGATCCTCTTTTCACCTGGTTTCTGTTTTAGCTACAGAGTGAGACCTCTTTTCATCTTCTTCTTCTGTACTACTATCTTTGATTGCACTCGCACATGCTCAGTAGCTCAGATGTAGAGCATGTCAGCTAGCTAACTCTAGAGACAGTAAAAGAAAGGCTGTTTCTCCAACTTTGGTCAGTTACAAGGCAGGATTAGCTGGGAGACTTCTTCTAAATGAAGGCGCACATGTAAGTAGTTCTTGTGTAGATTATGGTGAACTTGTGTGTGTTGTAGCAGCGCTTTGCTATCGAGAACGACGTAGCATGCTAACGCTAACGCTACGAGCTAACGGTTGTGGTTAGCCAGCTCATTTCGGACTGTGACGTCACAGTCCGAAATGCACTGAGAAGCACCAGAGACACAAAAGAACACCCCAAATCCCAGAAAAATGTGATTTTTTCATAATATGGGCACTTTAAACATTACACCCGGCAAGGCCCGAGCCCGACAAGTACATTTTGATTGGCAGCTTTTTAAAAGCCCGAAACCGTTTACAGCCCGACATTATTCAAATGTGCGCACGCACACAGGTCTTTTCCCTTTTGTCAAGAATGAGTCATTTATACATTTTTTAACATAATTTATTCATGACTAACGTAGGCTATAGGCCACTTGGAAGTTGGAACAAAGAAATAAAATAAGTCCTCCAGAGGCCAGCCTCCGTTTCACCTCCTCAGCATCCATTTACGCGCTAATCGAAATGCATCACCTGACCGTTTAAGCCGGAGCGCAAGCCCGAGCCCGAGTCAAATTATAGAAATTAGCGTTCGGGCAAAGATTTTCAGCTCTATTATAATGTAAAACAGATGCCGGGCGCGTCAAGAAAAGTGTGAAGATTGCCTAAGATGTCAAAGCAGAGAACCCACCGCTAAAATATGGAGCGAAGGCCTGCCGCAGGTCACCGCTGAAGAAGCATTTCTCCCAAAACACGGCGATCTCGGAGCGGATGGCGTCGGTGACGTGGCGGATGTTCAGCAGTTTGAGCTCCTCTAGACGCTGAACTTCTGCTTGTAACTGAGGAAGAAAAATAAAAGTGTAAACTGAAAATAGCAGCCACAGCACGGACACCAACAGAGAAAAAAAATAAATAAAAAATGGATGAACTAGGAAGTGCCGGTCGAATCTTCTCACCGCTTGCAGGTTGCTCTTCCTGGATGAGACCATGTGGTCGTTGAAGGCCTCCCTCTCTTCCTGGGGAACCTGCAGTCTGTCCCACAACCGCTGGATCTTCTCTCGGTGAGCCTCACACACCGCCTCGTTCTCCGCCTTGCGTTCCTCCAGCTGCAGGATCAACACGGAGGCCAATTTATGCTTCTGCGTTAAAATCGACGTTGTTACGTACGTGGAGGTTAGGGGTGACAGTTCAATATGATTACGTTTATCCTGTCAGCGATTCAAATCTATTCGACATCACGATGCGTCTTCTCAAAATTGTTATATATTGCTGCTACACATGGTTTTCATCAACACGTTCAAGCAGAGACAGACAGACCGATACCGGTATACTCCCTTTTTTATTGTATCTGCTCTTAAAATAAAAAAAAATAATACACATCCTGTGTGTCTCTTGTCTGAACACGGCAGACAAAAGGCAAAACCCAAAAAAAGCAGCAACAAATCAACAAGTAACATCAGTAGACAATAATCGATTATGGTCTGTCGCTGCATCGACGCAGAATCCTCCCGGTCCGTATCGCAATGCATTGATGTAATGATTCATTTCAACTATTTAGTGGAGATACCGACCCCACGCCGTAGCCTGACGTGCACCTTTCAAAACACATACTTGCAAACTCAGAAGGGCTGAAAAAGGTGATCCCCCCCCCCCCCGGAGAAGAAAATAAAAAGGGAAAACACAAATTTTCCTGGTGCTAATACGATACTTGTATTGGTCTGTTATCAAACAATAAAAAGTTGATCTAAAAAAATAATAATAATTAAAATAAATTAGATAGATCTTACCTGACAAACAAGCAGTTTGAGTGACGTGATATTGTCTCTTGAAAGGCAGAAATGGTCCTCGTCCTCACAGACGACGTCCTTCTCGAAGCTGGTCTCGGGGATGTGCTCCAGCTCCGCCATGTACACGGTGATCTGCTTTTTGAGGTCCATGAACTCAGCATGTCGCCGGGCCTGAAACCACGAGAGCGGATTAGATTCTGTTGTTATGACAAAGATTTCTGTGTTGTTGATCCTTTGTAGTGGCCTGCTATTTGTTGATATATATGACCGAGGTTATGTTAAGGCCAAAAAAAAAAATTCAATATCGAAATCAGTTATTACACAGTTACGGTTACATAATTTTCTCATTGACTTTTGGAAAGATGTTGCATTTACTGAACTTAAAATAGTGAAACCGTTAAACCAACAGGGAAAACCCCTTGAACTGTGTAATTTCCCTTAATACTTTTCCTGTTGAACTTGTAATAATAAAAAATATATATATTTTCAAATGTTTAAATAGTATTAGATAATACACACAAAATAAGATCAAGCGTTATAGTGCACTTTCAGTGTTTGAAAAAAAGTAATAAATCAAATACAAATAAAAAACAAAAATAAACATTGTTTTTGTGATCGTTAGGAGCCAAAATCAAGACTAATATAATCAAATTTTTGTTTCGATTTTGGCTCCCAAACGACTTGAAAAATTTGCAAAAAACCCCCGATGTGATTACAGTCCAAGTGGCTGAAGTTGGATCATTTTTATGAGGAAGGTAGACGGGACAGCTCCCGAGAGGGTGACAAACACTTCTTCTTTGACATGTGGAGACAAGAATAACCGAACAGAACGCAGATGTTAACAAAGCGCGCTCCCACCTTCTCTGCGTTCTGGTTGGCGATGTGCTGGCTGAGGCTCTCCAGCTGCTCCGGTGTGGGAACAGAGTCTGGAGCGATGCCGTACGGCATGGAGCACAGGATGTCACACAGGTCCTGGTCCTGCTCCAGCAGGGACTTCAGCTGCTGCATCCGCCGAGTCTTCTCCTTCATCAGAGCCTCCACCTGTGTGCGGATGTTCTTCTCCTGCTGGAGCATGGTGATGCCAGTCTCCTCCTGAACACGCAGAGAAGATAACAAGTTCACGATAAGATCGTCTGTATCAGTGCTTCCCAAACATTTTTACATCAAGGATCCCTAAACTGACACTAATTAGACCACGTACCCCCTCCCCTTGGATAAGATTTTCGATTTTTAAATGTTTTATTACATAAAGTGTAAAAAAAAAAAAAAAAGAAAAAACACAACCAAAGTAGTCATACATTATGTCAATGTGTTACTTAAGCATGGAATTATAGTTAAAATAAATGATTCCCCCTTTTGATCGGGACCCCCTGCAACCCCTCAAGTACCCCTTGAGGTCTGCGGACCTTTTTTGGGCGATTCATTGAGGGCATGGCTCGGGTGCCGCCGGAAGATCTGCCGGATGTCCCACTTTTTAGGGCAGATGTCCGTTACCTTCCTCTTTCTTTGTGTTGGCGTTCTAAACTCCGGTGGATTTGTGAGGACTATGGTTAACTGCTCCTCAGATCTCTGCAGGGTAAATAAATCCAGACAGCTAGCTAGACTGTCTGCCCAATATTTTGAACGTACACATGTTCCACCAAAACAAGTTCCTTCCCGAGGCTATTTTGCAGAGGCACCGTCATTGTGTCTGTCCCCAAGACGATGGTGATTGGTTGAAAGAAATGCCAATAAACCAGAGCACGTTTTTCTCCCATCCCGGAATGCTAGGACTAGGTAGACCCTCCTCCGCAGTGCTGTGGAGGAGGGTCTGCCTTACACCTCGATTACGATTGCCCTGTCAACGATTTAAAATCACGATGCACCACAACGTGTGTCACCTCCTCCTCCTCCACCTCTTCCTCATTGTTATTATTATTATTATTATTTACTACACGTTTATCTTCAACAAATTAAAGTAGTCATGATATATATTTCATTGTATCTGCTCTTAACATTCCCTGAATGTAGCAGAGTTTGAACTCAGCAGACAATTTTCTTTTCTTTTTTTTTTTTAAAAAGCAGTGACCGGAAAATCAACATGCAACATTAGTAGGGAATAACCGATTATTAGGGTTGGGTATCGTTTGGATTTTTACGATTCCGATGACAAACTGGTACTTTTAAAACTATTCCGATTCCTAAACAGATTCTTGAAAAACTGAAAAATTACATGTAGATGTAATACGTTTACTAGCGATCACGTGCAGTGAATGGTTAATATGCTTTTACGTCCGTTTTGGTGAGCCCAGAGGGAAAATATGGTATTTTAAAAGTAGCCTACATTTACGGTAGCTAGCTAACGGTAGACTACAGAGAGTGTGATATGTTTACGTCCGTTTCGGAGCGACAGAGGGGAAAATATTTCAGTGGAGACATTAAGAGGAACCGAAATGAGGAACCGAAATTTGCGTTCTAATCCGGTCTGATTCCTAGCCGTTGCGTAGGTATTATTAGCCCAATAATAGAAACATTTGCATGGATCACAGTGTTAGCAGCTAGCTGTAAAAACAAAAAGGTGATGTGTTTTTTAACACTGGAGATGTTGTTACCTCAAACACGTTCAGCTGAAGTTCCAGGTAGAGGGTATCCATTTCTGCCTTGCATTTTTGAATGCTGGTTATGAGCCTCTTTTTCAGTGATTCCTCTTCATTGATCATCATATCTAGTAAGCTCTGGCAGACAAAGACAATAAAATCAATCAGCATTATGCAGAAAGATGTGTGTGTAGATATTGAAATGGTTATCAGAATCTCAGTCAATCTTTAGTACATCATGGATACTCTGGTATCAATGTATGGGACAGCTGATAAGCTAGAAGAAACGGCAGTACAGAAGTGACAAATTATGTGTTTGAGGTTATCTGAAAACGTACCTTTATAAGTAAATGTCCCAATCAGTACATGTCTTGATCCCACTTTTTCATTATCAGAATATGAATATCAGCCTAAATAAATCCAGTATCAAGTATCGGTCAGGATCTAAACATATAAATAGTTCTGTGCATTCCAGAGTCAATATTTGTGAACATCACTGCACAACTCTGTCCAGCTCTTCCATCTGAAAACAGATATATTGTGCATATTTGTATAGTAATTCTAGATTTGTTTCTTGACTTCGCAGTGATTTTATTTTCTCTCACCAAAACAGTAAGGCAAAGTCATTGCAACCCAAAATTAAAAGCTCTGCTTTGTTGACTAATAACCTGATGTCTCGATAGCGTAGTTTCACGAGTTTCACTCATGATAGTTCAAGTAAAAGTCCCCCCCTCCATCCTCCTCTGTCGAAACCGGTTAATAATCTCACAGATCGCGATGCATTTTCCTTGTAAATAAGTTACTTACTTGGCAATAACCCTGATTCTGATTTTAAAGCATCACATGTACCATTGACGATATCTTAACAACTTTACAGACGTGCTGCTGTGTGTCCCATGTGGAACTCGACGTCTCACCTTAATGTGGTTCTTGACAACATTAGTTCTCTGCAGTCTCTGGTCCTCGGGGATACCGATTTCCTCCCAGATGTCCTTCAGGTGGCACAGCGCCTTATTCAGGCAGGACACAGCCTCTGCTGCGAGCACCTCGCTACAGGGACAGGGGAGACAGACAGGGACAGGGACAGAGACAGGGAAGCATGCTCAACTCGGTTATCAATACAACGTTTCAGTGACACCAACGGTGACATTTAAACCCCCACACAGAATTCAACTATCCGATCGAGCTAACCGACGTTGATCATCAGTTAATGTCACCTGCTAGCTATCTCATTTAGCTAATATCTATTATTTTACGTTAAACAAACTGACTCCGTTGCGGGGGAAAAAAATGTACGTACCTCCTTCTCATTGTTAAATTCCAATATCTTGTGTTTATCGGTGAACAGTTTAAAATAACCAACACTCGTCAAACTAGACTAGCGAAGCGTCGCCCCTCCTGTCTGATGTCAGTCTGGTCCGTTTGTACACAGTTTAAAATATGCGTTCAGTGGCGTTCTGCTCTCTGATTGGCTCGTTCTGCGGGAGCGCTTGCTGTGTCAAACCAATGCCCACTGCCGGGAGGTTCAGTAGTTTGTAATAAGAGTTAACCGCCCATCGCCGGACAACTCATGAAAAAAAAAAAAAACACACTAGTGCCATAGAGGGTGTGGTGATGTTCAGCAGCAGTTTGACACTTCATGTAATGTAACAACGGTGCTGTTGTTGATAATTTTAGACTGAAGAATTTACAGCAGACCAGTTATAGAAGAAGTATTCAGATACTTTACTTAAGTAAAAATACCACTACCAAAAAGTGAAAAAAACTCCACTACAAGTAAAACTCTTAAAACCTTACTAAAGTAAAAATATTACCAGCAAAATGTACTTAAAAGTACGAAAAGCAAAAGTACTCACATGTTCAGTAAAATGTCCCCTGTCAGTGTTTTCCTATTATATATCTGATGTTTCTGGATTAATATTCCTGCTGCATTAATATTCATGTTGCATTTTACTGCTGTAGATGTTTAAGGTTGTGCTCATTTGAACTCCTTTATATACTGTTAGTTTAATCTACGGCAATGCATCATATTCTATAATATCATTATATGTTTGTGGCATCAGTGTCCTGTGAGAACCACGTATCTCTAAAAAGTTTAAAAACTTTTTTAATGGTGTCAGAAACACAGTCCTGTTTTCAGCTCTGTGGCGATGCATTTTCCATCTGATTCAAGAGGCTTTTAAAATAATTAAGAAGTAGGAGAATATTCTCAACACATAAAAGGAACACTTCGTCCTTCAGTTTATTACAAACATAAAGGTCCCATGACATGGTGCTCTTTGGATGCTTTTATATAGACCTTAGTGGTCCCCTAATACTGTGTCTGAAGTCTCTTTTATATAGACCTTAGTGGTCCCCTAATACTGTATCTGAAGTCTCTTTTATATAGACCTTAGTGGTCCCCTAATACTGTATCTGAAGTCTCTTTTATATAGACCTTAGTGGTCCCCTAATACTGTATCTGAAGTCTCTTTTATATAGACCTTAGTGGTCCCCTAATACTGTATCTGAAGTCTCTTTTATATAGACCTTAGTGGTCTCCTAATTGTGTATCTGAAGTCTGGAAGTTGCAAAAAGAACGCCACCGAGGTCGTATATATACGACTGATTCGTCTGAACTCAGAGGACTCCGAGTTCACTTTCAAAGATGGCTACGTCGTGCATCACACGTAGTAAACATTGTGGTTTTCTACAATTTTAAGCACTTTTGTCTTTGTTGTAACCAAATGAAGAAGTTGTACACATAGTGCTGTATACTGCTACCTATAGGCATGTCTCTACAGTCTTATTAGGAGTTAAACATAGTGCTGTATACTGCTACCTATAGGCATGTCTCTACAGTCTTATTAGGAGTTAAACATAGTGCTGTATACTGCTACCTATAGGCATGTCTCTACAGTCTTATTAGGAGTTAAACATAGTGCTGTATACTACTACCTATAGACATGTCTCTACAGTCTTATTAGGAGTTAAACATAGTGCTGTATACTACTACCTATAGACATGTCTCTACAGTCTTATTAGGAGTTAAACATAGTGCTGTATACTACTACCTATAGACATGTCTCTACAGTCTTATTAGAAGTTAAATACCGCAATTAGTTATTTTGTAGCTTGTGCAGCTGAGACGCTCGGTTGCTATATGACAACAAATTTTACAAAAATCCATCTTTTCTCCGACTCGTAGTATTGTGTGACAAAAAGAACGCAACAACCCGCGGTGTACTCGTTTTCCGACATGGATGTGACGTCACACTCGAGCTACTAGTCGCGATTACAAGACAAAAAGAACGCACCATAAGATGGAGGGTGGGGGTGTGGCCTTGACCAGCCACTTTGCTTTTTTGCAAGCCATGATGTCTCTCTCTTTCTCATGTGTGGGCCAAATTCTCTGGGCGGGCAAAGCAGAGAAAGGGGAGGTAACCTTGCTCCTTATGGCCTCATAAGGAGAAGATTCCAGATCGGCCCATCTGAGCTTTCATTTTCTCAAAGGCAGAGCAGGATACCCAGGGCTCGGTTTACACCTATCACCATTTCTAGCCACTGGGGGACCATAGGCAGGCTGGGGGAACTCATATTAATGTTAAAAAACCTCATAAAAGTGAAATTTTCATGCCGTGGGACCTTTAACATCAACACATCTGAAAAGGGGATAAAAAAACTGTCACCTGAAAAGCTATCAGAGTAATTTAAGTGTAGTGGAGTAAAAAGTATTTGCCTCTGACTAAAAGTATAAAGTTAAAATGGAAATTCTCAAGTACCTCAAATTTGTACTTAAGTGCAGTACTTGAAAATGTGTTACATTCCACCTCTGCCAAACCCAAAATGAAGCAAAAGAGCAACAAAACGTGTTAAAAACATTTATTCACTTTATACATCTTTACAGTTCTTTCGTCGTCAGGCACAGAGCGGAAACATTTCCCATCTGTAACGCCAGCGTGCTGGAAGGAACGCATGACAAGTGGCTGCAGGAATGTCTCGGTGTCTGTCCATCAGGGAGTGGTGACAGGCTTCATACCAGGTTGTCTAGCAAGGCCTCAAGGAGTCTCGAACTGTTTGTTATCGCAGTTGTTACCACAATGAATTTACAACCTGGGGAAAAAGAAAGCAGTAATGTATATTAATATAACTTAGACATGAGCATCTTTTTTTTTTTTCCTCTTTCTTAATGTTATTTAGTTATATGTATGTGTTATTTGATTCTGTATTTACAGTTTGTTTATTTCATATTGATGTTTAAATATGTTTATATGTATGCCAGGAGCATTTCTAGAACTTGAGGAGGTTCAGGTTTTTTTATGCCCCTATTTCTACCTTTTTCTGAATCAATGTATGCTGGAAATATCTTTATGTAAAAGGAAACAGATTACAATCCAAATATAAAAACATAATGGAATATACTGCAGTAAGGCTCTCAGGCATTCTGTATTGCTTTCAACTATTTATTCTCCTGTAGATTGACTTTTCTAATTATATGAGTCAGCACACATGTAGCCTAGGCATCATTTACTCTTCCCTTCTGTTTTGCATCTTTTGTTGTGGAAGTAACCTCCTTAAATGTGCATTTGACAAATGATTCACCTCAATGATACATTCCTTCATTTTAATGCATTAATAAACCCCTGGACTGTAATATTTCAGATGTGTTTGAGCAAGATTTCTGCCCATTTTCAAAACTTTGTGCACATTCAAAATAGAACTCATCCCACCTGTGTTGTCTGAGATTTGGAGGAGTCGTGAAATTTTGATGAAAAAATAAAGTGATAATAGGCTATTATAATAATAAAGTCACAATATTTCAGATAAAAATCCACCTGCACCATAGCCTGCTGTTCACTTCGTGATTGCTCTGCCAATACGGTAGATCTCAGACCTCCTGACAGACACAGAGCCCCGTTTGGGTCTCTGGTCTCTAAATGAGACAACGTTAAGGGAAGTGGCTGAACGATTTATTTATGGTTCTAATCATAAAAAAGAGAAACATCAGGGTCTGAAACAAAGTTTAAAATTGGTGTTATCACGGAAGTACAAGAATACAACACGCATCACATCATCCGAGCAAATACACTGCTAATAATATTTAAATCATTGCAGTCAGTTAAACGCATTATTAACGTTAACGCAAACCCATTTTAACACTGTACATTTTTTTATCGCGAGATTAACGTTCTTTTCGGCCTAGCAAACTTTGTAGTTTTTTTCACATGCTGTTGCAACAACTAGTAACGTTAGAAAAACTAAAAAACACCACACCGGATCTAGCTAGATCGGAAACACAACAACAGGCACGCCGCACACACTTGTTTGAGTTCGCGAGCCGGCCAAAGAGTAGTAGGCTAACGTTACGTTTTGAGTGGATGGCGAGCGTGAGACGCCGAAACGGATGCCAATAAGATTCTGAATGGAAAGTTTACTTTTTAAAAAGTCGCCAAATGGTTCCATTGACAAGACCAAAGTGATCTGTGTGTTTTGTTGTTGTGTGTTTTGTGGTTGTGAACTGAGCTGTCATCGCAGCACGTCCAGTCTGAAATACCACTTGATGGCCGAGCACACAGCTGATGGCCGAGCACACAGCTGATGGCCGAGCACACAGCTGATGGCCGAGCACACAGCTGATGCCAATTCACCGCCCCCTCGTCAAAGCCAGGCCGCAAAAGCACAAAGCGAGCCGATTCACTTTTCCATGTTGATAAGAGCATTAAAATGAGAAAAAATTATGGGCCAAAAAGAAATCAAGGGACATTTAGAATAGATAAAAATGTGCGATTAATTGCGAGTTAACTATGACAATGCGATTACATATTATTAATCGTTTGACAGCACTAATTAAAATTCTTAAATTGCTAATTTAACTAATTAAAAAAAATCTTCAAAATTTGAAATAAATCCTGACGATTTATTAGGTATCCGGCTTCTGTCTGGTAGATTAATAGTCAGGACAGAAGAAGGGAAACTAAACAACCGCAACACTAACAGGAAGAATGAAGACGAGAGGGTGAGCCGAGATGATTGACACCCACTTAAAAACCCAGAAAGTATTCCCCTGTGACATTAGTGAAGTCTCCATGAGCAGTCAGGCCGCGTTTACCTCGCTCTCTGCCGAGGAAACGTAGAGCGGAAATCTCCGAAAAGGTGCAGCCGCCGAGGAACATGACGAGGATGATGCGCTGAGCGTCGTTCTTTGCTTTTGAGTCCGCTCCGGTGCTGCCTGGTGAGAAAGGAAACCTTTAGCATTCATCGACTGTGGACATGTGGATCTACTCATTCTGTTTACAGTAGTTGATACGTATACATCCCATGTAAATACACAAGAAACACAGTTACTCTGAGACATCAGTTCCCTCAACAAATCAGACGATACATTTACCTACATGCAGTAGGTCAAGCAGTCAGATTTCTCTCCTATCCAACCTTATTTTGGGACCACAGCTCACTTATTTCAACTGTATTTCAGTGATGAAAGCTATGACCCTAATGTCTTGCTGTTTCCTGTCGCTCTGGTCTCAACACATCTCGCCAAAGGACTACTACTGGCTAACTATTATTTCTAGTCATAGTTCCATTATCTTTATTGTGACTATAATTGCAATTGTTCATCACACCCAACCCGTCAGACACAGCCTACCAAGAGCCTGGGTCTGTCCAAGGTTTCTCCCTAAAAGGAAGTTTTCCTCACCACTCGATGTTTCGGTTTATTCCCCGGAGCCCTTACGTTTTCTCGCCCCGCAGTTTTCCCTGGATTAGGGTGACACCTAAATCATGGTTGCAGCTGTTGCCGTGGTCCTGCTAGGCGCCCTGCTATGCCCTGCTACACCCTGCTATGCCCTGCAGTGCCTTGCTATGTCCTGCTATGCTCTGCAGTGCCCTGCTATGCCCTGCTACGCTCTGCAGTGCCCTGCTATGCCCTGCTACACTCTGCAGTGCTCTGCTACGTCCTGCAACGCCCAGCTACACCCCTCTACACCCTACTACACCATGAACTACTACAACTACTATTTCTAGTCATAGTTCCATTATCGTTATTGTGACTATTATTGCCACTGTTCATCACACCCCCAACCGGCACCGTCAGACAACCGCCTACCAAGAGCCTGGGTCTGTCCCAGGTTTCTCCCTAAAAGGGAGTTTTTCCTCGCCACTAAATGTTTGCTCTTGGGGGAATTACTGGAATTGTTGGGTCTTTGTAAATTATAGAGTGTGGTCTGGAACTACTCTGTGACAGATGCCGCCCAAAAGGAAGTTTCTCCTCACCACTTGAGGTTTCTGCTCATTGTTTTGCTGATGTATATATCACCATTACCTTTTAATCTATAGTGAATGAGTGCTGTATGACTGCTGGCTGTCTCTATGTTAGTCCTATGTCACCTGCCTAGGGACTGCAGATGAAAAGTAGTTATTTTGACTAATTCTGGCATATTTACATGGTGTTTTGTTATACAACAATGTTCATAAATATGCACGGTCCCTATCAAATCAAGAAAAAAATTTAAAAAATGTATCTAACCGCATGTGAACAACATTGTCAACATTACATTACTATTTCCCAGTGATCTAACCTGTAACAGCAAATTCATGTCCATTTAGCAGCCTGGTGACTTCTTCAAGCCCCGTCCAACCGTCTCGCTCCAACACCTACACATGACCACCAGGGAATAACATTAATATAACATTTAATATAACATAAAAAAGTTCTCATTGACCCAGTCACATCCTGTGGAATTAATGAATCCTACTTCTTTACTCACCTGCTCGATGAGTTTGCAGCTCAGAGGGACGTAGGCGCCGCTGAAGATGTAGGCCATGTCTCGTGGGACACGCAGGTCATATTCTTCATCTGACTTTGGTACCTTTACACAACATAAAGTGTGTTTGTGTGTGAAGGATAGAAACAGCCTGAACAGTACTGTGAAGGTCTGCTCCAAAAACAGTTTTTTCTTACTCGCCCATGTACCTGTGTGTTCCTCGCCGTATATGTGTTTACTGCTGTCTGTGTTGTATTTCATGTCATTTAAACTGTATGTCTTTCTAACATATTTTATTTTATAGCCCTCCTTCCCTTTCCATAAGTGGCTTTGCCATTCTTGTAAATAAGAACCTATGGGGGCGGCCTCTAGCTCACCCAGTAAGAGTGTGCGCCCCCACGTAGGCTGAGTCCTTTGCAGCGGCCCGGGTTTGAGTCCGACCTGCGGCCTTTTGCTGCGTGTCGTCCCCCCATCTCTCAACTAAAAGTTGTTTTAGTGGTGCAACAGAAAACTCTGATTGGACAGATAGTATTTACCCTGCAGAGATCTGAGGAGCAGTTAACCATAGTCCTCAGAAATCCACCGGAGTTTAGAACGCCAACACAGAGAAAGAGGAAGGAAACATCCGGCAGAATATCCAACGGCACCGGAGTAATCCCGGAAGTCGAACGTCGTAGATATAAACTAATAAGAACCTGTTTTTGGGGGCTTTTCCCTTTAATATACAGTGACAGTGGATAGACTGGAAAGGGGGAGAGAGATGGGGGACGACACGCAGCAAAGGGCAACAGGTCGGATTCGATTCGCTGCAGGACTCCGCCAACATTGGGCGCACGCTCTTACTGGGTGAGCTAGAGGCCACCCCAAGAACCTGTTCTTAAGGACTTGCCTAAAAAAATTCAAAAAGCCAAACAAATGATTGACCAACACATTCATGTCCTGTCCACGCAGTTCACATTACTGCCCTCAGGCCAGCGCTTCACGGCACCACGCAGGAAAACAAACCGCTATTCAAAGTCCTTCATCCCGTCTGCTATCAGACTATTGAGCCGTGAATGCACATCTTGTCTTATGATCCTGAGGTGTGTTCCATTTGTCTTATTCATTCATTCTGTCATTGTTCTTAACCCTTGTGAAACTTTTCCAACCGTGAAACTTTTCTTTGGCACTTTTTTCCCCAACGTCTTTTCTCCAATTATTTGACGCTTTAAAAAAGTTTTTTTTGTTACTTTTCCCAAAGCTTTTTAATTCATGATCATTAATCCTAATGTATATGACATTATACCTACTTTTTGAGTTTGAAAAAAAAGCAGAAATTATGATTTTTTTTTGACTAGTTAAGCTCAGAGGATGGTGAGTGGATAACCACAGACTGGTACATGTCAAAGTTTGGTCAGGATGCTGTTTTGAAACCATTAAAAAAAAAATGTTTTTCAAATGCTATGAAATTGAATAAAACACAAGTAATCAATACATTTTGCCTGCGAACAATGTTGTTGGGTTCCATACAACGGACATGCAGGCATCCATGTCATTTTGGGCAATTTGGTTGAAAGAAACCCATATTTCTGATATAAAAACTTTGAAAACTGGTCAAATTTGACCCAAGGGAAACACAAGGGTTAACTTGAATTGAACTGAACTGTGCCCAGCCCTTGTGTGTTGTCTCTGACATTCTCCTGTCTGTTGTTTATGTATACATGTTGTTTTTGGGTCTGTAGACTGTTAAAAGCTGAATTGCCCTTTTTGGGATAAATAAAGTAGTTTGAACTTGATAATAAAACACTTAATAACATTAAGCATTTCCAGCGTGGTCTAAATGATATTTTCTGTGACATCATGAGCCAAATAAAGATGACGATGATGATGATTTACCAGGTTGAGCTTTCTGCTCAGGGCTCTGAAGTTGCTCTTCTTTGCAAGAGAAGAGAAGGCGTCACTCAGCTTTCCTGGAGAGAAATAAAGAAAATAAAAAAAATAAAAAGGAGTATCAGGACAGTTTGATGTCATTTTCAAATCAGTCTTTAAACATTAATAAAATCAAGACTACCCCGTGTTTATCCCAACATTGATCCAATTTGTGACAGATTTCGTCAGCACCGTGGCACTCTGGTCCATATGTTTTGGACATGTCCCTCTTTATATACTGTACATACTGGTGTTCTGGATTCTCTTCTGTCTCAGATGTGTTGCAGACACAGATAGAGCCTTGCTCTGTTGCGGCCTTGTTTGGATTCCTCCCTGACACGGTCAAATTATCCAGGTCTAAATCAGACTTTGTTGCATTTCTCTTTCTCATTGCTAGGAGGTTAATCTTGATTCACTGGAAAGCTAAGCATCCTCCCTCACATTCCTTATGGATAAGAGAAGTGCTATTGCTCTTAAAACTTGAAAAGATTAGACACTTGAAGAGAGGTGCTGTGTCAAAATTTGATAAAATCGGTCAGCCTTTTTTTTCTTATGTTGACCTGCAGCCTCCAGAGGCTTCTTAATCCAGTAACTGCCATGATGTAGCCTATAGCCTGGTGATACTGATCCTTGACCTTATCCTTTACACACTTGTTTTAGACCTAAGACCATAACCATATTATTATTGTTTTTATTTTATTTAACTTTTTTTAGGGTTGTTGTTGCTGTTTAGTTTTTGTCCCCTGTATAGTTATAGTTTATCTTAACTATTTAAGATAAAAAAATTCATTAAAAAAATTCAGAAAATCATTCGTCAGGTTGGTGCATATGGAGGAGAGCTGAACGATTAATCGTTGTCAAATCCATATCGCGATTTGAAAGAAGGCGATTAGCCAATCGTGAAGATCGAATCGAATGTGCAATATCTAGCTGAATGTTTGGTGTAACATTTGATTTAACATTTTTTATTCCTCTTTTTATCATTAGATTGACTGTTTTTTCATGAGATAAATGCTGGAATAATATTAGATATCACAGGTTGTTTACAGAAATGTCCTATTTTCAGTGGATTTTTGATTTATTGTTTATTACTTTATTTAACATGATCGTAGAAGGTGCAATATGTAGTTAAAAAAATAATAATCGCAAATTGAATTGTAATCGCAACATCTGGCAGGAAAATTGCTATTAGATAATTTCCCCTAATCGTCCAGCTCTAATATGGAGAGAAACAGAGATTGTGATTAGGAGTAGGTTAAAAAACTAAAAACGAAGTCTGTTTCACCTGCAGTTCTGTCGTTGACCAGTTTGCCGACCGTGCTCTCCATAACAGTCAGCGTTTCCCCCGGCTGCTGCTCCACCAGCAGACCCAACTGCCTCAGGTTGGCGAATGTGAGCAGGTGGTCCACTCCATAACTCTGATGAGATCACGCAGAGAACATGTTTCACATTAAAGTGCTCATATAATGCTCATTTTCAGGTTCATAATTGTATTTAGAGGTTGCACCAGAATAGGTTTATGTGGTTTCATTTTCAAAAAACACCAGATTTTTGTTGTACTGCACATTGCTGCAGCTCCTCTTTTCACCCTGTGTGTTGAGCTCTCTGTTTTAGCTACAGAGTGAGACATCTCACTTCTGTTCCATCTTGGTTGGAAGTCGCACATGCACAGTACCTAGGTAAGGAATACTAGCCAGTCAGAAGTTTGAGGGCGTGCCCTGACAGTACCTGAGCAGGGCTCCACACAAACTTTTTGCCTTGGTTGCACTGGTGCGCCTAACTTTTTTTATTTAGGTGCACCAGCACAAAATTTAGGTGCACCCAAATCGCATCACGCTGAATGGCGATACACGATATATAGCTCTGTATTTTTTTACAAAGTGGGCTAAATGTTCAGTTTTAAGTCAAAGCCACTTTTCACAAGCTCTTTTATTAAAACAGATTGTGATTAAAATAAAATGTAAAGACAGGGTTTCCTTTACCAGTTTGAAAATATACAGCTGCAACACATGTAAATGAAAGTTATCTAAAATAAATAGCCTAGGATATATATAAAAAAAATATATCTGAGAAAGCTCCTTCATAAGCTTTCAACAACAATAACAGACTGATTAAAAGAGAAAGAGGACGCCCGGATAGCTCAGTTGGTAAATATAGAGGTTTGACTCCGACCTGCTAAGTAAGGACTACTAGCCAGTCAGACGCAGAGTATGAGGGCGTGCCCTGACAGTAGCTAGGTAAGGACTACTAGCCAGTCAGAAGCAGAGTTTGAGGGCGTGCCAAGCTAGCAGCTAGCATTATAACGTGTGTTCCAAAGTGACCATGTTTGTCTCTGAAGTAAAGGCTGGACTACAATAGAGCTGTTTGGAGCAGTTGGTGAACTGTGTTTTCTGTTGGAGATGGTAAGGCCCTTTGGGGGAGACTTTGGACTTTTTCACTTTGTAAAACTATAACGTGCACAAAAGATATATAACACAATAAAGGAAAGGGGAAAAGCCAAAAAGCATAATGTTAGCACTTTAAGACCAGTGGCTCCTTAACTGGGGTCCACATGTTTAAAGAATAGAGCTGCAGATATTGTAGGTTTTCCACTTTAAAAAAAATCAAGAGGTGTGTGTGTTCATCCGTTGTTCAGTAGTTTCTGACTTCACAACCCTTTCTGTGGAAATCCATGATCCATAAAGACATACATCTTTGAAAAATGGTCTCTAATTTCCTAAAACAGCTGGACAACAGTTTTTAACAGATGTTACTCATACAGGGGGAAATAGCACATTTATCGGGGACTATTTTCATCTGCCGATTTGCACATTTCATGCTCTAGTGACTATTTACGGCGCTTGCCCCTATTGACTTTTTACCTTATTTGCTCAGGTGCAGGGCAATACACACAAATAGTGTGTGTACCTCTAAATATGTAAATCAGAGCAAATAAGCAACTGCAAGCAAATGTGAGTGACAAGACGTCAACATCCCTGTAAATTTACTCTTATTTTATGCACTGGGTGCGAGAAAAATGTGAAAAATGTTTGCATCGCACAAATCAAACTCTTTCCTCTTATTGTCCCGCCTTTAGGGCTCTATCTAGCAACTGGCGCAGCACAAAGCCCGACGCAGGAGTCTTTGCTACTTTAAGACCGACGCAGTTGTCAATTTCCCGTCCAACGCCCACGGCGTTAAAGATTATTTTTTTGGGCTTTTCTGCCTTTAATTTTGACAGGACAGCTAGGTGAGAAAGGGGAGAGAGAGGGGGAAGACATGCAGGAAATTGTCACGGGTCGGATTCAAACCCTGGACCTCTGCGTCGAGGCGTATCGTTAAAATAGGGCCCAGAGTGTGAATACTTTTAGAATTGGAAAGTAACAAACATAAAACACAAAACAGCATATGTACAAAACTAAAAAGAAATATGAAGTTAAGAAAATATTCGACAGGAAATGTGGATGTTTGGGGATTTCTTCAAATAAGGAGAGCTGCTGTCATAATTTTACTACTTCTACCAAGACAAAAAAAATGTAATTGTTAGGCTGTGTCTAATACCAGTCTATTTTTGGCTTCTATAAACACGAATAGTCCAATGAGCCACAGGCAGCTGTTCAACCTCACCTGCAGATACTGTGCTTTTAATGAGCGGTAATCTTTTGGCAGAAGTCCTGTGAGTAAACACACGCACACAGTTGTTATTACAGCATGAGAATAACCTGAATCTCTGAAATAATATTCACAAAAAAAAATAAGACGACTTACCGTTTTCTGTGATAGACAGAAGACAGAGCAGCCTCAGACTTTCGATCATGGAGACCTTGAAAAAAAAAGAAAAGAATACATGAGTTTCCAGCATATTTTTGGACCTGTTCCTATATCAAACAGTGTTGAAGCTAACGCACCTGTCTGTTGATGTGCTCCTCTATATAAGAAATGCTTTCACGGATTTCAAATCCTTCGAGTAAAGCTGGAACAGAAAAAGAGACAGAAGTGACATCAAAGACCAAGGGACACATCGAAACTTAAAGTGGAATCTAATATACAGTATAGACGGTAGAGTATTCTTACAGTGTTCTGTCTTCAACAGCTCCTGAAAATCCTGCTTTGTTTTCTTTTTCATTATCGATTCACAGGCACCGATATCTGAAAGAGAACGGGAAATATTGCTTAAACCCTTGTGTTGTCTTTGGGTCAAATTTGACCCGTTTTAAAAATTTCCCAAAAGTATGGGTTTCTTTTGAACTACAACTAATTTTGATTGCCCAAAAATAGGGATGCACTGAATCCAGGATTCGGCTGAATATTGGGCTTTTTGACGACGTTCGGTTTCTGCCGAACCTAAGAATTTTTTTCCACCAAACCGAACCCTACGCCTGCACTAGGCACGCTACGCTGGTCGGTGTAGTGACGGCGCCGTTGATTACGGGAAGGTGTTTACGTAGGTGGAGCGTTCAATGCAGTAGGCTGTGAGAAAGTTAAAATGGAACTCGTGAGCAGAAAAAGTGTTTGGCAGTACTTTCAGTCAAAAGAAGGCCATTCAAGTCCAGCTACATGTTCAATTTACAATGCCGATTTGTCTGGTGGTGGCGAGGACCCTAAACATTAAACAACATGGCCGCTGTTAAAACATTTGCATATGAAGTATCCAAAAGAATACGAGATGTGCCTGAAGGAATCTACAGACAGCAGCCAAAATGCAGCAACTTCAGGTACGGCAAAGGAAGGACAGTCTCAGCTAAAAACTTAACCAGATGACCATTAGTAGCCTACTTTATGGGATTATAAATGTAAAAGACTAATATTTTGGATATTGATTGGATCTTGAGATAGGGTAAACAAAGGCCTATGGTAATTGTCAAAATAGTTTTTCCCGCTTGTCTACCTGGCATAATGTTGCCTATTCTTTATTTTTTTTACAGTTAAAATAAAAAAAATGAAAAATACACTGCTGTTGACGTTTACTTCATTAATGGACTGAGGATGGGAGTAGGATTCGGTATTTGGTTTCAGATTCAGCAGAATCTTAACCAGTGGATTCGGTATTCAGCCGAACCCCAAAAAATCTGGATTCGGTGCATCCCTACCCAAAAATAACAGTTGATTCCATACAACGCGCTTCGCAAGTACAACAAAAGATCAGATGTCTACTTTCATTGAAATTTGCGTGTTTTATTACATTTTTTAGCATTTGAAAAAAAAAAAAAAACTGAAATGTTTCTTAACAGTATCCCGACCGAACACTGAACTTTCTGTGATTCTCTTTCCTTTAATATTACGGTAATCTAAATAATTCATAGTTTTTGCTTTTTTTACCTCGAGAATTAGGTATAATTTCCTATAAATGAGGTTTACTGACCATGAATTGCAAAAAATAATTGAAAAACTGGTAATAAGTTGGTGTTAGAGGTGTTTATACATGGTAGTGAAAAGATGCGTTAAACGCCAAAAAAGCGCCAAAAACATTGAAAAAAAAGCGCCAAAGGTGTCGGAAAAAAAGTGTTGATTTTCAGTTTGGACCCGGGAGGACAATGCATGGTCAAATGGAAGACACAAGGGTTAAAGAAATACGTGACAATGGATGTGATATGCAGTATTCTACACTCACGTAAGCTAAGCAGCCGGTGTTCCTGTTTTAAGCCTTTTAGTTCCTCCGACACAAACGTCTTCATCTGCTTTATGTCCATCCCCCGACGCTTCTGTGGAGTTCATGAAAGGAAAAGAAGTGTTAGCGCTGTCGGTCGGCTTAAGGCCCTGACACACCAACCCGATTATCGGCCGTCGGACAGTCTGGCGAGGTCGGTGACTCGAGTCAGTTTGGTGTGTTCCGTGAGCCGTCGGCTTTAATTTGGGCTGATGTGACTTGTTGACTCGACCAATCTGATTGGTGGAGCGCTAACCTGGAAATGACGAGCGGGACGAGTGTACAAACGCCTCTCAAAATCTGACGAAATTTAAACTGACCTTTTGTCGATCTGAAATGAAGACAGATTCAGCAACGGCACGGCCTATTTCTCGTTTAAAATGTTTTCAGAATCACGTTTTGGTGAACTTTCTTCGTAAAATACAAGCTCGTATTCCGAACGAAGCCGCCATTATTCCCGGTTGAAAAGCCAGACCCACGTGACACGTTCGTCCAATCAGATGCTGGTTTTCATTTTTTGGGCGACAATACAGATTAGCGGCGCCTGCTGTTATGGAGACGTATTACGTCTCGCGCACGCACAGGACGTACGCCCAAGTCTGCGTCGTTTCGGTGCTTTTTGGACCAACTCTGGGTTTTCTGCCGAAGGTTGGCCGTCGGGTTGGTGCGTCAGGGGCTTGAGTTACAATGACTGATGAGGGTAACACACATTTACTCACATCGTATGAAGTCTGGAGATTCCTGGCTTTCTGACTGAGGAAGCCAAAGACGTTGGAGAAATGCTCGTTTCGGATTTCATTGAAGACCTACAGTACGCGACGTGCCAGAGTTCAAAGAGACATTTAGTCAAGTATAAAGTACTTGAAAGCAATACATGAGTAAAAGTACAAGTATCTTACCAAAAATGACTTTGGTAGAAGTTAAAGTCACCTTTTAGAATATTACTTGAGTAAAAGTCTTAAAGTATCTTATATTTACTGAACTTAAGTGTCAAAAGTAATTATATGATATTAAATGTACTTAAGTATTAGAAGTAAAAACTTTGATTATAAACTGTATTGTGGCTTCCTTATAGTGAAGCACAATATTCAAGGTCTCCACACCTTCTTAAACATCAAGTCTGATAAACCGAGAGAAAAACAGAAACATCATTTTATTTATTTGTGAGAAAGAATCTTTTACTCCCGATGCACAAAAACATTTCTTGCAATTAACGAGTAACAAAGACGCTGAGGGGAAAAGTAGTGGAGTAAAAATAAGTTTCCAGAAATATAAAAAAAAAAAAAAAACGAAGGTAAGTACAGTTACGTGAAAATTCTACTGAAGTACAGTACATAACAACACTGGCGACATTTACCTTAAAGCCACGATGACGAAAAACTCTCTGGACTTACCCTATCCTGAGAGTTCAGCATGACTTTTATACTTTTGTCAGAGGACGTCACATCAGGTCCAAACTCCACGCACGCTGCAGAACAGATGAGCAAATGTGAGACGCTGACACACAAGCGTGCACAAAAAACAAATCGGCAACCAAAGTGACACTGTACAACTGGGAGGTTTTATTCTACACCATGTTTTATTATTGAGTGCACAATTAATAATTTAGGCTTTACATTGTCAGAGTAAAGCCCCTCAGGGTCCAAAATATTCAGCGGTTTCCCTAGCTTTGTGAAAACATTAGGTGCATGTATTTGGCGGGGGGATTTAGGCATCCTTTCTCAAGAAAATGTTACTTTTTTAAAATAATAATACAAACATGCAATTTCCCCATACATTTTGTGTCTTTTTGTGGGATTTTGTGTTTTTTTGAAGTTGTGTTTTGTCTCTTTTTGGTCATATTTTCTAAAGGGTTGTGTTTGGGTCTCTGTGGTCATTTGGCGTCTCTTTCTGTCCCTATGTGGTAGTTTTGTGTCTCTTTTTCACTGTTATTACCGTTATTATCACCATATCAGTGTCTAAAGCGTTGGAAAAGCTAGAGCAGATAATAAATAAATAACACTCAAAATGCTTTATGGTCCAATGTGTGGGAATTTCTGAGATCATATATCGCAATCAACTCTCTCGCACCACGCAGTTCAAAGTACGTATTACACCTACAGTAGCCTTCACGCTTTAAAAAGCCGGTCTCTTGCTCTTTTCAATCTCCTTTTTCTTTTTCTGGGCGAAGAAGAAGAAGACTCCTGTTCCTGATAATATGGATTATGAATACGTGTGGTCCTCCATGTTTCCTTCTTCAAACTTGCCGGGGGCCGGGAAGCTACGATACCCATTAGCAGCGTTAGCAACACGTATGTCCTGTATGTCCCTTACCGGCTAACGTGTTTCAAGATGACACATGAATATGGAGCGTCTACCCCAGTTCATGCAAACGCAAATGTAACATTTCAAGCCAAAAGGAATACTTGGAATTGATGGTGGTGGTAAATATTCATGAAAAAGGACAAGTTTGTGAACGGGCAACACAGATTTTGATAATGAACAACTAAAAATGTTACACACTGGACCTTTAAAGACAAAACTTGCTAAAGAAGTCTGACTACAATCATTAGATCTGAGAAAATTCTTTTAGTTACATTCATTCGGCTCAGGTGCTGCACCTAAACTTTATAATGGCATGGAAAACCCTGGTAGTGTCTTAAAGCTTTAGTGTGTAACTTTTTGATATTAACGAACATCCGTTACATTACGTTGCCAAATGAGTTGCTACAAAGCTAACTAAGACTATCAGCTCCACACAACTCTCTCTGTGTATTTCTAAGTTTGGCTATGTTCAGACGATTGTCACAGAAACTCGAGTGAAGATAATTTTTTTAATCCTCGTGTCCCCCTTGGTTACTAGCAACTGCGTGGAGGAGGAGGGGGGGCACGATCACGGAAGGCTTGTATCATGCGGACGCGCCAACAGTTTTGTTGTCATTAATTAGCATTCCTCATGGGGGAGACAGAAACTACGCACTGTAGCTTTAAAATCTCCGTCTGACAAAAAGCAACAACAAAAACAAAAACAAACTGACATAATAACTCTTATTTTGTCAGAGTGATTTTCACGCGCAGACACACAGAGCTCAATGTGGACAGAGTCTCAGTGGACGGACATTCGACTCTCCACAGCGTGCTTTGATACCCACCACATTTGATTTTAAATATGTCGTCCACGAGGCCCTCGTAGACAACTTGCGAGCACAGAGGAGTGACAAAGTCCACATCTGCAAAGACAATGACAACGTTAGGGAGGACAGAAAGCACAGCTGCTCAGGATGTCATCCACTGAGAGACTGAAGGAGACATTCTTCTCACCTCTGTCAATGAGAAAAACCTTTCCTATTTCAGCTTGACGCGCTTTTTGCTCTCCCTCTTCCACCTGCTCCCTCCACGACTCGTACGCCATCTGGGAGCAGACAGACGGACAGTTCACAGCAGAAACCTTAACTCAGGTGAAGCCTAAACACATCACATGATGTTTGATTCTGTTAGTCCTTTCTGTTGTCTTAGCAACGTAGCATTACTTTTTACTTTATATTTTATTTTATGCTTATGAAAGAGGATTAGGGCCACATGTGAAAAATGTATTTGAGTCCTGAGTACTATTTAAAAAAAATAAAGAAATAAAAAAATAACGATTTAATTAAAAAAAAAGTCTGAATTCTGACTTTTTTTTCAGAATACTGATTTTTTTTAAAGTCTAAATTATTATTTTAAATTTTACTTTAAAAAAAAAGTCTGAATTCTGAATTTTTTCTCAGAATACAGATTTTTTTTAAAGTCTAAATTATTTTTTAAAAGCGTTAAAAAAAAAAAAGTCAGAACTTTAATCTCAGAATTCTGACTTTAAGAACTCAGAAATCAATACATTTTTTCAAATGCGGCCCTGTTACGGTTTATTTGTTTTTATAACTTGTAACTCGTTTTAAATCTCGTTTTATAAAATTCAGGATGTTTTCATTGTTCGGATATAACAATATGGCATTTGCTTTAGAATATTTTTGTATGTTTGTCTTGCGTCGGACCCCAGGAATAATAGTCTTCACTATGGTGATGACTAATGGGGATCCTTAATAAGCAATAAAAAAAAAATCACAGGGGATCCCAAAGTTAACCCTTGTGCCTCACTTTAAAAAAGTTGCTCTGATGTCCTCAGGGGACTAAAATGTCCGTGTCACTAGAGCAGTGGTTTCCAAATTCCATCTTAACTGACACAAATTAGACCATTGACCCCCATTTGATTAGATTTTGTCCCATGGTCTTCTATCTGATAGGGTTTTTTTTTTTTTTTTTAGATATTTTATTACAGAAAAGTGTATGAAACCCATAAGCATACATTATGTCATTGTGTAAGTTATGGATGGAATAATAGTGAGAAAAAAATGATTCCCCATTTTGCTGGGGACAACCTGGAACCCAATCAAGGACCCCTGGGGGTCCCCGAACTCCACTTTGGGAACCACTGCTCTAGATTAAAGCCTGAAACAGAATGCATGATTTTATGCTGTAATTTCTGTGGGATAAATAATTGTGGTTTTAATGGGTTTCAATGGGGGCATTTCTGACTTTAAGGGTTTGAGTGTCTGTATTTTGGCTACACAGTCTATTATAAACATATAATAGGAGTTGAGGTTGAACTCTTATTTGTACAGTCTATGGTTAAACTTCCTAAATTAAAAAAAAAAAGTATGCTATTTGCATCAACCCATACATTCTTTCCTTTGTATTTTTTTATCTTTATTTTTGAATAGTTGTTCTTGAATTCTATCTATCTATCTATCTATCTATCTATCTATCTATCTATCTATCTATCTATCTATCTATCTATCTATCTATTATTTTGTGTATATTCTGTATGTGTGCTGTGTTGTATATATATGTTTCCCAATTTGGGATCAATAAAGTCAATCTACTCTACTCTAATCTAAATGTCCCCAGTGAGACACGAGGGTTAAACTCAATGAAAAGACAGCTTTTAGTCTCCGGTAATACTGCACCTTGGAACATCGTCCAATCCCGTAGACCTTAGAGAAAGGGCCGTAGAGGGAGTGGAGGAGGTGCAGCGCGCTGCCGGCTGTCCTCACCCAGCGCTGGTCCCCCGCCTGCAGTGGTGGAAGAAGTATTCAGATCCTTTACTAAAGTAAAAGTACTCATATCACACTGTAAAAATACTCTGTGACAAGTAAAAGTCCTGCATTGAAAACATTACTTAAGTGACTAACTTAATACTTGAACAATGGATGTAACCCTATTACTGCAAACCTCTAATATTGACTGCGTCATTTGTGTCTATCCTACGGTCTACTTTATTCTCTTATAATGCCCATATTTAATGCGGTCTTTTTTATCCTTGCACTGATATAGTTTTTATATTACTATGTCTTGCACTATCACCACGACACACACTCTCATAGAGCAGCTTACTTTTTATTTAGTATCTTTTCTATTATTATTATCATCCTGTTTATGATGTATGTGTATGTGTGTGTGATGTCTTTAAGCTACTGGGACCTTGAATTTCCCCTTGGGGATCAATAAAGTATCTATCTATCTATCTATCTATCTATAGGTATGTGAGTATCATCAGGAAAATGTACTTAAAGTATTAAAAGTAAAAGTACTCAATGCAGAAAAATCCTCATATTTTAGAAAGTGTAAAGGATCCAACCAGTTAGTTAGTTAGTTAGTTGTGTGTCTAATGGTCTAATCCTTTCAGCTGGACTTGTTATATTGTTGGCTAGTTTCATTTATGATAAAACATGGTATTTTATATACAACGTGTATTGTTTGCAAAAATCTGTCAGATGAATGTAGTGGAGTAAAAAGTACAATATTTCTCTCAGAAATGTAGCGGAGTAGAAGTAGAAAGTGGCACGTAAAGAAAAGACTCAGGTGAAGAACTGTACAAGCAAGGCCGTAACTTTGGGTTCAACACTGGGGGGGTTGAGAGCTCCAACTATCTAGGGAGGTCCCGGGACACGTATGCTTTATTTAAAAAGAGACAAAACCTCCAAATGCGACAAATGTTGAAAAAAAAAAAAATTACATCTATGTGTACAAGTACCTCAACATTTGTACTTAAAGGTGCAGTAGGTAAGCCTTATAAAACTAACTTTCTGTCAGATTTGCTGAAACTGACCCTATGTTCCACTATAACTATATGAAGCAGGTCATTTAAAATAAATAGTGCTCCTCTGGCAACACTTACAGCCTGTGTTGTGATTTGCAAAAATCCACAGCTCCCAGTTCAGGTGCACCAATCAGGGCCAGGGGGGGAGGGGCTTAGGAGACCATTTTGGGCTTTAGCAGAAAGGGGGGAGGGACTGAGAAGTTGTTGATGTTCAATTTTTTTGGCTAAGTCCTGGATCTTCACAATCCTACCTACAGCACTTTTAAGTACAGTACATGAGTAAATGTACTTAGTTACATTCCACCACTATCCGCCCGTGTGACGGAATACAACCTGATGCACATGTGTTGGTAATCGGGTGGTACAGTATGTGCTACTATTACATTTTACTGACTTCAAATTGCCCTTAGTGTTGAAACAATTACTTAATTAATCAATTGCAATTTGCAATCATCTTAAGCCCGGGACACACTTAGCCGATTATCGCTATTTCTATACCACTAACAAGGCTCAAAATAGCAACACACTTCCACGGTAGCATAATGAAGGTCCCTACATGTAAACTGAAGCATTGAGAACTTTGTAAGTGTACAGAAAGTTTATTAAAAAGATAGTTTACAAAGAAAGTACCGTTCATGTTTACATGTGGGCGCCATCTCGGGAAAACAGTCACAATCAGCCGAACCACAAACGCTGTGTAACCACTAACCAGTAACATAGCTCAAGCATGGCGTTCGTCGTTTTGTTATTAACCCCTAAGTTCATTTTGCGCCGGATTTCTCTTTTAAGACTAGGCTGCAACTACCGAATATTTTTTATATTAATTAATCTGCCATTATTTTCCCTTAAATCACAATTTCCCTGAGCCCAAGTTGACATATTTAAATTGCTTATTTTGTGTCCTACCAACAGTCCAAAACTTAAAGATATTCAGTTTACAATAATAGAAGACAAATATTCCCAATATAAAATCTGGAACCACAGAAATGCTTAAAAAGGTCCAATATGTAATATTTGTACTGTAATAAATCCAAAAATGACACCAATGCCTCATCAGATATTAAGGAAACATGTTAAACTGAAATACTATCTTCTCTGACAACAATGCTAATGTCAGTATTTTTTCTTTTTGAAATTTACATTCTGTGACGGAATTTATGTTTATGTTTTGATCTGTGTTGTTATCAACGGCCCAGTTTGACAGCGGGTATGTTAGCAGCAGGTTTGATATTCGGAGGATATTCGTTTTCGACCTACCCCCATTCAGTGTCTTCAATAAAATTCCACTACTTTACTAGTGTAGTATCTTGAGGACAGTATGCAATTAAAAGATTAAAATATTCACCAAAAATCAACCAAAAGACATTTTCTCATTCTGATTGCTGTAGTAGTTGCCAATGGTGGATTGCTAGTTACTACAGTTCATATGTCACATTATAGTGAAACGGGATGGAATTAAAAGTTTAAAATATTTACCGAAACTCAACAAAAATACATTTTCTCATTGTGATTGCTGTAGTTGTTACCAATAGTTGGCTGCTAGTTACTACAGGTCATATTTTTGTCATATGTCACATTATAGTGAAACAGGATGGAATTAAAAGTTTAAAATATTCACCAAAAATCAACAAAAAGACATTTTCTCATTCTGATTGCTGTAGTATGGGCTCCAATTACCAATTAAATGGTAGGGTATGGCTCCAATAATGTTTGTTGTAAGTCTTGACATGCTACATACAGTATGTGTACCAAGTTTTGTGACTATAAGTCAAACGCACTGCAGGGGCTCAATTTTCTTTTATTTTGTAGGGGGCGCTAGCGAGGCGTTTTTGTGCGCCTATTCCCGAAACCCTTTGAATACGTACATTTTCACCAGAATTGATGTGACTGCCAATTTAGGGGAGTTTTTGAGTATGTTAAGTCCCTCAAAAAGGCGATTAATTAGCCGGACAAAGGAAAAATAATTATTCCCTCCGTTTTAAAAGGGCCTTCGCCGCAGTCGGTGCTCGGGCCCTAATTAGTTTTTCTCATTCTGATTGCCCTAATATTTCCCAGTCACTTCCTGCTACTTAATATAGACCATGGTTTCCTAAAACAACAAGTTATATGGAAGCAGGACTCAATTTTCTTTATTCACCAAAATTCAATGAAATAATTTTTTCTCATTCAGATTGCCGTAGTCCTTACCAAACTCTCACTGCTACTGCTAATACTACAGGCCATGGTTTCCTGAAACAACAACTTATATATCAGGACTCAATTTTCTCTCTCTCAAAAATATTTTTGCTGAATATTTTAAACTTTTAATTGCATACCGTTTCACTATCATGTGAAACATGAGAAAAAGATGACCTGTAGTAAATGGACTGTTCTTATATAGCGCTTTTCTAGTCTCAACGACTACTCAAAGTGCTTTTACATAGTACAGGAACCATTCACCATTCACACACATTCATACACTGTGACCGAGGCTGCGGTACAAGGTGCCACCTGCTCATCAGATACTCATTCACACACATTTACACTCCGATGCGCAGCATCGGGGGCAACTCGGGGTTGTGACATGGGACTGCAGGGCCAAGGCAACCGCTCTACCATTGAGCCACAGCCGCCCCTAGTAAGTAAAGGCTTACCATTAGCAGCTACTACAGCAATCAGAATGAGAAAATGTCTTTTTGTTGATTTTTGGTGAATATTTTAAACTTTTAATTCCATCCTGTTTCACTATAATGTGACATATGACAAAAATATGACGTGTAGTAACTAGCAGCCCACTATTGGCAGCTACTACAGCAATCAGAATGAGAAAATGTATTTTTGTTGAGTTTTGGTGAATATTTTAAACTTTTAATTCCATCCTGTTTCACTATAATGTGACATATGACAAAAATATGACCTGTAGTAAGTAAAGGCTTTCCATTGGCAGCTACTACAGCAATCAGAATGAGAAAATAACTTTTGGTTGATTTTTGGTGATCCTTTTAATCTTTTAAAGGAACACGCCGACTTATTGGGAATTTAGCTTATTCACCGTAACCCCCAGAGTTAGACAAGTCGATACATACCCTACTCATCTCCGTGCGTGCTGTAACGCTGTCTGACGGTTCCAGCATTAGCTTAGCCCAGCAAAGATCCTGCAGGTAACTGGGTCCAACTAGCCTACTGCTCCGAATTGTGACAAAAGTGACAAAATAACGCCAACATGTTCCTATTTACATGTTGTGATTTGTATAGTCACAGCGTGTACAAAAAAACCACGTAACATGAGACACAGCCATCTTCTAACAGTAAACAAACCGGGAACTATATTCTCAGACAGGCTTGCTGCGAGCATATCACTCCGCCCAAGTACTATATTCTTCCGCCTGAGGATATAGTTCCCGGTTTGTTTACAGTTAGAAGATGGCTGTGTCTCATGTTACGTTGTTTTTTGTACACGCTGTCACTCTACAAATCACAACATGTAAATAGGAACATGTTGGCGTTATTTTGTCACTTATTCGGAGCAGTAGGATTACTGGAACCATTCACCTGCATGTTCTGGGCTGGGCTGATGCCGCTGGAGCCGTCAGACAGCGTTACAGCACGCACGGAGATGAGAAGGGTATGTATCGACTTGTCTAACTCTGGGGGTTACGGTGAATAAGCTAAATTCCCAATAAGTCGGCGTGTTCCTTTAATTGCATACTGTTTCACTATAATGTGACATATGACAAAAATATGACCTGTAGTAAGTAGTAGCCTGCCATTGGCAGCTACTACAGCAATCAGAATGAGAAAATGTCTTTTTATAGATTTTTGGTGATTTCTTTCCTGAAAGAATCCCAGTAGTCTGTCACCAGCCTGAGTAATGTAATTTGTAGACGGTCCCTAACTAAGCCAACAGCTGGAACGTAGATTGAAGTGCTGTTTTCACTCGTAAATCGGTAGCGACAACAAATACCATTGTGATTTTTTTTGATACAGTGTCCTAGACTGTCCTCAACATACTACACTCATAATGTAGTGGCATGTTATTGAAGAAACTGAATGGGGACCTGGTTGAAAACGAATATCCTGGAATATCAAACCTGCTGCTAATTTATACCCGCTCAGTTTGACAGCGAGGCCGGGTTGCCAGATATACCTGTAAAAACGTAAACCCAGCGCGCTACAGCTGTAACGGTAGTACAGCCATGAAAGCAGCAAACAAACAAACAGGATCAACGGAGATATATTCTACATGACATAAAAAAAAGAAAACAGCATGTCTCTAACAGTTGCGTGACCAGAGACGTAACAACCCCCTGGTAAATATTGGAGATGTATTTGAAAGATGGAGACAGCTTAGATCCCAAAAGGACGCAGAGTTGGCTTATTTTCTCCTGAACCGGTAAGCATTAGCTTCAGGCTAATTTATCACAGCTACTAGGGATGGGCATTTTATGTCATTTCAACATTTGTGTTCTCACATTGAATTATATAGCTAGAGTACCCGAGTTGGTTACTCGCAAAAACAATTGAGACATAGCCAGTAAAGTGATCCCGACTGGTCCTGGCTAACGCCGCCATGCTAACCCTGCTAACTGTTAACGTTACCGGGAGGACCAGGCAAGCAGCCCATGGCTGTTTACAGCGTGTAGCCTCTTCAGCGGCTGGAGCCGACAACGGTGAGTTATTTTAAGCCACGAGAGGGGGGCTGTAAATCGGAAAGAGAGGACTGTGAGTTTGCAGTGTGTTTAGCGATGTTGCCGTAATTCTAAGCCCATGAAGTGTGTTCCGTCGGCAAGGTAGTGGTATTTTTAGCGTTTCGTATTGTAATTCTAAGCCGAGGAAGTGTGCCTGACTGGCGTGTGGAGAGGACAGTGAGGTTGTTGTGTTTTTAGCATTTCATACTGTAATTTTAAGCCGGAAAAGTGTGTCTGTCAGTTGGTTACAGAGCTCCGCGTGAGCACGGGCTTTTAGGACTGTCAATATAGCCAGCATCTACCGTTAGCTACTCCGCTGTGCTGTGGAGTAATGTCTGGCTATGTGAGACTAGCATCTACCGTTAGCTACTCCGCTGTGCTGTGGAGTAATGTCTGGCTATGTGAGACTAGCATCTACCGTTAGCTACTCCGCTGTGCTGTGGAGTAATGTCTGGCTATGTGAGACTAGCATCTACCGTTAGCTACTCCGCTGTGCTGTGGAGTAATGTCTGGCTATGTGAGACTAGCATCTACCGTTAGCTACTCCGCTGTGCTGTGGAGTAATGTCTGGCTATGTGAGACTAGCATCTACCGTTAGCTACTCCGCTGTGCTGTGGAGTAATGTCTGGCTATGTGAGACAACAAGCGTCTAGCAACATTGTTGTAGATGCCGCGGTCTCAGCCTGGCAACCTCCGTGAACTTCGAGTCTGGGCAGGAGGGAGCGGGGGAGACGACTCTCTCCAGTATTTTGAATTGGTAGTGCAGTAACTATTTTAATTGCTAGCTGCCAGTATTACATACAATATTACATATTGCACCTTTAAAACTATTACCTAAACTACTGATCAAGTATTTGTATTTAACCATATAATGAATCGCCTAGTCATTTCCGTGGTCATCATTTACCAGGAAGTTGTCTCGAAAGAACTCGGGCAGCTCCAGGCTGATGATGTCATCGTCAAGAGGAAGAAGATAAAAAGACCACTCATCAGTGGTCACATCTGTGGGAGGACAAAAGATTAAAGATAAAGATTTTTGTTGGGGCCTTTTATGGCCTTTAATCAGCAGGACAGCATGAAGACAGGAAAGGGGAGAGAGACAGAGGGGAGGGTACGACCTGCAGCAAAGCGCCACGGATCGGATTCAAACCCGCGCCGGCGCCCACGGACTCAGCCCACATGGGGCGCACACATACATACATACATACTGAGTGAGCTAAAGGACGCCCATCGGACAAAAAGGTGCAACACCTTGGTGCAACACCTTCTCTCACCAACACTGATCACTGCTACTTAAACAAAAAGGGAAGAAAGAAGGATGCTCACCGCCAATGATCCCCTGCTCCTCCAGCACCGCGTCACACGCATAAAACTGGACGACACGGGGCGGTCAGCAGGTCAATATCAACAACTTGATCCAGAACAAATCAAAGCAGAGTGTGTGCACAACAGCAGAGCGGGAAATACCTTCTGAGGGGTAAAGATGATCTTGTATCGTCTAAATCTTCCTGCTGCCTTGTCTGCATTGGCCACATCTGGAACAAAAAGGAATATGGCATGACATCATTCATTGGTTGGGGTGGCAGTAGCTCAGTCCGTAGGGACTTGGGTTGAGAACCGGAGGGTCGCTGGTTCAAGTCCCAGTCCGGACCAAAGTACAGAGTGTGGATTGGTAGCTGGAGAGATGCCAGTTCACCTCCTGGGCACTGCCACGTGCTCTTGAGCAAGGCACCGTACCTCCCAACCGCTCAGGGCGCTGGTCCAGCACTGGCAGCCCACTCACTCTGACATCTCTGCATTTTGTGCATGAATAGGTCCTGAGCACGTCTGTTTGTATTTCAGGCCTGTGTGTAGTGATTTTTAACAGAGTGTAAATTGTAATTTCCCCACTGGGGATCAATAAACAGTAAAAATGAAATTAAGTGTCAATATGATACCGGAGTTTAGGTACCAAAACAGGCCTTTTTTTAAACCTTATATGCTCACTGCTGCTGTTTTATTGTTTTTAGTTTTATTAAGTTTTATTGTTTTAGTTTCATTCAATTTCATTAAAATATGTATAAAAAGATTACTATTGATACTGTTAAACAATCCTTTCCTTCATTAAAAAAAGCAAACATCCAACTCTACTTACCACATATCCATTTGACAGTTGGTATTCTAGGCCGGATCAGAAAACAGAGCCTGTAAGAGAGTGGTGTCACATTGTCAGGCAGTCACATCAGGTGTGTGTGTGTGTGTGTGTGTGTATGTGTGTCTGTGTTAAATGATGTTAGGAGTATGAAGGGTGCAGGGCTCACTGATCTGAGGTGCTGACAATAGGTTTGTATTCCACTTTGTAGAGTTTGTCGACCTCATGTTGCTGTTAAAAAAAAAAAAAAAGAAAATATTATCGGAACTGCAGATTCTCAATCACAAGAGTCAGAAGAGTTAGATCTGATGAGCTTCACCTTTAGCGTTGACACATTGGCAATACGATCCAGCGGGCTCATCAAGTCTGCCTCGATGAAGAGGTCCTTCTTCCCCGGCAGCTGTGTGACAAAGTGAGGAAGATGGAAGAGTGAAGACAAACCGGAAATATGTTTATAAACTGTCCAGAACACAAACAGGTCTATTAAAATAGGGGGGGGGGCGCTTATAAGCTCTTTTGCTTCTGCCCTCTCCCTTTGAGCAGAATGATAACTGCTCAAATAAACAAATAAACTAAACTAAAATTAAGTACTTGGCAATGTTGCAGAGTAAAAACATGTACTTTATACACTGCACAGCACCTACGGATAAAGAAGAGCTTGCACAATAACACACACACAAATCATGTGTAGGAATTGTTCAATATTCGCAACACTGTTGTTACTTTGTCCGTGTTAGAATTTTATATTGTCAATAATCCCATGAAAAGACTAAAACCTATTATGCCTCAGTCCGTCTCTCAATACTTGCTTGGCAGCTTATTCCCTGGAGTCCTTATGTTTTTTCGCCTGGCAGTTTTCCTTGGATTGGGGTGGCACTTAAATCATGGCTGCAGCTTGCTCGATCCCCTACTACACTTTGCAACGCCCAGCTACACCCCGCAACCCCATGCAACGCCCTATTACGCTCTGCAACACCCCGCTACGCCCTGCTATGCCCCAGAACGCCCAGCTACACCATACTATGCTCTGCAACACCCCTCTGCGCATCGCTCCGCGATGCCCTGAACTGTTACAACTTTATTTCTAGTCATAGTTCTTCTATCTTTACTGTTACTATAACTGCCACTGTTCATCATTCCAACTGCTATAATTATTATGAATCATATTTCTCTATGTCTGAATACACAAAGAGCCTGGGCCTGTCCGAGTTTTGTGCCTAAACGGAAGTTTTGCCTCACCACTCGAGGTTTCTGCCTAAAAGTTTCTGTAAAGTGTCTTGAGTTAACTCTTGTTATGATTTGATACTAGAAATGAAATTGAATTGAATTTTAAAACAAGGCAAAAAAATGTTCTAAAACAGCTGGTCGCTGTAGTTTTCATCCAACGGGAGGAATTAGGAAATAGTGCATTTGTTGGGGATTATTTTCAGCGGCGGATTAATCCACGTTTGGTGCTCTAGCGAGTATTTGTGGCAGCAGGTCGGTGTGCGTGTGGGATTGAGTCAAAATAGTGTGTTTGTTCATGGTAATAAAGAAACATTTCACCCATTGCAACAGTGTGGCACAGAGAAACACCAGGCTTCGGTTACACAGACAATACTTCTTAGTTGACGATAAGAAAATATAGAATATAAAATATAGAAATATTGAAACCTGCTGTGACATCAAAGATGGGGTGTGGTCAGCAGTGCAACATCTGCTTTGCAACAGCTGCTTTGTAATTGCCTAAATAGTCCCTGCAATTTAATCCTGTGTAAAAGTATCCCTTATTTTTCTGTTTTGACAATTGTGCATTAAATGATTGTACAATACTAAAAACCTTGACCTATGCATTGTTTGCATGCCATTCATATACGGGGTGGTATGTCTGCAGTAGGAGCCAGATGACAGCCAGCCGAACAGCACTGATAATAGACATGTATTTTTTTCACTTGTTCCCACCTGTTCCAGCAGGTAGATGAGTTGATCCCTGGCCAGCCTCTTGAGAAGAAAGAAGTCCGGGAGCTCCGGGCAATCTGTCCTGGCACTGTGAGCCATGTTGGGCTATAACGGGGGTACAGGACAATAATCACTCATCCAATGGACAAAGAAAAAAGTACTCATATAACTACCGAAACAGAACTCGGAATGACACCGAGGTTGCAAACAAATGAATCACATAGAAATGACAAAATATCTGCTGTGTTTGACACACTAGCTAGGTTAGCTTGTAGGCTAAAAACACATCCTACTCATCATCACACGAATTTTCAAGTCTAAGACTAGCGTCAAAATGCTGACAGTTAAATTAAAACAGTTTTCACGAAAATATTAAACAAAGGAAAATAGACAGTAAATATATGTATAACCATCGACAAAAAGGCTTTTAGGTGACATTAAAAGATACCTGCTTCCTTAGCTAAATAAGCGGAATTGATCCCATCATCATCATCATCATCATCATCATCTGCTGTTTCCCCCCGGACACGAAAAGGAACGGACTGGTGCATTTCACCTTCGTCCACTCTCTAGATACATAGATAGATATAAGGGCTAGATAGTCCATGGTATGAAACGGTAAATACGTCCTGTCTCCTAAATAGTCGCGGCCTCGTTTGTAAGTGTAGTGAACGTCGTAGCTAACACTAGATATTTGCACAGCTAATACCCATATTTAGCATTAGGATAATAAGTTATCTGTGGAGTTCGAGAACGTTACTTTAGTTTACTTTAGCCTAGCCCTTGCCAGATCTCGCGGGAGTTTGTTGTTAAGACAGAAACCGGTCTCGAACAAAGTTAATTTTCTCCTTTTTTTCGTATAAAAAAATCATTTTATTGAATATTAGGTAGATATAGTATACATGGCTTGTGGAAAGTGGGTCCAGTATTTACTTTGGTGACAATGGGGCGGAAGAATCGGTCATAATCTTTGTTTACGTTCACTTATCTTATGGGAATCAATTCTACTGTACGTACACACCGCCGCCGACTTGAGCAACAAAGCTCTGGCCGTCCTGTCAAAAAGTACGGGGAAGCTGTTTGACGCTTTGGCCGCTCTGACGTGGCAGCATTCTTCGATCATGTTCAACACACAATTGAAGACAAAGCACAAGCAGCCACTGCACGGCCAATACACTGACACTAGAAACCTATAAATTACATATATAAACGACAGTATTTGTATTGTTTGTTGGTCGCAGCGGTGTCTTTTAGCAGTTAGCTCGCTCGTTAGCCGCTGAACCGCAGCAGAATGCAGGCAGAGCGAGCAGCCGCCAGCTGTTGACCCGTGCAGGACTTCACCGTGAGCGGACTGTTTAGAGACCATGTGACGGCACGTTAACTGGTCCCTATACGCAAACAACGTCATATCATAAATGATAGGGGAACCCAGCAACGGCGATTATGAGGTTTTCCTCCATTTTCATGGAACTAATGTCTTGGTAGGAACGAAAGTTTACATCGTGTGTTTCTCCAGAATCAGCCAGCGAGAAGGACGTCTATATTCCTATTGGTTGCTGCCGTTTGCCGCTGAACCGCGTCATAGCTCATTACCATAAAGTTGACCAAAGTTCAACTTTCTGATTGATGCTCAAAACGCGACGCCGACAGATTTTTTTAATTTTTTTACAATTTTATACAATAACCAATGTTACAATTTGTCAAAACAAATAGATTGAACTTGTAGTACACAATTAATTTCGTTACAGAACATGTTTTCATCAAAAATAAGAAACATAAGAAAGAAAAAGAATAAAAAAAGAATAAAATAATAACAAAAAGGTACATAGCCAGAGTATCAGACATTAAATATCAGTTAAATTAATTATAAAGTTAAATCAGATAAGCATTGCATACATTTTGATGCTGATTTACCCTCTAATCCAGAAATACAATCTATATAATTTTTTAAGTCAAGTTTAAAGACTTTGAAAAGAGGTTTATTTTTCATAAATTTCGATTTATGAACAAAGAATTTTCCAAGCAAAATTATTAAGTTGACTATATATTGTACAGAGGAGTTGGAGTCAGAAAAGTAAAACAAGATATCAAAATTAGATAAATGTATGTTTGAGCCAAGTTGTCCATTAATGAAACCTTGTATATCATTCCACAGAGAAGAGCTATGTGAACAGCTATAGAATAAATGGTCTATTGTTTCTGTTTCCATAAAGCAAAAGCTGCATTTTTCGTCTACGGTAGGGATAAATTTAGAGATAATCTTGTTACAGGGGTAAAAAAAGGTGAAGAATTTTAAATTATATTTCTTTTACTTTGTTTGTAATTAAAAACCTATGTGGGTTACTCCATGCTCTATTCCAGTTAATATTTTCATATAAGGGGGCCCATTTGTATCTGGAGGCAGAGATAGATTTTGCACATAGAAGTTTTTGTATCACTTTGTTGTTGACTTTTCTGTCTAGAAAAGATAGACCATTTATTGAAATATTGCTGGAGAGAAATATATTAAATTGATCCAGATCTGTCTTATCTCTAAGCAGGGTGATGATCCCATGGGGTATAGCTCTGGTTACAATATCAAATTCTTTTCTTGGAGGATGGAAATTAAATTTATGGGTGAAGTTGTCATAAGATAAAATGTGATTTGAGTTATTTAATAATTGGGGTACCAGTAGAATATCATGTTTAAACCAGTTTTCTATAAAGAGTGTCTTGTTCCTATATATGATGTTCATGTTGTTCCAGATAAAACATTTATGAGGGGAGAAATTGTGTTTGTATAGAAGAGACCAACAAGTTAGAGCCTGTTTATGGAAGTTTGACAATTTAACTGGCAGTCTGTTAATGGAGTATGGGCATTGAAGCAAGAATGTGATTTTACCAAGTTTTTCGAAGATAACATTTGGCACAATGTTCCACAAACTGTTTGGATTTTTCCAAAAATCTTTTAATCCAGTTGAATTTTAGTTTCTCATTGAAAAGTGAGAAATCAATTACCGATAAACCCCCCTCCTCAATTTTATTAGTCAAGATGTTTTTCCTAATTTTATGTGGCTTCTTTCTCCATATAAAGTTATATAATAGTTTATCTAGATTGGCACATTGTAGCTTAGGTATTTCAATTGAAGTAAATAAATATGCTGCTCGTGAGAGACCTGCTTTAGAAAGAAGAACCCTGCCATACATAGATGAATCTCTTGCAAGCCAAGAATCAAACTTTTTGTTAATAGAGTCGTGTAGTAGAGATATATTACTCTCTGTCATCAACTTGTGGTTATGACTGATTTTTATTCCAAGATAAGTTACTAAATTATTTATATTTATGCCACGTATTTGACCCAAATGTTTATTTTTAAGAGAAAACAGCTCACATTTTGAAAGATTTAGATTCAAGCCTGAGCTTTCAGAAAATTGGTTTACAACATTTAGTGCATCTCCTATTTGGGATTCAGTTTTTAGAAACAGGGTTGTGTCATCGGCCAGCTGTGAAATTTTTATTTCTCTTTCATTCAATGTAATTCCTTTGAATTAACTTTTGTGAATTAAATCACATAGAATTTGAGCTACAATCAAAAATAGAAGAGGCGAGGTGGGACAGCCTTGGCGGATACCTTTGTTTTTGTAAAATCTGGGTGAGGTTCCATTAGCCAATTTAATACAACTGTTTCCCCCCATGTGAAGAGTTTTTACAGCATTAATAAAATTCTTACCAAAATTAAAAAAGTTTAAGGTGTCAAAAATAAATTTGGCTTACTGTGTCAAAGGCTTTTTGAAAGTCTAAGAATAAAATAAGGTGTTCATCATCTAGAAAGTCTTTGTATTCAATCAGATTTAAAACTAGGCGAATGTTGTTGGCTATGTGACGATTTTTCATGAAACCAGATTGGCATTCATCAATTAAAGTGTGTAATTTAGATTTGAGACGTTTTGCTAAGATAGATGCTAGAATCTTATAGTCATTATTTAGCAATGTAATGGGACGCCAATTTTCAATTAAAAGAGGGTCTTTGTGTGGTTTTGGGTTATGACACCTTGCCTCAGAGAAGCAGGAAGCTCCCCTCTGTCAAGAGATTCTTTGAAGACAGCTAAAAGAAATGTACCTAGAGACTCGGAGAAACATTTATACATCTCAGAGGTCAGACCATCACAGCCTGGAGATTTATTGTTCTTTAATTGAGTTATTCCCCATATAATCTCCTCAAGAGTTATGTCCTGACAGCAGATTTTATTATATTCTGCATCCACACAGTTAGGTGAGTTAATCAAGCTAAAGATATCCTTTGGATCTTTGAGATTAATATCTCTTGAGTAAAGTTTTTCATAAAAAGCACTTATAAAGTTTGTATATCTCTTTACTGTCATTGCTAATCTTTTCCCCAATGTCAAGTTTTTTATAGAATTGATCCATTTCTTCTTTTTTCCATGTTAAAGAAATATCTACTGTTTTTCTCACCCTGTTCCATCCAATTCCTACGTGACCTTATAAAAGCTCCTTTTGCTTTGTTCTCATATAAAATGTCTAGTTGGTTTTGTAAGTCTAATAATGTATTATTAGGCTATCTTCTTGACTCAAAGGCTCTTTTTCAGTAAGTTTGTTAATATTGTTGATTAGCGTGTATGTTACATTTTTCTTTTTTTGTGCCAATAACTTGCCATAACCCGAGCAGACGCCTCTAATTTTATATTTGAGAAGTTCCCACGATGTCCCAAAATGATTCCCTTTTCTAGCAGCCTACCATGCAGCTGAGAGAAGCCAGCTTCCATTGAAAATGAATGACTTCCGGTATCTTTAGAAGCTCAAGTCGGCGGCGGTTGTACGTACCTGGCGTTTGTCTTCAAGAGGCAGGACACATGATACAGCAGGAAGTTAATCTGCGTATCATTTCTGACTGTTGGTTGGAGGAGCGACGTTGTTATTTTTCCACCATGAATTCAGACACAGTTTTATTGTTGGAGACTATTCATTTTGCCGCAGAGAAACATCGTTACCAGCGACGTAAAGATCCAGAGGAAACGCCGTACATTAATCACCCCATCGGTAGGAGGACTTTCTCTTTGTTGTGATGCCTTCATGATAGGTAGGATTAAAAGTGTTAATGAAAGAAGTGTTTCAGTTACGTATTCAATAAGCCTTTGTGAAATATGAAGTTAAGTTAAAGTGAAATGACATATTTGCAGGAAAAAGCTGAACATTTGTGGAGGATGATGCTAAAGAGTCAGTGGAACAGATGTCTGTGAATGTGCTCAGTCATCCAGGTCAAGGAAGGCTTGAAATCAAGGGCCACTGGAGCAGTGGCAGCAAAAACAGTCCTGTCCTGTTAGTACTGTCCCGGGACAGTCCGACACTGTCCTGTACACTGTCCTGTGACTCCCAGACACTGTCCTGTGAGTCCATGACTGTCCCGGGACAGTCAGACACTGTCCTATGACTCCCAGTGAAATTGAAGTGGAAAAAACATACATAAGGTTAGCTGCTAGGATAAATAAAAACATAAAAAATGTATGGATTCCAATATTGTTTATAAATGTCGATATTTGTGTATGGATTGTAAATTACAGTTCACACCATTAAGACATCTTGTTGACTTCCTCTCTCTGATACTCACTGCTGTCTGTGTGTACTTTTAAGGAGTAGCAAGAATCCTCAGCTATGAAGGAGGCATCACAGACATCGAGGTTTTGCAAGTATGTTATGAGTTGTTCTCAGTTCGCTAATGTCAGTTCCGGTCTTTCTTGTATTACTGAGCCGGTGTATCTTCTCCCCTGCAGGCTGCTCTGCTTCATGACACAGTGGAGGACACGGACACAACTCCTGCAGAGATCGAGGCAAAGTTTGGACCGATCGTAGCTCGTATCGTTCAGGAGGTGACGGATGACAAAACTCTGCCCAAACATGAGATAAAGCGCATGCAAGTGGAACACGCGCCTCATTGCAGTGGCCAAGCCAAACTGGTTAAACTGGCTGATAAGCTGTACAACCTGAGGGACTTGAACCGCTGCACCCCTGCCGGTAAGCACCCCTCTCTCCCAGTCCTTAATCTTTACTGTAACTGAGTCGCATGTGGGAGGGGCCAGATTTAAGTTGTTAATGATGAAAGCATCAGCTAAATGACATGTAAATGTAAAAACTTGTAAACAGTATTTGTATAATATAGTAAGCTAGTCAAAACCGATCCAATACCCCTGCTGTTTTTATGTAAACTAGAGATAGGAAAATGCAGTAAAAAATACAAAATTAATTATTTTCTATATTTTTCTTATTATCAACAAATTCCATGAAAATACCAAAACCAACAACGTGTTAGTCCGTCTCTTAGTTCTTTTTGCCTTCCCAGCCCTGGCTCTCAGCTAAATGCTAAATCATTAATATATAATATTACTGAAACGGGAAGTTGGGCATTGTAGTTTTAAGCAAGGGATCCAATATCCCTGCTGTTTTTATTTAAACTAGAGATAGGAAAATGCAGTAAATAATACAAAATGACCATTAATGATTTTCTATATGTTTCTTATTATCAACAAATTCCATGAAAATACCAAAACCAACAATGTGTCAGTCCGTCTCTTAGTTCTTTTTGACTTCCCTGCCCTGGCTCTCAGCACCAAGACAATCCTATAGTGAAGACTTAAATCTTTCAAACAGCTCCAAAATGTAATTTTTTTTTTTAAAACGCTAAATAATTAATATATAATATTACTTAAACAGCTGGGCATTGTAGTTTTAAGCAACTGTTACTCAAACACAAGGATGTAGTGCATTTGGGGGGAAACTATTTTCACCTATATCACGCTTAAGCTTCACAGGCGATACTTGTAAGTGGGATTAATTCATTGATGGTTTTGATCTCATGGATTTGTTGATTTTTAAGAAAAAAGTCCTTTTGGCCTTAAGATGACAGTGCAGGAGTACACACAATACTGTGTACCCAAGTCATACAAATAAAAGTACTCATTTGGGAAATGGGTTTCTTTCAGAGAGTTGAATCATAGATGTGTTAACGTGTATTACATTACTATTACTTCTACGGACAATAAAACAAAACAAAACCTGTACTCTCTGGAAGCTACAGTTGTCAGATAAATGGAGCAGAGTGAAACTGTTAACACCTCCCAGTGAAGTACTGTTAGTAAATTCTCACAAAATGGAAATGCACAAGTACCAATACCTCACAATGTACTTAGTCCCCATACCTTCTCCCTTTGTCTGAGTGTGTGTGTGTGCGTGTGTGTGTGTGTGTGTGTGTGTGTGTGTGTGTGTGCGTGTGTGTGTGTGTGTGTGCGTGCGTGTGTGCGTGCGTGCGTGTGTCAGGTTGGACAGCCGAGCGGGTGCAGGAGTATTTTGTGTGGGCCTGTGAGGTGGTGAAAGGCCTGAAAGGAACCAACTCAGCTCTGGAGGCGAGGCTGGAGGAGCTGTTCAGACAGAGAGGGCTCCAGCTCTGACAACACAGTGGAGAGCAGAACACTCATATTACAAATGAAATACATTAGAATTTGTAAATTATGGAAATAAATAATATTCATATACATTGGTTTGGTTTTTTTTTTTTTTTTTTTTTTTTTTTTTACATTTTTGTTGAATTATTACATAGGGTACCCATTATATACCCAAGCTAACATGCTGGTAAGAAAATTCCACATGAGCACGGATGATGTCGAAATTAGTCTGTTTAAAGCATATTGCGCTCCTTTGTATACTGGTCTGTTATGGACTAAGTTTTAAAAGTCTCGAGATACAGCACTTGTACGTTTCTCCGCCATGTTTCATTCGTAAAATAGTGATGCCGTGGCGGCAGGAAAAACAAGGATGATAGCAGCTAGCAGCTGACCTGATGACAGCAAGGGTCCCAGGTTAAGAGCTGTAGCCTGCCTACAATTTTAAGCGAGAACAAATGTATATAGTTTTCATACAGACTTTTTTATACATTATATATTCTAGTGTATTATAATTTGTTTAACATGTGCAAATACTTTTTTTTTTTTACCTCAATCTCAAACCAGACAAAGACTATTTATGTTTGGAGTCCTCCGACGGCAGTACCTTGCTAAAAAAATAAAAATACGTCATCATACACAAGTCACTGGTGCTTGTTGGAGGATGCCACCGCGGGCAAAAAGAAGCTGTTTTAAACGGGTAATAGAAAGCGGAAAACGGCACTGAAAAGGCGTCAATTTAAAAAAAGGAGAGCTCTAGAAAGTGACGCCACCAAATGAACTTTTTCTATTTTTAGCAAAACGCCAAATGAAGACGTTGATACGGGTAAGCTAAGTTAGTTAGGAGAAGTGCCTTCAAACCAGCGTTTATGTTTATGAATCAAACTTGTTCTTTTGCTCCGCAGCAGCAGCTACTAGTCCAGTTTGCTGCTAACAGTGACAATGAAGAGCCAGTAAGGTTACCAAGGAGCAGCTATATGAGCCCAGAACTCCAGTTTGGGCAGGAAGGGTTGATCATTGACTGAATATTATAAGAATTAATAAGTGTGGTGTTGACCTGCTCTATATGAAAAATGCCCTGGGATAATTAATGATGCCAGATGATTCGGCACTACCATAATGACACTGGCTTGACTTGATCAGAAAGCTTTGTAAAACGGAGAGATTTGTGCTGAGAATTATAACAATTTATAAAATGTGATTTAGTGTCAGAAGCAGAGCCAGTAGTGTGCATTAGGGATAGCTGCTGTCAGTGTGGATGGCACATCTACTGTAAGCTGTTGTATCACAGTGTGTGAACAAGCAAACATGATCAGATTAGCTACAATATAATCAATTTTTATGCCCAAATATTACTTGTGACCCATTATGAAAGTTGTATGAAATATTCAAAGGAAAAAATAGATTACGGTGTCATTAGCAAGTGCAATACAATGTATCTTGTTCTTTATTTAATCTGTAATTATTTATTTGCACAGAAACAGATTCTGATATTGTTCAACATCATTGGGTTGTTGTTAAGATGTTAACTTTTCTAATAAATCTACATTGTGAAGCAACACTTGGAAATAGTGATATTTTACAATATACACCGAATTACAAGGATGTAGAGAACAGGGCGCTATTGCAGACTTATATACTAAGGATTTCATTACATTTTTTTTAATATAGTCATTCGTGAAGTAAAGTGGGCCGATCTAAGGCATGAAAATCCAGGGCTGAAAATGAGTCCCAATCCGGCCCTGCGCCCCCCTCTGTGATCTTTGTCGCCCCCCTGAGGGGTGCCCGGACCCCAGGTTGGGAACCACTGCTCTACTGCAAGTGACCTGTTGTGTAATGCAAGGGTCAGTACCTTCCAGGCATTATTGAGGAGTCTTATCTACAAATTAATTTGTCGCCTGAACGTCTCCCAGAAATGGCAAATCCTGGGTTCAGTGCCGTACGATACCAACCATCACTATGGAAACACTGGTAAAAGTGTCTTTTATAGAAACAGTCAAACCCTTGGTGTTCTCTCAATGAGCTTCATGAGGTAGCTAGTCACCTGAAATAGCTTTCACTTCACAGGTGTGCCTTGTCAGGGTTAATTAGTGGGATGTTTTCCCCTACGTTTACACGTGGCCGGTTTTATTATTTTTTTTTTCCATAAACGGACATTTCAACCTCTGTTTTCTGAAAAGTGTTCGTTTACACGTACCTGTGTATATATGCCGTCAATGCAGTCAAGAGCACGCCAGACCTGTAGGTGGCGGTGTAACGAGAAGCTCAAGCCCACGTTAGCCAATCAGAATCCCGAAAATAGCAACAACAACGAATCACTTCCTCTTTCTCTCTCTCGGCTGCCTAAAAATCTTCTTTTGTCTCAGTTTACATGTAAACGTGCAAACGGAAGATTTAAAAAATCTCCACTCAGGCCGGAGTTTTTAGAAAGACTCGGTTTCAAATGCGAATTCTCTGTTTGAAGGGAAATGTCTCAGTTTGTAAAAATAACCATGTACATGTAAACAGGGGACCGTCAGTTGTGTTGTGCAGAAGTCAGGTTGATACACAGCCGACAGCCCTATTGGACAACTGTTAGAATTCATATTATGGCAAGAACCAATCAGCTAAGTAAAGAGAAACGAGTGGCCATCATTACTTTAACACTTGAAGGTCAGTCAGTCCGGAAAATTGCGAAAACTTTGAATGTGTCCCCAAGTGCAGTCGCAAAAACCGTCAAGCGCTACAACGAAACTGGCTCACATGAGGACCGCCCCAGGAAAGGAAGACCAAGAATCACCTCTGCTGCTGAGGATAAGTTCATCCGAGTCTCCAGGCTCAGAAATCGCAAGTTAACAACAGCTCAGATTAGAGACCAGGTGGTAACCACACAGAGTTCTAGCCGCAGACACATCTCTAGAACAACTGTTAAGAGGAGACTGCGCGAATCAGGCCTTCATGGTCAAGTAGCTGCTAGGAAACCACTGCTGAACACAGTTTTATTGTTGGAGACTATTCATTTTGCCGCAGAGAAACATCGTAACCAGCGACGTAAAGATCCAGAGGAAACGCCGTACATTAATCACCCCATCGGTAGGAGAACTTTATCTTTGTTGTAATGCCTTCAGGATAGGATTAAAAAGTGTTAATGAAAGAAGTGTTTCAGTTACGTATTCAGTAAGCCTTTGTGAAATATGAAGTTAAGTTAAAGTGAAATGACATATTTACAGGAAAAAGCAGAACATTTGTGGAGGATGATGCTAAAGAGTCAGTGGAACAGATGTCTGTGAATGTGCTCAGTCATCCAGGTCAAGGAAGGCTTGAAATCAAGGGCCACTGGAGCAGTGGCAGTGGCAGCAAAAACTGTCCTGTCCTGTTAGTACTGTCCCGGGACAGTCCGACACTGTCCTGTACACTGTCCTGTGACTCACAGACAGTGTCCTGTGACTCCATGACTGTCCCGGGACAGTCAGACACTGTCCTATGACTCCCAGTGAAATTGAAGTGGAAAAAACATACATAAGGTTAGCTGCTAGGATAAATAAAAACATAAAAAATGTATGGATTCCAATATTGTTTATAAATGTCGATATTTGTGTATGGATTGTAAATTACAGTTCACACCATTAAGACATCTTGTTGACTTCCTCTCTCTGATACTCACTGCTGTCTGTGTGAACTTTTAAGGAGTAGCAAGAATCCTCAGCTATGAAGGAGGCATCACAGACATCGAGGTTTTGCAAGTATGTTATGAGTTGTTCTCAGTTCGCTAATGTCAGTTCCGGTCTTTCTTGTATTACTGAGCCGGTGTATCTTCTCCCCTGCAGGCTGCTCTGCTTCATGACACAGTGGAGGACACGGACACAACTCCTGCAGAGATCGAGGCAAAGTTTGGACCGATCGTAGCTCGTATCGTTCAGGAGGTGACGGATGACAAAACGCTGCCCAAACATGAGAGAAAGCGCATGCAAGTGGAACACGCGCCTCATTGCAGTGGCCAAGCCAAACTGGTTAAACTGGCTGATAAGCTGTACAACCTGAGGGACTTGAACCGCTGCACCCCTGCCGGTAAGCACCCCTCTCTCCCAGTCCTTAATCTTTACTGTAACTGAGTCGCATGTGGGAGGGGCCAGATTTAAGTTGTTAAATTACAATAAATACACTACATACACATATTTATGTACAAAAATTGCAAGAACCTAAATAAGGATGCACTATGTAATACAAATTTGAAATAGTAGAATCCTAATCAGCACATAGGGGGAATTTGACTTCGGATTTGTGTTGCTCTTAAGTACATATACAGAGAAAAACAAGGTAATACAAACATTTGACTACTATGTACAGCTATATGTTTTGTATATTTAAAAAAAAAGGTGTATAAATACAGATACACATGCATGTGCATAAACGTACATGTATACACACCATAATACACACATGTAAAAAACAAAAAAAACAAAAAAAAAACTGATTTGTAAACAGCAATACACTGTAAGTATAAAAGTAGCTGCAAAAAACTAAACTTATCTGAAAAAATACAAGTTCTTTTGATATAGACACATCCATATCTTTATTGTAAACAGCATGTGTATTTGTATAATATAGTAAGCTAGTCAAAACCGATCCAATATCCCTGCTGTTTTTATTTAAACTAGAGATAGGAAAATGCAGTAAATAATACAAAATGACCATTAATGATTTTCTATATTTTTCTTATTATCAACAAATTCCATGAAAATACCAAAACCAACAATGTGTCAGTCCGTCTCTTAGTTCTTTTTGACTTCCCTGCCCTGGCTCTCAGCACCAAGACAATCCTATAGTGAAGACTTAAATCTTTCAAACAGCTCCAAAATGTAATTTTTTTTTTTTTTAAACGCTAAATAATTAATATATAATATTACTTAAACAGCTGGGCATTGTAGTTTTAAGCAACTGTTACTCAAACACAAGGACGTAGTGCATTTGGGGGGAAACTATTTTCACCTACAGTATATCACGCTTAAGCTTCACAGGCGATACTTGTAAGTGGGATTAATTCATTGATGGTTTTGATCTCATGGATTTGTTGACTTTTAAAAAAAAAAAAAAGTCCTTTTGGCCTTTTAGATGACAGTGCAGGAGTACACACAATACTGTGTACCCAAGTCATACACATAAAAGTACTCATTTGGGAAATGGGTTTCTTTCAGAGTTGAATCATAGATGTGTTAACGTGTCTAACTATTACTAAAGGCAAAACAAAAACTGTAATCTGCAAGGACACTGGGAAGCTACAGTTGTCAGATAAATGGAGCAGAGTGAAACTGTTAACACCTCCCAGTGAAGTACTGTTAGTAAATTCTCACAAAATGGAAATGCACAAGTACCAATACCTCACAATGTACTTAGTCCCCATACCTTCTCCCTTTTTGTGTGTGTGTGTGTGTGTGTGTGTGTGTGTGTGTGTGTGTGTGTGTGTGTGTGTGTGTGTGTGTGTGTGTGTGTGTGTGTGTGTGTGTGTGTGTGTGTGTGTGTGTGTGTGTGTGTGTGTGCGTGTGCGTGCGTGTGTCAGGTTGGACAGCCGAGCGGGTGCAGGAGTATTTTGTGTGGGCCTGTGAGGTGGTGAAAGGCCTGAAAGGAACCAACTCAGCTCTGGAGGCGAGGCTGGAGGAGCTGTTCAGACAGAGAGGGCTCCAGCTCTGACAACACAGTGGAGAGCAGAACACTCGTATTACAAATGAAATACATTAGAATTTGTAAATTATGGAAATAAATAATATTCATATACATTGGTTTGGTCTTTTTTTTTTTTTTACATTTTTGTTGAATAATAATAATAATTAATTCTGTACTCTATGTAGCCTATTGTATTCTGCCCACTCCATTTTGTACTTTATGTAGCCTATTGTATTGTGTATTCTTGAATTGTATTGAACTGTAAGTTGTCTTGCACGCTTACGCTTTTCTTGGCCAGGTCGCCGTTAAAAATGAGAACTTGTTCTTAATGGCCTACCTGGTTAAATAAAATTAAAAATTAAAAAATAGACTTTTATTGATCCCGAATTGGGAAATTTCAGTGCTACAGCAGAAACATATCAGACACACTGCACACATACAGAATATATAATAAAGAAATAATAAGAAAAAATAGGATAGAATACATGAACAAATATTTAAAACAAAAGAAAAAAAAAAAAAAAAATACAAAGGAAAGAATGTACAAACGTTGGGAATAAAAATGTCCAACTACTTAAATTTTGAAAGTTATTGATATTATATTTTATTCCGGAAGTGTAAGTATTAGTAGTGCCACAGAAACACACACACGGTTAGCCAGTTTTTTTTTTTTTTTTTTTTACTGTAAACGGATTCTTTTTCTGACATTGTGGAAATAAAAAAAAATAAAAACTATCTCTGTATTTGCTATTTGTGATACCGCCAATAGAGAGCGGTGTTGTTGACTTGCAGAATATCTCAATTTAGCTGTAATCTTCTGTTATCAACTCTTTCACTTGATGTTTAGTTCGGAAATAAATGTAACTGATGGAAAATAGTCATCTGCGTTCCGTGAGTGGTCTAAAAATACAATAAGTTGTGGTTTGGGGTTCTTCAGTGTATATTTCTTATTGGAAGGAAATATATGTCGGAACCTTATTTTTACAGTCTATGGTCGGAACAAATCTACTTCCTGTCCGCTTGCTCTTCTGTCGGGTAGCTTCTGTTTGGCAACGAGCTAGCAATTTTTTCTCTCAAATAAAATACACATTTTTACTCCTGTTCAGTTGATACCCTCGATAAGGCAGTCATGTCTAGTCGTGATGCCCTCAACATGAAGCTTCCTCCGATCCAGTCCACGGCCGGAGCCGTGCCGGTCCGGAATGAGAAAGGTGAGACGTTTTTTCCTTCAGCTAGCAGGCGGCTAGCGGCGTGCTAAGTTAGCTTAGCTTAGCTAGCTAGCTTAGCCTAGCTTAGTGTAACTTCACCAATAACCGCAAATAACAACAACTTACGTCCACTGTCTGACACTAAAAAATAGCTAATGTTACTAACGTTAAGTGGGAGCATATGCCCGCAGGTTGCAGCAGTATATTAATACGCATTGTTTTCGCAACAAGATGCATAACCGTTACATGTTGTCTATGTGTATGCATGTGTTTATGTGAGTGTAGGTAGGTAGATGAACGGTGTATGTGTATGGAAACATGTATGAATAAGTGAAGCATCAAATAGTTTTCTATTTAACTAAAGGATAAAAATAGAGAAAGGGGGTAGGACCAGATTGTGCTGGAATGTACATGTTCTTATTTATCTGTTATATATAATATATGTGTGTGTGTGTGTGTGTGTGTGTGTGTGTGTATATATATATATATATATATATATATATATATATATATATATATATATATATATATATATAATGTGTGTGTGTGTGTATGTATATATATATATATATGTGTATATATATATATATAATGTTATATATAACATATAATGTGTGTGTGTGTGTGTATATAACACACACACACACACACACACACAAAATAATGTATTATCATCTTTTACATGTTCAAAATAAACTACACACTAACCTATTCATGCCTTGTTTGGGTGTCCACATACTCTTGGCCGTATCGTTGGAGGATCCTACCCCTAGAAAATACTCAGATTTGGCCTAGAGCCAGCATATCTTTTGTCATTTGTGTGTGATAAACGATGAATTGATTGCCACAATTGTTGTAGTATCAGCTTTAAAAACCTAATTGGTGCATCCCTAAAAGGAAAAAAAAACAATTTAAATAATAATGAATCATCACCTTTGTCTCAACAAAAATGCATTATAAACTTGACTGAGTTAGTATTTTTTCTTTTAGTTACTCCTAATTAATGCATCTTTATTTATAAAAAAAAAGTAAGAATCAAGCCACCATCTACACCGTCAGCATCAAGGGTTGGAAAGCCTAGATGGACTTAGCTCATGATTGTCTCTGCATATCCCAGGTGAGCTCTCCATGGAGAAGGTGAAGGTGAAGAGGTATGTGTCAGGTAAACGTCCTGACTATGCGCCGATGGAGTCGTCCGATGAGGAAGAAGAGGACTTCCAGTTTGTGAAGAAGGGAAAGGAAACGGAGGCAGAGGCGGAGCTGGAGGAAGAGGATGTCTCCGACCCACGTCTCAAACGTTTGCTCAACCGTGTCTCTGAGGACGTGGAGGAGAGGTATCCCATCATTTTATTTGAGTTGACTGAAATGATCATGAAGTGTCGTGGTGCTGAAAGAGCTAATTCAACCCTAGTCTTGCATTGCCAGACCTTCCGCCACAGCGCTGTGGAGAAGGGTCTGGCTAGTCCACACAGCATTCCGGGATGGGAGAGAAAAACTTGCTCTTGTTTATTGGCATTTCTTTAAACCAATCACAATCGTCTTGGGGTGGGCGGTTTTAGTCGTGCAGCAGAAAACTCCGATTGGACCGATAGTCTAGCTAGCTGTCTGGATTTACCCTGCAGAGATCTGAGGAGCAGTTAACCATAGTCCTCACAAATCCACCGGAGGTTAGAACGCCAACACAAAGGAAGAGGAAGGTGAGAGCCATCCGGCGAAATGTTCGGCGGCCCCTGACCAAACTAATTAAACGGTGTCGATATAGACTAATGTAACCACGTTGCTTTCGGTTTGTTTGTCCTCAGGCTTGCGAGACACCGACACATCGCAGAGCCTGAAGTTGTGGCCGAGAGCAGCGAGGACTCTGACGAAGGCACGTGGCACCCGGAGCGTGAGGAGAGTAGCGAGGAAGAGGAGGAGGAAGAGGAAGAAGTGGACGACGAGGTAAGCGGCACTCTGTGCAGTTTGATTTTAACGTAATGTTAATGTAATCCTTGTCACAGTCACTTTTCGTCAGCGTTTTTTTCATATATATATATTTTTTTATAGGTATATTAATAGGTAATTTTTCTTTCTGATTCTGCGCAGGAAATTGAGAGGAGAAGAGCGATGATGCGGCAGCGAGCCGCCGAACGGAAGAACGAGGAGATGGAGGTTTTGGAGGTGGAGGAGGAAGGGAAGTCTGGGGCGGAGTCTGAGTCTGAGTCGGAGTACGAAGAATACACAGACAGCGAGGATGAAGCAGAGCCACGGCTCAAACCTGTCTTCATCCGCAAGTATGAACTGAAACCACGGTTTAAAAACAAAATATAGAAAAGAATTACCTGATTTTGTGTAAGACAAATATATGTTGTCAATTAACTGTTAGGTAGACACTGTAGCTGTGGTTAGATTTTGTTGTCTTTTTCCTTATTGGTGACCAAACATTGCAATGATAATACATTTTTAGTAGTTATTAATTATTCCTGTGCTGGTGGGTCTCTCACGCGCCGGATGTCTCTCCCCATTTTTTCAATCTTGACTATCAGGGCTTAGCGCCGCTCAGGACGGTTGTTATTGGTTTGGAAAATACCAACGAGCCAGAGAGTTTGTTTTTTTTCCCCCCCGCCTATCACAGGATATACTCCATCGCTGACCTAGCGCTGTGGAAATAGGTCGTGCTATGCGAAACTACTCCTACACTAGATCGCTTAGTGCAAAATAATTGGACATCATACGAGATTGGGCAATTTTGAAATAAGAACACACAAATAGGGATGTAACTATTACCGGTGTAAGGGTAAACCACAATAACAATTACCGTTTTCATTTAAAAATGTCATTATTATCACGGTGGATTACCACGGTGTGGAAACCGTATGTTTAATCCTTCCCAGCTTCAGAGTCTCCTGAAGTTGCCGCGCAGGCGCACTGCGTCGCCTACTTAGCGTACAGACTAAGTCTGAAGCATGGGCATATTTTGGTTATTATAAGAATGCCGAAGGACAGTTGATTGAAGATAGTTATCCTGTCTGCAGAATGTGCGGGGGAAAGTTGCTGCTAAAAGCGGCAATATGTCAAATCTCCTGAACCATTGTTCCTTTGATGTTAAAAATTGCACTATTGATAAGGTTTTGCCTATATTTTTGTAATATAATAAACACTGTTAAACCTTTTGAAACAATTTCAGCTTGTGTAGGGCCTATCAGTGCTTTCTGAACATATTGAACACACTTTTAAAAATACTGCGATAATGCCGAAAACCGTGATAATTTTGGTCACTATAACCGTGACGTTACATTTTCATCCCATTACATCCCTACACACAAATAGGTGTTGACCAATACAAGTTATTCACTTATGTGTAGCATATAACAATGGATTTAAAAAAACAACACCAGGGAATGTCATTCTTGACTTCATCGGATGTTTAATCTGTATCTCTTGTCTGTCTGCGCCGCAGGAAGGACCGAGTCACAGTGGCGGAGCGCGAAGCGGAGGAGCAGAAGCAGAGAGAGCTGGAGGCCGAGGCCAAGAAACAGGCGGAGGAGCGACGGCGCTACACCCTCAAGATTGTGGAGGAGGAGGCTAAGAAGGAGTTTGAGGAGAACCGGCGCACACTGGCCGCCCTGGACGCTCTGGACACCGACGGAGAGAACGAGGAGGAGGAATACGAAGGCTGGAAAGTCCGAGAGCTCAAACGCATCAAGAGGGACAGAGAGGCCCGAGAAGTGTGAGTAAACGCAGATGTGAGTACTTTGATGAAAGGAGCTTGCCATATCCTAACGAGTGGTGTGTTGTCCTCAGCATGGAGAAGGAGAAGGCTGAAATCGAGAGATTCCACAACCTGACGGAGGAGGAGCGCCGGGCTGAGCTCCGCAACAGCGGGAAACAAGTCACCAACAAAGCCAGCAAAGGCAAATACAAGTTCCTCCAAAAGTACTACCACAGAGGAGCCTTCTTCATGGTAAGTCAATACGGAGGTGAATTATTTCCATAAATGCCGCTGGGTCTGACCATTATTCAGGTTAATCTCGACTTTTAAACACAATGCAGCCATTAAAGCTTTATGCTACGTTCACACATGGCCAGCTTTTTTTCAACCTCTCCGTTTTCAAAAATATCGTGCGCAGCTGTCAGTTTTCAGAAAAGTGTTTGTTTACATATGCCGTCAAGAGCACGCCAAACCTGTAGGTGACAGTGTAACGAGAAGCTCAAGCCCACGTTAGCCAATCAGAATCCCGAAAATAGCAACAACAGCAACAAATCACTTCCTCTCTCTTCTCTTCCTCGGCTGCCTAAACCTCCTTTTGTCTGTTTACGTGCAAACAGTTTTCCAAAATCTCCACTCTGGCCGGACGTTTTTAGAATCGTTTTCTGAGGGGAATTCTCCGTTTGCGTGTAAACGAAGGGAAATGTCTCTGTTTTTCAAAATAACCATGTACGTGTGTACACAGGCTATTAGTGCGCACGTTTTTGATATTAATTAACGTCTGTTACATTCCAGCCGTTGCCAAATGAGTTGCTACAAAGCTAATGAAGACTATCAGCTCCACACAACTCTCTCTGGATTTCTCAGTAGGACTGTGTTCAGAAGATTCTGGCGTCCGGTGACTTTCGCGCACAGAAACTCAAGTGAAGATAATGACCTCTTCTGAATAGTCCATCATGTTCTTTTAATCCTCCGTGTCCTCCTTGGCTACTAGCTACAGTGTTGTTGACATTACTTAGAATTCCTCATGGCGGCAGAAACGGAAACTACGCACTTTAGCTTTAAGGGAGTGTAGGGCTGCTTTTCTGATGTCTGAACTTTAAATTTCTGCAATATGATTGTACGTTACTTGGTATTTACTAATTCACCATTTTCCTTCTGATCTTACTTGTATTGTTGATTCTTCATTATTCTCTGTTTTATTGTATGTGTTACATGCAACTTTTAAGTTCTAGCACGCCCTTCTATCTTGGTCAGGATACGCCTCTAAAAGACACAGATTGGATTTTCTTTTAATAATGTGAAGAACTTGTTACACTTTTCCCAATAGACCAATTTGGCCTGGTTTTAGTAATGTACTTTTTAAAAGGTAAACATTGGATACGATACAATGTCATAATAACACATACCTGTGCTTATGTTTGTCAATAAGTGGCAACAAGTTGCAGTACAGAAATGCTAGAGATAAGTTTGGAATTTGGAAACCATTTCCATTATGTAGTTTCTCCACCAGAAGACACCTGTAAAGTGTCATACGTTAAATTTGGTGTTCCAGTGAATGGTGAGCTGTGGCAGGTTCAGGTTGCTCAGCGGTTCTGTAACTGTAAACGGGATTTGTGTTCCAGGACGAGGAGGAGGACGTGTACAAGAGAGATTTCAGCGCGCCTACTCTGGAGGACCACTTCAACAAAACCATCTTACCCAAAGTCATGCAGGTCAGCTGCTTTTTACTCCTACTTCACCCGTTACACTGTATGCTATACCTATTATAGCTCAACTTAATTATATCATGTTTACTGTATAATGGTGGGGTGCCTTTAAAATAGTTTGTCCATCGAAACATGTATTAACACTTTCTTTCCTGCCATTAACCTCTTAAATTCTCGATTCTCCCCCTTAAATTTGCAGTTATTTGAATAATAAAATATTTCGTACCCACTTGTTTATATATATATTTGGATATTCACAACTAAACTCATGAAAAAGGATGCACCTTTCATATTCTATTTTTCCGTGTTTAGGGGAAATTTACCAGCTGGATGCATTGTTTTCCTTTTAGAATGAAGGCGAAGTCATTTCACATCTCTGATTCAACTCTTTGTGGTTTGTTTTTCCCTCTCAAAAGGTCAAAAACTTTGGTCGCTCTGGACGCACCAAGTACACCCACCTGGTGGACCAGGACACCACGTCGTTTGACTCGGCCTGGGCCCAGGAGAGCGCTCAGAACAGCAAGTTCTTCAAGCAGAAGGCGGCAGGCGTGAGGGACGTGTTTGACCGACCCACAGTGAAGAAGAGGAAGACTTAAGATCAGGCTGACGCTGCAGCTTTAAGAGACTGTCCGAGACCAAGCAGCAACCCACCGAGTCTCTTTCCTGGACTTTTTGTGGAAGGAAAGCAGCAAATAAATGGGGATTCCACTGCTTGATCATTTAGATTATCTACCAGGAACACCATTTAAAATGTAATGTTGGCTCCTCAAACCTTACTTAAGATGCAGCTGGTTTTCAATTCATTAATATGCAGCATATAATTTCAACATGAGATCTTGTAATATTGCTTAAATTTCCTACAGTGTGAAGATTGCTGCATTTTGAGGAGATGCAGGGGAATATTAGTAAAATCTCCTTTTGTCTTGAAAGCAGTGGGTTGTAATTTTGTACAAATCAGCTATTATAATTTAATAATAGTATTCAGATTCTTGTATTGATTTCCTGCATTACCGTTTGCTTTGTGCAAGTACAGCTATTGTAACTTGCTTTGTGTTAAATAAAACTTGTATTTTCAATTTTAAAACTTTACCTCGGACATCAAAACAAGCAGAACTACTTTAGTCACTTTTATTTAAAAAAAGAAAGATTTGGGGGTAAAGGTTACACCACAAGAGTTTAACCACTGGGTTCAGTCTCATTGTCTCAGTGTGTGAATGCAGTTTGTTCAGTTGGTCAGAGCCACCAGAGCCTCCACCACGTTCCCCATGTGTTCCCTCAGACTGCGCTCCGCCACGGACCTCGAAATCTCCATCTCTGACATCTGCACGGCAACATTAACAGAATAGGAATCATTAAACCTTAAACTAAGACATGAAATGCTTAAATTGACTAGAAATAAAAAGATAAAGGACAATTGCAACATCTACAAGTGGGATGCAGTTACACTCAAAACACTCAGGTTTAATTTGACTGCACTCTATTCATTTTTGGGGCCCCCTCGGTCCAATAGACGTTTTCACCGCAGACATTGTGACTTGTCATAGCAGGAAAAGCACAGCTGAAATTGATAACCTTAACAATGGCTCAATTCCATCAAGTGTCCCAATAAGCTATTTCAGTGAGTCAGCCTTGATTGGTTAGTTATTTTAGTTTTATAAACACCAAAGTCACAATAACCACAGCGGTAGAATTGCAACTACGGTGTTCTGCAAGGTAAAGTTTCACAAAGAGTGGTGACTTTTTTTAAGGTTAAGGGGATGTGGGAACAGTGTGCCTAATTTTGGGGAAAAAAAAAACATAGGCCCTAAGTTTCAGTGAAAAAATATATTCTTAGAAATGTGGGAACTTAGGGCTGTTGGAACACTGGCATGCTCCCAATGTTCCAGTGTCCACATACTTTGTCATGTAAAACAGATGTGTCTTTAACATCACCTGAACAGAATAGAAGAAGAAAACATCCCAAAGTGATTGAGCAAAAAAAAAAAAACTACTTACAATTAGTTCCACATCCTCTTTCTTGATGGTGACTTTGGCCAACTCTTTTTCTCTGAAAGCAAAACAACACACAGTGAGAACAATCCACAGAGTAGGGCTGTGCAATCAAAAAGGTTATCGTGATTTTGGCTTCTAATGATTACGAAAACAGTAATCGAGAAAAACAATTATTTTTGCATATTACGTGGAAAGTATTAAAAAGGAAATTGCACAGTTCAAGGTGTTTTTGCGGTTTCACAATTTTTTGACTGCCATAAATGCAACATCTTTCCCAAAGACAATGAGTCATCGTGCCCAATAATCTGGATTTCAAGATTATGATTTTTTTCCCCCCATAATCAAGAAGCCCTACAACAGAGTACATTAAAGTCCAGAGTGCATTCCAGGACGGTATGAGACTTTAATCTGGAGAAACTCCCTCAACCTGCTCATTACAAATGTTATTTCCCTTCTCATTCTGTGCTGGGTAATTACAAGATGCATGTCCTATCCAAAAGAAAGAAGCAAGGAGCTGATGCTACGGTTATAGACATTAGGGGTGCATGATATATCAACTCAATGTTATCGCAATGTCAAATTGTGCAATGTTATATCAAAAGTGTCATAAGTATGCAATATTTTGTTTATTTCCTGGAGCGCTGCGTCCCGTCCGTTGGCCACGTGGCTTAGTTGTGTTTGATTTAGAGCTTGAAACTCTAATGATCGTCATTTCATTGGCCAGTTACCGTGCCACTTGCACGTTAGTACACGTCAGCGCACAGGTCTGCTACGTGACAAACCCTTATGGAGCGTACCGTGTGTGTGCATATTTTGACAGAGTGATAGCGTAAGTCAGGGGTGTCAAACTCAATTTCACTAAGGGCCACACTGGAAAATAAGAATCACATCAAGGGCCAGACATATTTAGTTTACCGACATGCTTTTATTTAATCGAAAAAGTCAAATATATTTGACTGTATTATTGCATAGGTCATATAGTCTTCGCAGTTATAGTTTGGTCGCAATAAAGTCCTACAGAAGTCAGGAAAAAGTTCCTCAGCCATCATAAAAAAAAAGTGACAAAGACGATCATAATCTGTGAGGGGACGGATTTGGCCCATGGGCCTTGAGTTTGACACGTGGTGTAAGTGAAGAAATAGAGACAACTAAATGGAACGAATCATAGAAGCAAAAGGAAAGTTGTGTCCTGTTCTCTTTATTTATTTTATACTGTACCACCAGTAAAACACATCCTGTTCTGTAGACAGTGTCCTTATTAGGGCTGTGTATTGGCAAGAATCTGGCGATACGATACATGGGTCACGATTCAATATATTGCAATATAGTTCGATACTGTGCGTAATGCAATTTATTGCGATTTTTAGTATAAGAAGTATAATTTTAGAAAAACTAATATTTATAAAATAACATGTTCAGAAAAGTCAAAGAAGTTTACTTTAGGTAAACAATTCAGTACACAGAAAATCAAACTGCCAGTTTGGGATTGTGGTTCCCAGATTCTTAGTGAGCTAATGTTGATATGCTAAAGTAGGCCAAAGTTCAGCCATAGCTACATTGTTAGCTTCTAGCAAAGAGTCAGGCACTGCTAGGCAAGGGCACTAGACACTATCTACAGTGGGGGAAATAAGTATTTGACCCCTTGCTGATTTTGCAGGTTTGCCCACTTACAAAGAATGCAAAAATCTACAATTGTAATCATATGTACATTCTAACAGTGAAAGACAGAATCCCAAAGAAAATTCCAGAAAATCACATCATATGAATTTATTAAAATTGATAACCATCTGATGAGGAAAAACAAGTATTTGACCCCCTGGACAAACAGCAAGTATTCTGGCTCCTACAAGCCAGTTAGTCTTTCTTTAAGACACAGCCCCAATCCGAACCAATTATCTACATCAAATACACCTGCCTCACCTCGTTACCTGTATACAAGACACCTGTCAACACCCAAACAACCAGCATCCAACATCACCACCATGGGCAAGACCAAAGAGCTTTCTACGGACATCAGGGACAAGATTGTTGATCTGCACAAGGCTGGGATGGGCTACAAGAGAATCGGAAAGCAACTTGGAGAGAAAAGATCAACTGTTGGTGCAGTTATCAGGAAATGGAAGAAGCACCACACCACCGCCAACCTCCCTCGGTCTGGGCCTCCACACAAGATCTTGCCTCGTGGGGTGTCCCTGATCATGCGAACGGTGAGGAATCATCCCAAAACCACAAGGGGGGAACTGATGAATCAACTGAAGGCAGCTGGGACCACAGTTACAAAAGAAACGGTTGGTAACACACTACGCCGTCATGGATTGAAATCCTGCAGCGCACGCAAGGTCCCCCTGCTCAAGAAGAAACATGTACAGGCCCGCATGAAGTTCGCCATTCACCACCTGGACGACTCAGACGAGGCCTGGAAGAAGGTGATGTGGTCAGATGGGACCAAAATAGAACTTTTTGGCCTCAACTCGTCGTGTTTGGAGGGCAAAGAACACAGAGTACAACCCAAAGAACACCATCCCCACCGTCAAGCATGGTGGTGGCAACATCATGCTTTGGGGGTGCTTTTCAGCCAAGGGGACGGGACAACTCCATCGTATTGAGGGGAGGATGGACGGGGCCATGTATCGTGGAATTCTGGACCGACATCTCCTTCCCTCAGTGAGAGAGCTGAAGATGGGTCGAGGATGGGTGTTTCAGCACGACAACGACCCTAAGCACACGGCCAAAGCAACAAAAAGAGTGGCTGAAGAAGAACACATCAAGGTTCTGGAGTGGCCTAGCCAGTCTCCAGACCTGAATCGATTGAAAATCTTTGGAGGGAGCTTAAAATTGAGTTGCCAGGCGACAACCTCGGAACCTGAATGATTTGGAGGCTGTCTGCAGGGAGGTGGGCCAACATCCCTGCCGAAATGTGCACAAACCTTGTCACCAACTATAAAAACCGTTTGACATCTGTGCTGGCCAATAATGGCTTTTCTACAAAATATTAACATGCTGTTTGTCCAGGGGGTCAAATACTTGTTTTTCCTCATCAGATGGTTATCAATTTTAATAAATTCATATGATGTGATTTTCTGGAATTTTCTTTGGGATTCTGTCTTTCACTGTTAGAATGTACATATGATTAAAATTGTAGATTTTTGCATTCTTTGTAAGTGGGCAAACCTGCAAATCAGCAAGGGGTCAAATACTTATTTCCCCCACTGTATCTATCTATCTATCTATCTATCTATCTATCTATCTATCTATCTATCTAAAAATCTATCTATCTATCTATCTATCTATCTATCTATCTATCAAAAAATCAATACAGTATTGCAAATTGCAAAGATTTTTTCTTACGCCCCTAGTCGTTATTTATTTCATGTTGGACCAGTACAATATGACAGTCAGTTGAAATAAACCTTGCATTTTATTTGTTACGAATCTATTTTGATGCAATATCCCAATATTTATAATCAATATCGCAATATTATATTTTGTTAATATGGCGCAACCCTAATAGACATGTTCAGCCCACATGTAAAGACCGGCAGGGTCAACATTTATCTTACCTCTCTTGTTTGGCTTTCTGTTCTCGTGACCTTCTGTCTCCGATCACGGACATTGCCTGAAAGGAAGAAAACGTTGTTCTCCATATTATGTTGTTTTCACCTTGTTTCGAATATGAATGCTGTTACAACACACAGAAGTTCCTATAGGTGTATTTAATAAAACATATGTTAAACAAGGGATTCATTTGTAACCTACATTTGACCACAGTTAGACTTTTATACTTAAAGCCCAAAGAAGGTTACTTATCCTCATTAAAGTAAAATCATATTTTTTTCTGACCTGGTAACTTTGAAAATCTGAAATACATTTCTTTTTCATTCCTTATCCCTCCTCAAACTACAAAGGGCCATCTAAACACTGAAATATACCACTCAAAATTCACTTCTACCAGACAGTAAAGATGCAGAATCCACAGATGTATTATTATTTTATGTAAAGATCAGCATGGCCCCACTTGACACCTTGTCACCATTAAAAAAAAATGATACATTTGGATTATTTTAGAGAACAGTGCACAGAAATAACTTTCTATTAATAATAACACGACACACTTTAACCCCTGTTTTTAATTCTAATATTTAGTTGACGTTTTTCGTTTTTTTATGCTATTCCAGCAGTGGTTTGAATTGTTTATTTTTTGCGTCAATTAATAAATGCTGTATTATTATTATTATTATTATTATTATTATTACATTGTTCTGGTCTATTCCGTCCTTGTACTGGTAACGTTAAAGACCCAGCCTTTTTTTTTTTTTTTTTGGTTCAATGCTATGGTCTATGGCAAGTATGGTTAATGAAGCAAAGGGGAAAGTAGCTTTAGCTAGCTCTGAGGCACTTAGCCACCGAATTCTTCATTAGCTGAACAATTGCAAAGCAACTGCTAATGCCATTTTAGCATCCTGTAATCAAGCAGAACTCTAGCTAAACAGCTAACATTTCTTATAAGACAAAGTACATGTGACGCTGCACACATGACTAAGTTTGATGATGAAGTGCCGACAGTATGGCCAGCAGTGGCCGCATGTTTCCCGGCTAACGTTAGCCCGGAGCACTCACCGTTTCTAAGTCAGAGCTGGAGATTTCCTTCTCCTCCGCGTAGTCCGTGACTCTCTCCAAGTCTGCGGCTCCGCTGTCATGTTTCCGAGGCTTTTCTGCCGGTTTTCCCGTACAGTTTTCGTCGGCTTCCAGGTCCAAATCGACGTCTCCCTCTGCCGCCATGTTTGCTCCAGTGAGGCCGGAACAAAAAGAAAGGTTCCTTTAAGCGTCGGAGGGGAAACGGTGTCGTACCGAAAAAGAAGCACGATATAAAGGAGAAATCCGTCGATTTTTAAAATATCTGTGGATATTTAATCACAAATATGATTCTGTGATGTATGTTGTTGAACTGTATAATTCATAAAGACATCTACCCGTTATCCAATTTATATTATGACACACTTGTTAAACTGTTGACATTTCATTTTTCTTTTTTTAAGTTTGCGTTTATTGCAGTTTTTTTAACAACATATGAAACAAAATATAAAAATCAACACCCAAATGTAAACAAAACGCAGAACGAGGACTGTGGATTTTTTTAAGAAGCAATGGTAACACTTTACTTGAAGGTATCGACATAATCGTGACCGAAACTGTAAAAATGATTTATAAACAAATCATAAACGTTTATGACGTCTGTCAGTAAGTGTCATTCGGTTTTTGTCATGACAAGTTGACATTGTTTGGGTTGTCTTGATTATGACAACATGACATTAATCAAAGTGACCAGAAGTTGTCTTGGTCATGACAAGTTGACATAAAATTGGTTTGGGATGTCTTTGTAATGACAACTTGACATAATGTCATCCTGTTTACTGTCAAGTTGTCTTAATAAGGACACTCCAAAGACATTTAATGTCAAGTTGTCATGACAAATACAGCTTCTGGTAATGTCACCCTGGTTAATGTCAAGTTGTCATCACAAAGACATCCCAAACCAATTTTATGTCAACTTCTGGTCATGTCACTTTGATTAATGTCAACTTGTCATAATCAAGACAACCCAAACAATGTCAATTTGTCATGACAAAAACCGACCGACACTTAATGACAGAAGTCATAAACGTTTATGACACATTCATGACAGTGTCATGTCATAGTTATGACAGTGTCATGTCACGATTATGTCGATACCTTCAAGTAAAGTGTTTCCGAAGAAATTAGTACCAAAAAGACTGCCGAACCACATATTAGCTTCAGCTGAACCTTTTGCAATATTGCACAGAACGAGAACTGTGAATTTTTGTTACAACGGCTCGTCACAGCCAGTAAGGAATGAAGAAATATATACAACAGCAACCACTTTACTTCAATTTTATACATATGGACATGTAAATACTGCATTAGACTTTAAACAAGTCTGAACCTCTCCTTTTATATTATTATTTTTACCACCAGATAAAAGCCTCTCATGGTGAAATGTTTCATAATTTGTCTTGTATCTGTCCTACATAAGACTAAAGAGCACACACATGTAAACCGAAACCTGTAAATGTTCAGTAGTAGGGTATGCATACAAATACCAAACAAAGACCAGCAAGACAAAATCAGTGCACAAATACATACATAAATACAAGTAGAATCAAGTTGGGTCCAGATAACCTGTTTATATTTCTGACATTATGTACTTTAAGTTTTATGCACCTTATTGATAATATTTATTGTTTATTTTGTTTAATTTACACTAGGCATATATATTTGCACTCTTTCCTACTTTGTACTGCAACTGCTCAGCCATTTCCCTCAGGATGAATAAAGTTCTATCTTATCTTAAATTCACACTCATATTGAGACCAAAATATATAGACGGACATGCCTTCCTCGGTGTAGTAGCCTCACTAGAATTAAACCAGGAAAGGAGACAGAACTTAGCCAGAGCTATGGACACAGCAGCAGGTCAAACAACCATTATTAGGCTACATAAATTAAAAAACCTGCCACTTCAACAGCAGAATAAAACATCACCAGGGCACAGAGATGTATAAACAATACAAAATTCTAAGTACTAGAACTGATTACTGAGTACAAGTACACAAAGAAAAAACGTTGTCACATTTAACAAGATTAAATGTAATTTGTTACTTCCGCCCCTGCTAACCAGTACTAGTATTCTATGCAGGAGACATGTTTTACAAGAATATAGCACTTTTTGGAGAAAATCCACTAAATACTTAATCGAGGATAGTGGGAGATAAGGTATTTCCTGGGAATGGTGTATTTAGAATTTTAATTAAAGTATAAAATGATAATAATCTGTGGTCTAAACAACAAACGTTTTGTTCATTTGCTCAGTCAAGTGAATTACTTTTTTTTTTTTACTTAAAAGGTCACTTATTATGCAACATACCATTTTTGTTAATGTCTTTTCAACATAAATATGTTCCCAATGTGACTAAAGACCCCCAAACTATGAGGCACATCCATATACAGTTGAAGGCAGCAATGAAAACAGATAGAAAGAAGAGTCTGCACACTGTAGCTCCCTTAAGTGCAATTTATTAGCACATTCAGTATTTGACTTAAGGTCAAGACCTTCATTTCTGATTGGATCAAATATAAATTTTCAGGTTTAGAACAATATACCTGACACATCTACTATTTTGTTATTGTCTGAGAGAAGATGGAACAACCCTAAATCACTCCTGTGCTCCTCCTCGTTCTATCCCTGTCTGTTATAAGAGGTTTAGTTGTTAATACAAATTGCCCTTCATCTACTGTAACAGATTTCCTGCGTCTCCAGACTTCTCCAGACCTTTGACCCCTTTTTTCACTCCACCTACCAATAATCAGATTAAAGGAAAAAGAGAAACATGTTCCTGAGAAGAACTGAAAACCGTCTCAGTGCTGTCTGCTTTCCCTGGTTCATCCTTCAGGAGATGTGAGCGGTCGAGAGGAGTCAGAGGAATGGCACAGGGATAGGACGGACATAGCAGTCGTCATGCCAACCCCTTCATCCCGCTGTATGACTGATGGTCGTCTGACAGTTTGGAGCTCTCATCAGCTTTCAGGCCTCGGGGGGACATCATGTCCGGACGCTGGCTTTGGACCCAGGTGAGACTTTCCGAGTTCTCTCAAAGTGGGAAAAAAAAATAAGCAAAGAGGGCCAAACACACACAAAGGTATGCATGTGAAAGGGGTTTACCTAAAATGGTCTATGATATTTTGGAAAAAAGAAAAACTGCACAAAGCTACTAAACATGAAGACAGGAGTAAGGCTGCACAATTAATCGCAATCAATTGAAATCGCAATATGGACTAGTGCAATATCCAAATGCAATATTTGTTAAAATCAAAATATGTGTCAAACCATTCTGAATGAAGTATTGTGGTGCTGCAGAGACGTCCCGGCCTACAAATACTATCCTACAGACTAAAGAAAAACATCTTTGTTTGGTACAGATCCTCGCATAAATCACACTATAATCATTTTAATTTCTTTCAATGTTAATAATTTTCAATGAAAATGAGAATAATGATACAAAAATAATCATTCCCTCTTCACCTTGCAATCACAATATCGGTCAAAATAATCACAATTAGATATTTTCCTCATATCGTGCAGTGTCCACATATACTGTACTTTTGGCCATGAAGTGTAAATCCTACAAAAACCAGCCGATAGAAAGAAAATATGTAACACAAATGAAAGAGTTAAACATCAGGATTTGATGCCAGATAAATAAAAAAACATGAGCTACTTTCCATTTTTCAGCAAAGTTCAGCCATTTTTATGATTCTTTTGATAATCTGTCAGCAGTCTAATACCTCAGAATAGGAGTTGGTGCACTCATTCATGCCACAGTTGTGAATTGGTACATTGTGTTTCTTATTGCTTGCATGTATATCATTTACAACACCCGTCTTTTTATTCACTTACATCTAAAACAGGTTTAAAAAAACAATGCTAGTCACAAACCGTTGCCCCATTTTTTTTTGAAAACAAGCTTGGATTTCAGCCAACTGTTGTTGCGCAAGCCTATTGAAAGCATAGATTGAGCGCTTTCACTCAAGCGGCTATTTGCATCAGCTTCTTTGCTTTGTCCTCATTGGCACGTCCTCCTCTCCCACAAGGCAGCAGCAATTATCGGAGGGAAGGGGCCCCCAGGAATGCCGCTCGGAGCAACACATGTTTATCACAGGGACTTACTGGAACGCTCCCGCTCATGTTGGAAGGAGTAATACAAAGTGAGATTAAGGATGTAATGTAAAACAACGGTTGTTTCTAAACTTGTGGCGGAAATTGTTGGTCTTAAAATGTGTCACATAGTGTGTATTTCTGGTTGCTTTAACAACATCTTGACATGTTTATGAGAAAAATATCTAAATTCAAATTAAGATGGCATACTTTGTCTAACTCTTATTTTACTTTAAAAAAAAAAAAAATGTAATAGCCATTTTAAATTCATATAGCCCAATATCATAAATCCCAAATTTGCCTCAAGGGCAAAAAATTTCAATGGGGAAAAATATGGAGTTATATTACTGTCATTAGTCAAGAGCGCATTATTTCAATTTGAGAGCATTTCTCACTGATATTACGTTCAGATTTCTTGCTCTCACACCCAAATAGTCACTGCTCGCACTCAAAACCTTGCTCTCACACTCAAATATTCACTGCTCGTGCTTGGATTTGCTCTGCTTGTGCTCAAACTTTCTGCTTAGACTCAGATATGTTGTTGTTTGGACAGATTTCCTGCTCTCAGCTTTGAACCTTCTCCTCGCACTCAGGCTGATTCTGCTCGCTTGCAAAGTTTCTGCTCTCGGATTTCTCCTGCGCGCTTAGATTTTTTTGTGTTATAACCCTGCCAAAAGTCAACAACCAATAGAATGCCAGCTGTAGTGTTGACCAATGAAATGATCCCTGCCCCGTTGAGGGTGCGTTTGTTTTACTTTAGAACGTCTGTTGAGGGCGGCTATTCTCTAACCAAGTTTATATATCCCCGCGCCGTTTATAGCTTTATTATAAGTATATGTCAACAATGTGCACAGAATGGTCGATGCACTTTCACCTGCACCCATCAGGAAACGGGAGAAAGCTTTGAAGAGGGACGTATGAAGTTATGTCCACAACTACAGGGTGAGTAATAACATAACTTAAGCATCTAGCTAGCTAGCTAGCATAATGGCGCTTAGCTTAGCTTGATGTCCATAAACAAATAGATTTTCCTTATTGTAGAACATTTCAGTGATCAATGATTGAATGATATATATATATATTGAATGATATATATATATATATATATATATATATATATATATATATATATATATATAAAGAAAATAAAATATGAATAAATCACGAGCGCGGCAGATTCCCAGGTCCGCTAGAGCGGGTAACGCCAGCTCTGCAGACGGACCAGAGTCAGTCAGCACTGGGGAGCGAACCGCGGGGACCGAGGGCACAGGGCTGGTGGCTAGCTGCTAGCTAGCTGCAGCAGCTAATATTAGAATATTAGACCCAGCACCGGAGGTCTGATCCCCATGATCTGATCCCGAACCGCCGGTGACTCTCTGCCAGATCAGCAAGCTTACGGTAGCAACAGAATGTTTTCTGGGATTGGTAACGTTACAGCCGTGAACTGAAAGTCTGTTTCCTCAGCTGGTTCGACTCTCTTGGGGCGAAGTTGTCTGCGGCGGGTAGAGACAGAGAGTCAGAGGGAGACAGGGAGAGAGGGTAATAAATAAATGTGACATTATGAAATAAAATTCCATCCAAGCATTATCAAGAGTACAGGTTTCCAAACACTGGTAGGCTACGCTGGCGCTGTTGCCTTGGAAATGACAACATCCGGTCTCTGAATATGAAAAAAACCAAGCCTTTTTTTCGTTTCTATTTTGAAGTGTTTTTTTTTGTTATGAAATAGAAAATGAAAATCACAGCATATTTTAAATTTCTCCCATCCCCTTTTGACCATGAAAAGGAAAAAACGCCTTGTATTTCAATTTCAAATTTTGTATTTTAAAACGAAAATCAAATAACAATTTGTTTTGTTTTTTAATACCTGTTTATGAAATGAAAATCAAATGAACGAAAAAGTACACGGACCCAGTCTGTTAAGTACAATTTCACCACTAATAAAACAGATCTAGAAATGACATGCTTTATTTGCAACTTAAATATGTTATTTTTTTTATTAATACAAAGCAAACTGAGCAGAAAAGAACAAGTATTTTGTTTGTTTTCTTGTATCTTGTTGTTTCTCTTCTTCCAGGTGTGACTGAAGTACCCCTGTTGAGCTGCATCACAGCTGCACTATGTGCATGGACCAGTGTTGTTCCAGTCAGTACATTACTCACCTGTGTGCAGAGGACAGGCAGCAGTGGCACAAACCAAGAAGCTTGGAAAGTCTGATAATAATGTAATTGTAAAAAAAATATAATATAATAGTAAAATCATGTTACATACACTTATTATTTGTGTTTCTTGCTTAAATTCACAATGTGCACAACCAGGTCTCGGAGAGAAAATTACTGATGTCCACAAAACCAAATCAGAGAAGGTAAGGTAAGATAGTAATGATGTTAAAGAAAGCTATGTACACCTAATATATTACAGTATGTGTTGATGTCGATGAATTTGTCTTTAATAGGAGCACACTATACAAAGACAACAGTGGAGAGTTCCTGGATTGGTCTGTCCTCAAATTCAAAGTGATAAAAGAGAGAACAAACTATTGTTTTGTCTGTTGACATGAATAGGTGCCTGTAATGTCTGCCCATATATTCAATCAATTCAATAAATGTTGATAAGTATCACTGATATTTCTTAAATCATTGTAGTTTTTCAGAGCAATAAGATACCGATTATTAAAACCATGTTTATATTTGCAACAAATTAAAACCCTGATCAAGGCAAATTGTTTTTTCATTTTCCATAACATTTATAAAAAAATTAAATTAACCAGAGCTGACACTTGGTAAATAGCTTTAATTTACCTTGTCAAAACAGTGAGTAATTCATAACAAATTGCACAATATTTGATACAAAACCTAAAAAGTGTATGGTTCATACTATGGTGAAGCAGTACACTTTGCCTGTAGGATTTACTGTAGCAGGAACATTGATATTGGCAAACAGATGACCCAGGTTCAGGTGAGTTTGTGAGCAGGGTTATGAATAAAGATAAGCCTAGTGTTCATAAGAGGGATGATTCAGGTATTGCAACACAAATTAAGAATAATTCAATTAAATAGGAGGTATATACAACTAGTAGAAGATAAATTAAATTAACTAATTAAGAGCAACTAAGGTAAATTTATGAGGTAGTGGCAAGCTAAAGTGACGTATAGTCAATAGCATGGAGTCAAGTCAACAGTGTACACCAGAATAATATATACTGTGATTACGTAATGATACTGTTGTCTGTACTAATATAACAAAACAAAAAAATAATATAGTGTATGATGCAGTATGGAGAACAACCGAGTCCCATATGAACCCAAGAGACTTTTATTGCAGCTGTTTAATGATGTTCACTACAAACAAAACTTGCAGATGGTTGTAGTCAGCCGTACAGTAGGTAGATCTGGACCAGATGGTTGTAGTCTGTAGTCAGCCATACAGTAGGTAGATCTGGAGCAGATGGTTGTAGTCTTTAGCCAGTCATACAGTAGGTAGATCTGGAGCAGATGGTTGTAGTCTGTAGTCAGTCATACAGTAGGTAGATCTGGACCAGATGGTTGTAGTCTGTAGTCAGCCATACAGTAGGTAGATCTGGACCAGATGGTTGTAGTCTGTAGTCAGTCATACAGTAGGTAGATCTGGACCAGATGGTTGTAGTCTGTAGTCAGCCATACAGTAGGTAGATCTGGAGAAGATGGTTGTAGTCTGTAGTCAGCCATACAGTAGGTAGATCTGGAGCAGATGGTTGTAGTCTGTAGTCAGTCATACAGTAGGTAGATCTGGAGCAGATGTTTGTAGTCTGTAGTCAGTCATACAGTAGGTAGATCTGGAGCAGATGGTTGTAGTCTGTAGTCAGCCATACAGTAGGTAGATCTGGAGCAGATGGTTGTAGTCTGTAGTCAGCCATACAGTAAGTAGATCTGGAGCAGATGGTTGTAGTCTGTAGTCAGCCATACAGTAGGTAGATCTGGACCAGATGGTTGTAGTCTGTAGTCAGCCATACAGTAGGTAGATCTGGAGCAGATGGTTGTAGTCTTTAGCCAGTCATACAGTAGGTAGATCTGGAGCAGATGGTTGTAGTCTGTAGTCAGTCATACAGTAGGTAGATCTGGAGCAAATGGTTGTAGTCTGTAGCCAGCCATACAGTAGGTAGATCTGGAGCAGATGGTTGTAGTCTGTAGTCAGCCATACAGTAAGTAGATCTGGACCAGATGGTTGTAGTCTGTAGTCAGCCATACAGTAGGTAGATCTGGAGCAGATGGTTGTAGTCTGTAGTCAGCCATACAGTAGGTAGATCTGGACCAGATGGTTGTAGTCTGTAGTCAGCCATACAGTAGGTAGATCTGGAGCAGATGGTTGTAGTCTGTAGTCAGCCATACAGTAGGTAGATCTGGAGCAGATGGTTGTAGTCTGTAGTCAGCCATACAGTAGGTAGATCTGGAGCAGATGGTTGTAGTCTTTAGCCAGTCATACAGTAGGTAGATCTGGAGCAGATGGTTGTAGTCTGTAGTCAGTCATACAGTAGGTAGATCTGGAGCAAATGGTTGTAGTCTGTAGCCAGCCATACAGTAGGTAGATCTGGAGCAGATGGTTGTAGTCTGTAGTCTGCCATACAGTAAGTAGATCTGGACCAGATGGTTGTAGTCTGTAGTCAGCCATACAGTAGGTAGATCTGGAGCAGATGGTTGTAGTCTGTAGTCAGCCATACAGTAGGTAGATCTGGACCAGATGGTTGTAGTCTGTAGTCAGCCATACAGTAGGTAGATCTGGAGCAGATGGTTGTAGTCTGTAGTCAGCCATACAGTAGGTAGATCTGGAGCAGCAGGGTGAATTCTAGCTATCATGGGTTGGTGATATGACACACACAGATCAACAGGGGTCGAGCCCCTCAGCCCCACCTGGATGAAAAGAAAGTAAAACAAAATACTTGTTTTTTCAGTTCAGTTTGCTTTGTATTAATTAAACAAATAACTGCTATTTAAGGAGCAAATAAGAAACCATATAATTTCTAGATCTGGTTTTGTTATAGTGGTGAAATTGTACTTAATGTTACAACTTTTTAAACAGACTGATATGAATCCATCATTTTCAGACTAATGTTATATGAAGGAATGAAGACTAAATTCTGATGAACAACACAACAGTGATGCAAAAACTGACACAAACAATCCAGTTTCTGGTGTTCTTTCAGTTATATTACAGTTTAGGTTTTACTATTGGCTCTAACATGAAATTAGCCAAATCCCCAGGAACATGGTTGACCAAACGAGGAAAAAATACAAAGTGGGGTCATCACATATACACATACAGTTCGTCATATGTCGTTCAATCTAGCTATACAATAAAGAGCATCTATTTGTTTATGGACATCAAGCTAGGCTATATGCTAGCGCCATATGTTAGCTAGCTAGCTAGGTGCTTAAGTTATGTTACTCACCCTCGTAGTTGTGGACATAACTTCATACGTCCCTCTTCAAAGCTTTCTCCCGTTTCCTGATGGGTGCAGGTGAAAGTGCGTCGACCATTCTGTGCACATTGTTGACATATACTTACAATAAAGCTATAAACGGCGTGGGGATATATAAACTTGGTTACAGAGCAGCCGCCCTCAGCAGACGTTATAAAGTAAAACAAACGCACCCTCAACGGGGCAGGGATCATTTCATTGGTCAACACTAAAGCTGGCATTCTATTGGTTGTTGACTTTTGGCAGGGTTATAACACAAAAGAATCCAAGCGCGCAGGAGAAATCCGAGAGCAGAAACTTTGCAAGCGAGCAGAATCAGCCTGAGTGCGAGGAGAAGGTTCAAAGCTGAGAGCAGGAAATCTGTCCAAACAACAACATATCTGAGTCTAAGCAGAAAGTTTGAGCACAAGCAGAGCAAATCCAAGCACGAGCAGTGAATATTTGAGTGTGAGAGCAAGGTTTTGAGTGCAAGCAGTGACTATTTGGGTGTGAGAGCAAGAAATCTGAACGTAATATCAGTGAGAAATGCTCTCAAATTGAAATAATGCGCTCTTGACTAATGACAGTAATATAACTCCATAGAAAAATGAAAGAAACCCCAGGAAGAGTAACAGAGGAGGGATCCCTCTCCCTGGATGGAGAGACATGTAATACATACCGCATGTACAGAACAGACCAACAAGTACAATTACAGTATAGACAATCAGGTTGACCTGAGACACACAGCCTCCTCCTCCCCCCAACCCACACACACACAATGAAGAGCTGGAAATGAGGACAGGAGCCACAAACACACACAAGGCAAAGCTCAAGCACATCATTCACACAGATAGTAGAAAGGAAACAGGCACAAAACAGAGGTTGAGATATACAAGTGGAGAGGCTGAAGATCCAGATCCAAAACATCTGGAATGAGGCACAGGCAGCAAGGAGAGAGAGAGAAAGAGAGAGAGAAAGAAAAGGTCCCAGGACAGCTGATGGTCACAGAGAAACCTGAGTGAAGAGAGGAAAAGGAGGAGAAACTAGGGAGGGAGAGAGGGAGGAAGCGAGGGATGGGCAGAGGGCTTGAGTGATGCAGTGGTTTTCATACAGTTTACAGTATTCTTGCCTGAAAGTTAAGGCAAAATAATTCAAAGTTTGGGTTTTAAAGGCCTCAACAGAGTGAGACTGTCTGATATCAGTATGTTTATATAGATACATATATAAAAACACACAGCATTTTATTCATGCACGCAGTCATTTTCAGAGTGGAAAACTGTTTTAGTGTTTAAGACATTTTTCAGGTTTCAAGTTTATTGAATCATATATATATATACAGTACAGGCCAAAAGTTTGGACGCACCAACTCATTCAATGTGTTTCCTTTTTATTTTCATGACTATTTACATTGTAGATTCTCACTGAAGGCATCAAAACTATGAATGAACACATATGGAATTATGTACTTAACAAAAAAGTGTGAAATAACTGAAAACATGTCTTATATTTTAGATTCTTCAAAGTAGCCACCCTTTGCTTTTTTATTAATAAGGGAAAAAATTTGTCTGGAAATATAACGACGAACACGCTACGCAGCTGACATGCTCACGCCTCGCAGCCGGTGTGCAGGCGGCCTTATGCACCTTTTTAGGTTAAAATGAAGTGGCTGCAGTCTTCCCTCAACAGAAAAGAACAGCAGAAGTGAAAGAAAGTTTGGTTAAATGAAAATGAAATAATATGTGACAGCGTGTTTCTAGCTGTGGGTGATATTTGTCGTGCCTCTTGCTGTGCACGTGGCTTTACTCTGCAGCTACTCTGCCACGGTGAGCTCCACAGACTAATAATCCTACAACTGTTGATTTGCTCAAAGAGTCTTCATTCACCGGGTTTGTAAAGCCAATCCTCTTAGCCGAGTCCAAACCAAGCCAACCTCTTATTTACCTCGTTTGTTACACAGTTCCTAGAAAGTTCCTTAGAAAGACTGTGGCTCTTCTGAAGAATTACAGTACAAGATTTTGGCACAGGCTGCTATTTTCCAACATGCATGTAAAGACATTTCGTCATTAGAACAACTCATCCTGAAGCAGTTACGCTGCAGACAGACAGACAGACAGACAGACAGACAGACAGACAGACAGACAGACAGACAGACAGAGGCCAAATGTGACATGTCGTCGTCACTTGTTCTCTTTGCACTCGCTTCTTAGAGCTGTCTTTACTTTTCTCTTCTCTATTCTCGATATTATTTAACATTGTGTTCAAGTATTGATGAGGTTGATCACAATTTGCTTTAAAAGTAGTAAATATCCACAACGTTCCACTTCGGGGATTGCTCTCGTTCTGCTGGATATTCCGCCGGATGTCACTCTTTTCGTATATCTGTTACCTTCCTCTTTCTTTGTGTTGTAATTTTAAACTCCAGTGGATTTGTGAGGACTATGGTTAACTGCTCCTCAGATCTCTGCAGGGTAAATCCAGACAGCTAGCTAGACTATCTGTCCAATCTGAGTTTTCTCTCGCAGGACTAAAACTACTTTTGAACGTACACATGTTCCACCAAAACAAGTTTCTTCCCGAGGCTATTTTGCAGAGGAACCGTGGCTCCGCTTGATTGGTTTAAAGAAATGCCAATAAACCAGAGCATGTTTTTCTCCCGTAAGAGTAACAGATACCAAAGATCCGCTATACTAAAGATAGCGCATTTCGAGCAGCTCCAACGGTATGACATGGTACACACTTCCTGTCTCCTAAAGGGGCGTGGCCTCGAACGTCTAGTGAACATTGTGTGGATGGATGAAAAGTTATATTTAAATAATGTATTATTATGTTCTTTTGCTAACGTTTGATATTTACACAGCTAAAAGACATATTTCGCATCACGGAGATTAGTTTTGTTTGTTTGTGTCAGAATGTTCTGGAGATATGTGGTTTGTGAAAAATGGGTCTATGGTGACTATGGGGCAAAAGAATCGCTCCTAATCTGTGTTCACGTTCACTTCTCCTGTTGGAATCACTACACTCTGGACCTGCCGCTAGCCTCCTAAAGAGGTGTGGCCGTGGAGAAACCCACATGAGACAGATACAGGAAACTACTCGGAGTTGGTGCGTCTCGCAGTGGTGTAGTCTAATGTATTGTAGTGGGTATACTGTACTGTATATTGTCCAGAATCTGCATTTGGTGGATGGGGGGCCCATATCATAGTGGGGTGTCAGGGTGTTCTCCCCCAGGGAAGTTTTGAGCATCAACAACTTCATTTCCTGTATTCGGATACCCTTTTATGCACCAGTTTACAGTAGAAATACCTTTTTTTAGCTTATGAGAAGAAGAAAAACGCAGATGACTATTCCAAATATATCAAAAATATAATAGAAAGTATGTTGTTGCGTGTCATTGGGCATTTTTAAGTGGGCATATGGAAATCCTGGAGCTTTCTTAGTGGGTTTACTGCGTATACCTGCGCATCACGTAGACTACACCACTGGCGTCTCGGTTCTAAACCGTCTCTGCACATACTACTATTAGGGTGACCAGACGTCCCGGTTTGACCGGGACAGTCCCGATTTTTAATTGCTTGTCCCGAGTCCCGACAAAAGCCTGTCGGGACGCTAAAATGTCCCGGTTTACACCAGGAGCGACGTCAGCCGATTTTGCCGTGTCTTCAGCCCCGAATGTTTTGAGTGTAGTCCCGAATGTAACTTTGTCCAATTTATTTTTCCGAGGCGAATAGAACGGGCAGCTACGTGCGGGGTCCGACCATGCTGTATTTGTTGCTATCACCTAGCAACCGTCTCTCCGTGAGGAAAGCTGTGAAAGGGGTGAAGTTTTCGGAGGAATCCTAGCCAAATCAGTCTAATACATTAATGCCATCAACACAAAGTTTAGGAGCGCAATACTAATGATTTAGTTTGAAGTTCCCGTGACGTGACGTTTCCAGTCTACGGTTCAGACTTTGTAATCTGTTTCTCTTTAAATAAAGATATTTGCAGCATACATTGATTCAGAAAAAGGTAGAAATAGGTGCATAAAAATTCACCAGAATGCAGGAAATTAAGTGTTTAATGCTCAAAATTTTCAATAAATCATTTTAATTACTTTGCTGTTATTGGAATAGATAACACTTCAAAAAATCTTTTTTAGAAAAAATCTCAACATAAATCTCACACTAAACTGAAAAAGGCTGTTACTGCAATTTTGTTAAAGGGAAACTTCACCGATTAGCATTAAGCTTTGTATCAGTAGAACCCCGGTAGTATTTTTGAATGACCATGCTTCCCTCCCTCATGTCCCCCTGAGGGACGCAAGTTCAGAGACTGCTGTGCTGTGTTTTTGTTGTTGTGGACATATTGCTGTGGACAATCCAGCCTGCTGCTCTGTCACCGGGTAAGACTACTAGTGGAGGTGGGCTGTGTTACCCCGGACTGCCTGTTGCAGAAATGGGGTGATTTGTATCCAGCTAACTGCTAGTGGAGTTTGTGACTGTAAAATGCCGACAATTCTAGCTACATCCCACGCAAATGTACGGCTGTGTTTATACTCGATGTTTATACCACAGCCCACCAAGAGCTAATGCTAGTAGCTATGTGTTAGCCTTCTTTTATTACATGGCTTGGTTGAATTCTAATGTAGAATGCGGTCTGTTATTTCTTGATAACAGACCGCTGCTAAGGATAACACACCGTTGCCATGCATAGCAGAGCGTTGCCATGGACACAGTTCTGTTCACTCTGGAGCTATCAATCAATCCGCTGAAAGAAGTGCGGATAATGTATCAGCTGTGGCAAAAAAAAAAGCATGTTTTAAATGTGTAACACCACTTGAGCCACGGTGAAATGTATATGGTTGAAATGACAATAAAACACACTTGTTGGGTTGATCGTCTCACTGTCTGTCTGTAAAGGGCAAAGCAAGTGCATTCTGGGATTTGGTGTCTTTCATCCATATGAGCCAAAAACACATTTTCTGTCATATCTTGGCCTAGAAGGCACCAATTTCATTTTTTTTTCTTCACATTTCTACTACATAAGTGACCCAATTTAAAGATATATTCAGCTTTCCAGCGGTGAAAGTTCCCTTTAATTTCACAGGAAAAAACACTTATTATTAGACGAGGAGCCTAGGATCAAAATAATGAAGTCACTGTCTGTGTCTGTGTCTGACCTGGGCTGGCACATGTTCACGTTAAAAAGCGTGTGCGTGCACAAACACACTACGGTCACGCGCAAAGTGTCCCGGTTTTAGCTCCAGGAAATCTGGTCACCCTAACTACTATACATGTCCTGTCAGTGGCACTGGCAGTGAAGGTTATCCTGACTGAGAGGAGGGCTGAACAACAAAAGGATTATCCCAGCTCTCTGCCCCGCCTGCGCACTCACTAACACAAATCTAATCTGGCTTGTGTGTTATTTAAGTACGATTTGAGGTACCTTCCTTGAGTATTTCCATTTTATGCTATATTATGCCACATTTCAGAGAGAAATATTATCCTTTTCACTTCCCTACATGTATTAAAGAGCTCTATTTACTATACATGCGATCAGTTTACAGATTAAACCTCCAAAAGTACTGTATATGAAGTAGTTAAAAATAGCTCCACATTGACCAGTTACAACAATACATATTCATACATCATTAATGATGATCCACTGACAGTAGCCACTCTGACTTACGTTGCTAATATTTCTGTGCTTTTAAGTGAAATTCTGGATGCAGGACCTTCACTTGTAATGGAGTATTTTTAAAAAAAAAAAAAAAACAGAACAAAAGCAAGGCTGCGTTAAAAAAAACAAATGTTATTAAATTAGAACTTCCAAATGCTTTCAAGTAGTTCATCCAACAAAAAAAAAGCAGACTTCTAAATCTAATGGAATAAAGTGATTATTAGCAGACATTGCATGATAATAGTGGCATTAACAAGATAAAAGTGCTTCAAAAATCATTTGAAAGCTAAAATATTAGATGCAATTCAGTCTATATTGTGCCTGGTGTCTTTTCAGCCTTCCATTAGAGTCCCCAAAAAAATCCATCGGCCTGTCTAATATTAAGCTGTGAGCACATGTAGTAATGCACCCTGTGTCCTGTCCGTCCCACACTGTTTCTGGGTCATGATGCAGTCATGATAACTTGATAGGATTATGGAGTTGAATATTTATTGTTTTACCTTTCCTGCCCTGGGACTACGGACGGAAAGTAGCAGTTGTGCCACAACCCCGGTGCAATGCATCTCTCCCTGTTATACACGGTTAATTGTGCATTGTCCCTGTTTAAATAAGATTACATTACATTACATGGACTTGGCCTCTTTCTGTGAGTGACACACACACAGACTTGGACCAGGTCTGGGGGGAGAGAGGGGAGGGGGCGCTGTAGTTACAGGGCAGTGAGGTGTCAGGCATCGGCATCTAGAAATCACACAGGGTTAAGTGTTTAATTTGGTTAGTCTGGATTAATCACCAGTGTTGTCCAATCCCGTTGTACGGTGGGGTTTGTGCAGCGCTGGGGGAAGGGAAGGGAGGGACAGATGGAACGACACATGGTCCCTGTCCTCCTCCTCCTGCCCAATCCCTCCCCTCCCCTCCCCTCACAAACTCTTTGCCTAATCTGACCGGGTAGGACGAGGGAGGATGGGGGGAGGGCATCGGGCATTCGCCACCACCTCTCCCTTTTTTCTGGCAGCACCCAACACAGCCGCAGAGTGAAAGTACGCAGGACATGGGCAAAAAACAACTTATTCCCCTGCGAGGCTGGACTGAGAGCAGGCGGACCCGGTGCTCATGCTGAGGCTCTCGGCTACAGGAAGCCCAGCTGGACTAGATTTACTGCTAATCCAGAATATCCAGCATGTAGGAGACAACCTGCTGGACTACTTTTTCTTGTCATCGTCAGGCCTGTTAGAAGTTGTGTTCTGGCCTCTTGGAGGATGTGAGGATGCCATCTTTGCATGCAAGCTGAGAAAAAAAACCTTGTTTGTGCTGGAAGTTCATGGCCAAATGTAGAGTCGTCGTGACCGATGAAAAGCAGTTCAGAGGCACAATGTCGGCCTCTCAGAGGATGAACCGCAGCGGCGCCTACAACTACTTCCTCAACATGGTGGCCTATCAGGTGAGAGCCGCTGGGCAGCAGCACAGGTGGCAGTCACTGCAGTTGGAGTTTGAAGTTTAGTACTTGAGATTGTTAGACAAAAGCGGGCTTTTTTTTCTTTTTTTTATAACAATACTGGTCAAGGGAATTTATCATTGAAAATGCTACAGAAATATTGTGAGATTTTTCTAATCAAGATATTTATTTGGTGTATTCAAATATTGTATTTAAGTAAATGTCACAGTGCAAAAATACTCTATTACAAGTACATGTCTTGCTTTCAAAATAAAAGTAAAGACGTATTTTCAGAAAAATATACCTAAAGCATCAACAGTTAAAGTACTTGTTATGCAGAATGGCCTTCTTCACTGTTATTTTCCTACATATTATTGGATGATTATATATATTATTATTATAATATATATAGTATAGCTTGTGGTGGAGATTTTTGTTAAACTATTTAAAATAATGTTTTAAAGTTAAATCTATAACAATGCATCACATTTTATAAACTGATTATAGATTTTGTATTAATAATCTGAAACTGCAAAGTAACTATAGCTGTGAAATAACTGTAGTGGAGTGAACAGTACAGGATTTCCCTCTAAAATGTGGTGGCGTAGAAGTATAAAGTATAGCATAAAAGGGCCGTACTCAAAGTACCTCGTTATAATTGATCATTGGCAAAGGTTGATTTCTGTCACTGTGATTTTGTCTGCAGTTGTGCTGATTTTCGTGTTTTAACTTTAAGGATTCCACGAGTTGGTCAAAAGATCAGGAACATCTGCACAGTCTCATTCAGCAATAAATACTTTCTTTTAAGGTTGTCACCGTAGCAGTTGGTTTTTGTGTCATTCTACTGAATTGAATGATATTGCCAGGCTTTCATGTTATTACGTTGTTGTTTTTTTATGTTTCAAAGTCTTTATTTGGCCTTGCTGCCTTCAAAGAGAATATAGCAGTATTGCATCATTCACATATTGATGATGACTGAGGGATGGACAGTCTGGATACATTGAGTGTCTACAACATTTTTTTTCCCGAAGCTAAAAAGGGTAGGATCTGGGATGTCAGGATGTGAAACAATGTGTTATAATCTCTGAGCAAGAAAATATAACCCAACAAAAAATGTACTGTTGCACTGTAGTATTTCACCTCTTACTTTCAGTCATAGTAAGTTCACCAGCGCTCACAAATGTAGATTTATGTATTTGTAGCTCCTGATTGGAGAGTTGTTTGTCTAAAGTTGGGTCTTGGTGTGGCCATAGTGGGATTTGTAATTTTGCTTCCGGGATGGGAGAAAAACCTGCTGTGGTTTATTGGCATTTCTTTAAACCTATCACAATCTCCTTGGGCGGTGCTAAGCACCGGACGGAGCCATGGTGCTGCTGCATCCGGCAGAATTTCCGGCGGCATCCGATTAACCGCGGAAGGGGAACGTCGAGGATATAGACTAAAGTGACTCTGATGATTGTCAACTAATGAAAACACTGGCTAAATACAAACATGCCCTGTCAAACAATGTTAATGCAGTGTGAATTTTTCCAGTTGGGAACCTATATTTCTGATTATTCTGACATTACATGGATGAATGTTAACGAAAGTTAAAAGTAATTGGTGAATCTGCCCGATGATATGGATCAGCTCCAAAATTCATTCCTTGCCCACTGCTACACCCTTCCATGAGTTTCATGAAAATCAGGTCACTATTTTTTCCTTCAATCCTGCTGATAGACACAAACCAACAAACATCCACAAACTAGGGATGGCTCTTGAGACCCGGTTCTGTTAAGGACCCGGTTCCAAATTTCTCAAAACCCGAAAATCAATAAGGGTCGAGCTTATCGATGGTGCTATCGAGACTAGTGGATCAAAAAAAGATATGTCTAAAAATACATAGTCAAAACATAGTCAGCTACCGAGAGCACCGCTCTGTGGGCCGCTTAATCAGCTCGTTAAAACACAAACAGAGACAGAAGAAATCAAACAGTTTTTGCAATAAGAGTAATAACAGTTCTGTTAAGATTAAAAAATGTGTCGCCTCGTCTTTCCACCAAATAATAGAAAAGTATCAATAATGGTATTGATAAACACTCTTGTCATTAAGCAGTCTTTCGAAAATGATAGCAATATCAAAAATTAACCTTGGCAGAGGTAACAATGTGTTAGTCTGTCTCTCAGTACTTTCTGACTTCCCTATGTCTGTGGTACACAGTCTTCAGGTTTAGTCATTTAAAACAGCTGGTCACTTTTTAAAAAAAAACAGAAAGAACTAGTGCATTTGTAGGGGACTATTTTCAGCAGCGGATTAATCCACATTTGGTGCTTTAGTGAGTATTTGTGGCAGCAGGAACAATGTCTTATTGCTTTGGCTTGTGACACAGTGACAGTGGTAACGTTACCCGGTTTGGCTCAGCATACAACCAAAGTAAACAAAATTACTGTATGCACCACTTGAAATGCAACAATGCATCTGTAACGTACTCTTTTATTGTAAATTAATTATCTCCCTGAGCAAAACATTCATAATTCGTGGTAAAAACACTACCGCTTTTGATGAAATCAACACCAACTGAAAGTTACATATAGTCACTTTAAAGAAAATGCTTCTGATAAAATAGGCCTACTACTTCAGATTAAATGAATAATGTAGGATGGTTGTTTGACATTATGAAATGCTTCACCTGCAGCTGGACCACTGGCAGTTTTAATCCAGCTCTGCAAAAGCTGCAGTTGTTCTATACTTCTTTAAGCTTTTCTCTCTCTTCTTCGGTGGTCTTTGCTGTGAAGGCATACTTAGCACACAAAACTAACATTAGGCAATACATTTATTTAAAAAAACAATGAAAAGTATATTACATTAACCAATTGGGACATTAATTCTCATTTGCTATCTCACAACAAAATAAGTAAAGGCAACTTCTATCAGCTTTCACTAACGTTACATCTCATTGTTGACTGTAAACAATGTATAATCTAGCATGAACACAGAACCCAAACCATCCCATCCCTTAGCCTCTCTCTTCCCTACAGAGTGCAAATGTAATATATAATTGACGAAACGTAGCTACAGTATGTTAGCCTGCTGCTGCTACATAGGCTGTCATTAGCTTTCGTTGACAACATAGCATGATGCGTTAATATAAGGCAATGCTGCGCGACGTGATGCAAACGTTAAAAGCTGAAGCTACACATTATTCAAAGCTCAAGTGGATTTTCTTCTTCTTTCTTTCTCTATTCGCAGGGCATTTGTAATTATCTCCATAACTTCAAAAACTCTTTCCCTCTCGTGCTCCATGTGTGAGAATATAAACAGAGTCACGTGACTGGGGGCAGAGGGAATTGCTAATTTGATTTAACTTTACTAATGATGGGCATATTGTATTGGTGCAGCCACAACAGAGAAAGAAAGAAACAAAGAAAGAAATGCTTCTTCTCCAGAGGGGCAGCTGAGCCAATCAGGGCAAACGGGCCTGAGCAACAATAGCCCATACCTGTGCACGTCCCTGCAGGACGGCGTGTATAGGATTGAGTCAAAATAGTGTTGACGGTAGTGTTGTTGATGGTAATGAAGGAACATGTCATCCAGTTCAACAGTGTGGCTCATTGATATGTTCTTATAGCACAGACGAGGACGATATGTACGGCTTTGATACACACACAATACTTGTTAGCGATTCTAGTGGTGTGTGTGGATGTATGGATGGAAATGTCTGTCCACAACTTCAGTCCTCCCTGACATATTTCAACAGACATTTGGTTCCGACCTTCACATTCCCCCAGGGTGACTTGTTATAACTTTGGCGATCCTCTGAAGTTCCATCTAGCGCCATCATCATGTCAAAATTTCAGGCTGTTCGCATGAACCATTCATACATCTAGCTACGAAAAATAATGCACTATTATTTTTATGTATTTCAAGTATTTATTACGTTACGAGCCGATGGATGTGTCCTAAGACAGACTTTGCTGAAGCATGAGACAGATGCGCGTGCACGTTTTGCCACCTTAGAATTAGCTCAGGATCAACGGTGACAGGCTTAAGTCTTTAATTTATCAGTCAGAACCAGCCAGATGATGTTAGTTGGACTCATTAGATTAATCTGAAACCGATGGCCCTAATGCCAAACACTGTTAGTGTAAGTTGTCTGTCTGACACAGTGACCTCCAAGTCCATAGACAGCTTGAATTTAAAGTCCTGGACTCAATGCATCCACACATCAATCACATACCGTTCATATGCTGTTTAAGTACTGCCATGGATACTGCAGGCTGAAACCTAAAATATAAGTTAGTCTCTTTAGGCTCTATAGTGGAGATGAGTGGTTAAAATTTGTTATATTAAGGCATAAGATAAGATAAGATAGTCTTTATTAATCCCACACTGGGGAAATTCCTGTGTTACAGCAGCTCAGAAGAAAAAAGAAAAACAATGTACAAACATCAGAATAACACAAATACAATCAAGTAGACATAGGAGAAAAGAATATATACATAAAGTAAAAAACAGACATATTTATACAATAAACACCCTTATATAAACAGACAGTATATATACCCACATATAAAGATGAGTGAGGTGCTGGTGAATAAATATGACATATTGCACAGTTGGAGGTAACAAAGAGTGATAAATAAATAAATATGCATAGTGCAGAATATTGTCCAGAGATGGCTCATATTGCAGAAACAGCTAGCAGTGCTACATTATGATGTAGCATTAAAGAGTCTGACTGCTGCTGGAATGAAGGACCTGCGGTAACGCTCCTTATTGCACTGAAGGAGCTGCTCAGGGAACTCCCAGTCTCATGTGGGGGGTGAGAGGTGTGGCCCACGATTGATGCCAGCCTGGCTAACATCCTCCTCTCCCCCACCTCCTCTATGGTGTCCAGACGACAGACCAGAACAGAGCTAGCCCTCTTCCGGAAACATTGAAGACACAAGAAAGAGAGACATGAACTTTTGTCACAAAGTTCAGAGTTATACAGATGTGAATATAAAGGCAATGTGAACATATTGTACTGTATGCTCAAATACGTCTGCGTACAAACATATATAATACATCCCATGTACGCGCATATTAACATCTAAAATCTCTGTCATGGCATGCCCTTCCAACCACAAAAATTCAGACTAACGCAGTTTTCACCATGTCAACTGAGGCATTTATAAGTAAAATAAAAAGAATACTTTTCTAATCTGGGCCTCATGGATGTGTCAGTCACATGTGTTTTTTTTTTTTAAATAACCCCGACCTCCATTCTTCGCCCTTCCTCTTTAGTTGAGGATGTTTCCTGTCAGGTTGTTAGACTGTGTGTCTGTGTGTGTTGTGTTTGAGATGCTGAGCTGCCTCCATCCTCTCCTCAGATATGCTGTTGCTGTGGACCGGCTCCCTGCTCGCTCTGCTGTGCCTTCTGTCCTCCGGTCAAATCCTCCACCAGCACGCGGGTCATGTACACCCTCTTCCACATCATGAGCTGCGCTGTCTCCTGCCTCATGCTGTCCCGCACCGTCTCCGAGCTCGTCAGGGAAAATGTGAGTACTGGATCTTATGCTGCATGACACAAATCAAAGAAATCAACTGAAATATAACCATAACTAATTATCTCCTGGAACGCTGGCAACATACAAAGAGCACTCAATACTGTAATTATTCTGTACAAAAGTACTGACACAAATAAGGGAGAAGAGGCCCTAAAGTTTAGTTCTGCAGTCCTTGCATACCCCAAGATGGTTTGTGATTGGCTGCAGCTCGACAAGTACACCAGAAAACAGAAGGAAGAGGACGACAGACAGCGGGGACACATTTAATAGCTAACAGAGAAAATGCAAATCAGCCATTTCAAGTAGGCGTACATGAAGAAGCCAAAAATAAATGAGTAAAATAAAATACATCACATTGAGAATTACTGTAATGTGACTTTAAGAGAGCACAAAGCATGGGGGACAGGAGCAAAGAGCATGGGGGACAGCAAAAGTAAATATGTGACATTTCTTTAATACCTGATATTGTTTTACATTGAGTGCAATTGTGGTTACACACAAGATGTACACCATACAGCTGCAACAATTCTCTATTCCATGTTTCCTGTTTAAATCTATTCCTATCAGCCATCCAATTAAGGGAAACATGCCTAAAAGTGGTCAGTCGAGCTTCAGTGAGCTTTCACTAGCAACATGGAGTGAAAAATATATTGCGGCATGATATTAATGAACACACATTTTAAAAACGTAAAAACATATCCAAATATCAATTGAACCATGAATGCTTCTCAAAGTGTATGCCTTGTTTTTGTTGACATACATGAAAGGCCAGAGGTAAGTAGGAGATTTGTTCATTTTTATCAAGTGGGACAGGGGGGGCTCATTTTGTTCACCCGCGACTGCCTGCCACTGTTCTGTAGTTTAGAGCAGGGGTTGGCAACCTTTTTGATATTAAGTGCCCTTATAAAATGCAGCATTAAGCCTGCCATTATTTACTTATTATCACCTTTGCACCGCATTCTGAGAAGAAGGCAACGAGTACTAGCCAATCAGAGGCAGATTAGGGCGGGTCATCACGGAATGTGAATCAAAAAATCAACCAAACTAGCGTAAATAACAGGCTGTGCTCCTGCCAATGGCTGTGAAAAACTTCAACATTTCGACAAAAACTCTCTTGGACACTTATTGCTAGTTTGCCATCGGTCAAGTGATGGGCCTAAGGTTGCTGACCGCTGGTTTAGAGAACATTATAGATACGAGACAGAAGGGTGAGACTCAGACTCCGTCTGCTACTTGAGCACCACAGACAGCGCCATGGATCTATCAAAATATTTCAGAGCCATGGTCGGGGCCATGGATTCTAACTCGCACAAACCTCAGTCAGATAGAGGATCAGTGAGTCAGGCGGACTAGACTCACATATTCAGCTAAAAACCTCTCTGCCCCTGCACTCGCTCTGAAGATGGCAGGTTAACAAGGGGGATGCATTTTGGTCATTTTGCTAACAAGAGGGATGAGGGGGCATCCCTCCTCATTACATCTCAAATCGCCTACTGCCAGAGGTCAGCAAGTTTTGAAATTAATTAAATATTTAAATACTTTAACTGCAGTTTGAAAATGTTAACATGGACAAAAAAACTAATGTCCTTGTCCTTTGGGTGGGGGTTTGGAGAATAGTTTAGTCAAGTTCAGTGCCATTTGCTCTTAATGTGAATATTGATATACACATATAGGCATTTAAGAGATTAAATCATTTTATCATCATAAAATCTTACCAAAACACCTTCTTCTGAAATATTCACCCAGACAAAGAGACATGGATACATGGATGCAGCGATCGATAAAATACGTGTGTGTGTGTGTGTGTTTCAGGTGCCTTTCTTTAACATGGTGTGTGACCAGGCGCATGGTGGGGGCCACTGTGAGATGCTGGTGGGCTACTCAGCGGTATACAGAGTCTGCTTTGGCACTTCTTGTTTCTACCTGATGATGGCGATCTTCCTCATTGACGTGAAGTCCAGTCAGGACTTCAGAGCGCTCGTACACAACGGGTCAGTGCTGCAGAGTTCACCTCATCAAACATGTTCCTCCTGAAGAAAATGTATTTTTTGACTCATGGCCTTCAGATTTTGGTAATCATTAAAATGGAGTGGATGATTATACATTATTAAGGCAAACACTAGACTTGTTATTATTACAAAATCATGAATACAACACTGTTAGTTGACAGACTTTTGTAATTGCACATGAATGCAGCAAAAATCAAAAAAACAAAACATCACAGTGTCAAAATGTTTTGCCAAAGTACTTTTTTTTATTGATCCTGCCGACAAACAGGAAATCAGAAAGAAAGATATAAAGGACTGAATATGTCACCTTTTTCCAGTTTCTTTTGGATATTTCAAATTCCCAAATCTACCACAAAATCCAGAATAAAACTTTTCACACATTCACTGAATCCCTAAAAATCCTAAGTAAAGCTTGGGAATTTTCTCTGAATTATGTTAGAAAGAACTTTATGTCTTTTCTGTCAATCAGAATACTGTGGATAGGCAGGTTGTAAAATCTCCTGCAGCTCTGTCCTCTCTGTCCTCCATCCCTATCGTCATTGTGATACCGACGCCAAGCAGCAATTCTATAATTACCGTTCGGTTTTCTTTGCAAACCTGTGGGCGTGTAAAGCCTGTTGAGTAGACATGTTGTAATTCACGTTCATGTTTATGAATACAACCTGTCAATATTGTTAAAGTGCTTCAGAGATGAAGGGAAAATGTTGCTAATAGTTTAGCCTCCTGCTAACCGTTGCCGTGAGCTTACCGTTTAGCCTTTGGTTAGCAAAAGGCTAAATTATTAGCAACATTTTCTCTCCACCTCTGAAACGCTTCGCTGATTCTGACACAGGTTAATTGTGTTTATTGTCAGACTCTCTTTTAGTCTCTTTTGAGAAGTCTGTCTTCCTTGTTTTGGGTTGCTTTGCAGAGTAGAGTAGAGTTTGCTGCCAATGCTGGAATAGCAGGATTTTCTGCCATTGAATCAGGCTTTCACCATCGGAAAGGACGCGCACACGCGTCTGCATTTGTAGCACAGCCAATAGGAACGCCCTCTGTCTGAAATGACCTGTGATTGGCCAAAGTCAAAGTCTCCCAAACTCAGATTTTCTTAAAGCTGGAAACCGAGCCAATAGGAGCTACCCCAGCTTTAAGACTGGACCTGATCCCATCTAGAAATCTCTCTTGAAATATACATGTAGTTGCAATCTGACCACAACAAAATGCCACTGGAGTGAATTTTAAAAAAAACGAGCAGACGAGATCTAAAAACACCACTCGCACACAGCTGAGGTTGAAAAACTGTGTAGCTTCCCAGATCCTAATTCCCCCCCACACCTTCTCACCTGTGATTCCCCTTCTAACCTCTGATTAGCACACATACATACAGGTGCACAGGTGACGTAGCGAACAAACCAGTCACACACACACACACACACACACACACACACACACACACACACACACACACACACACACACACACACACACAAACTATACACATAATACATAATACACTCACGCAGCACATGTCTAAATTGGCTACAACAATACTCAGATTTACACACTTCTCTACTATACTATACTTCATTGCCGTCTTTAAGGACTAAGTGTTTTCTCCCTTTGGTCACCTGACCCACCCACTGGTCTATTTAAAGCTCTTTGTTCTCACACTTTCCATAGCAGTTGGAATTAGAGCGGTGACGTATTCCAGATTAGGATTTAACAGATTAGATCGCTGGTCCTCTGAGCCTTACTGGTGCCAAGGTGAAAGGTTTCAGGGCCTGGCAAAGGTTACAGCTCTGAGTGTTCTGTAAGTGGGCCAGGGAGTGACCCAGTGCCCCACTGAAACATGTATGTACTCTGAAAGCCCAGAGATAGTGACATGGATATGCAGGGATTTAATTAGAGACAGACTCAATCGGTAATTCTTTGATCATAGAAATGTATTCACATAATACCACTAAAGAGTCATACATAATGTAATTCTCAGTTAATATTTAAAAAGAATATAGGGTACATACTGTATGAAATGAATAAAGTAAATTAAAATGCAACATTTAGTTCAATGTTTTCAGACATTACTGATATAAAATATCCATGAGAGATTTGGTTTGTTAGTAGAGATTTAGTTGTTTAGTGATGATGACGGACGCTTCTGGTACTATTTTTTTTGCTGCAGGAGGCAACCTCTTAGTTTCAGTTTTTACTTTGCAGGTTGTACCAGGTTGTATAGTGTTACATGCTAATTTTCTGTAGGTTTAGAAATTAAAAAAAAACTCTTAACTGTTGTAGGCTAAAAGCAATATAATATGGACAAAAATCAGAGGTCATTTTGCAATCCTAAAAGCTTGCAAGCAACTATTTTAAAGTAGGTAAGAATTTATTTATTTTTTTTACCATCAATTAAACGTAACTACTTTATTTGTGTGTTGTGTCTCTGTGTGTCCACCTGCAGCTTCTGGTTCCTGAAGTTCATCACTCTGCTGGCGATGTGCACCGCTGCCTTCTTCATCCCAACAGAGTCCTTCCTGCATGGTGAGACTATGAGCTGATGCCGTTTCCTGAAAAATAAACCCAAACTGAGAATTAATGTGATGATGAAGATGATGATGATGGCGTTTTAGTGCACCTCTTGCTGAGTCCTGCTAGAGGGCAGCAGAGACCCGCTCCTGAACACACCACTCGACTCACCGCTGTGAATTATTGCACCATAAATCTCTGCGGCTTGATTTCACTTTGTTTGGCAACAATTAAACTGAAGCTGATACACGGCTGAGATCAGAGCTGATTTATGATTCACGGCTTGTTCTTTTTCTTTCTTTCTTTTGATCCTTCTCTCCGTTTCCTCTCCCTCTCTCGCTTCCCTGAAATAAATCACACATTTCTTTTCTCTCTCCCTTTCTCTCAGCTTGGCATTACGTTGGTGTGGTGGGAGGATTTGCCTTCATCCTCATCCAACTCACCCTTATCACAGCTTTTGCGCACACCTGGAACAAGAACTGGTGAGTGAGAGGGTCATATCAATAAAATATTATATTAATGTCAATGTAATCTTTTATTGTGATAGGGATATAAATCATGATATAGGATAGACTGTAGCATAGGACATTTCTGAAATGTGTGAGAGCAAGCTGTCGATTGATGAAATACCCATATGTGAACTATGTATGACCAAATGACGTGGATACACCTCCAGATACTTTTGGCCTGGGGCTGTTTGTGCTCGTTTGGTCTCGGCTAAAGTTAATGGAACTATGTGCAGCACGTCGTGCCCCCGTGCGCAAAGCCAGCTCCATAAAGAAATGGTTTTCCCAGTTTGGTTTGGAAGAATTTGACAGCCCTGACCTTAACCCCATCCAACACCTTTAGGGTGAACTGGAATGAGCCAGACCTTATCACCCAGCATCAGTGTTTGACTGACTGATCCTCTTGTGTCTGAATGAGAACAACTCAACATCTGGTGGAAAGGCTGAAACCACAAGAGTGGAGGCTGTTAGAGCAGCAGATTCACGCTCATAGTTTTGGAACGAGATCGTCGTCTAACCACATGTGAGTGTAATGTTTTGGGTGTCCACATACCTTTTGACCTTGTAATGTACCATGACTCCATCACGTTGCTGCAAACATGTTGCTCATTGATTCCAAGATGCATCTAAAAGGGGTTACAAGAAAAAATATAAATATAAAAATACATTTCCTCCACAAAATGATTTTTTCAGACTTTATTCTCCCCCCCCAGTGTGAGTTATTGGATATTCTTCTGCCCTCAAACCCACAACATAAAAACACACACAAAAAATACATTGTCACAAAATAGAGCTGTTTTTTTGCTTGTGGGGATTTGACATATTTTAGATACATGGTTCAACAGGACAGAAATAATCTGGTCTCTCACCTCTTACAGTATATAATCTTTACATAGACATACACACTCCAGCCTGGTTCACATCTGGAGAAGAGAGTCTCTCTTCTACACTGGTGATGATGGATTCATCTTGTGTCCAGCAGAACTATAGTAACCCCTCTCCCCCTCCCCCCTCCCCTCCGTCTCAACATCTGGAACTCTGTTTCTGACTCATTTATTTTTCTCTTCCTATTTTCAGAATATAATATGTATTCATTCACTTCAGTCAGGGTTTTAGTTCAATCCAATTGTATTTATAGTATCACATCATAACAAGAGTTATCTCAAGACGCTTTACAGATAGAGTAGGTCTAGACCACACTCACAACAATTCCCCCAAGAGCAGGGATTTAGTGCAACAGTGGGGGCTTAAAACACCATGGAGCCTTCTGCTCCTCTCCACGTCGTCTTGGTCATGTCCTCATTCATCCGCCAGACTTTTCCCCAGACAACCTGATTGTCCCAGATGTGATTTTCTGTGTCCAGCTGTTGCTGTTTTGCCGTCAGTCTCTCTCATGCCACCTCTGAACTCTGCTGTGACATTTTGTAGCAGAGTTGTAGCTATACAACAATTAAGAGGATTTATTCATTCCGGACCTTTTCCAACGCAAAACACACACAAAGCTAATCCTCTCATTCCCTTTTCAGTGGTAAAGCTTGTCTGCCCTTTACAGGTCAAAATACAACCTGCTCCTATGTCGTTTTTTTTTTTTTTTTATAGCTCCAGCACTTAAACATACGATTTTTCCAAACCCCATGAGCTTCATAACGCAGCTGGTAGACTCACACAACATTTGTCCCCTGAAACTTCTCAACTTTGGTTTTATTTGTCTCTTTATACATTGAAGCAGTGGCGATTTTAGACCCTTTTTAGATTTTAAATTTCATCTCAGCCCCACTAAAAATTATGATAATAAAAACCAAATTTAAATATTTTTAAAATTTGTTTTAATCAGTTTTAGTGCTTCAAGTTAGAGTTTGCGAACTTAGTGACAGAGGACAATTACAGGTTTAAAGAAACATCTTTAATATCCTGTGTCGCTGTCGCCAATGCTATGCACCTGTAACCCAGTCCAGGAAAGTTTGATTTTTTATTTATTTATTGTTTACACCTTTTTATCAATTAATTTGAATCTGGTAGTCCATAAAGGGACCTTTGTAGTTTGTTCACATATCAAAATATAAATAAAATTAAATATTTTGCATTTATCCTATATTATCAGGGATAATAATACATACATATATTCATTGTTATTCAGTGAAATCACTGATTTAGCAGTGACACGGCACTGTATCCGTGTCACATTCTCATTAGGGGCTGAGCCCCCCTAAAGATCTGATCCTAGAATCGCCCCTGGGTCATTGTCAGTGAGAAAAATAAAGTCATAAACTGGACTTATAGACCCACAATGCAAAAGCACACTGGAATTTGTTGCATGGTCTGTTGCAGAAAAAAATATTTGATAGTTTTTTACAAGATTAAAGGATGTTACATTAAAAACATCTGACTTTGAAGACTCCTAGTAGTGCCCCCCACCCAGCAGCACATTGACAGAACCAATGACCATTTGAATGTTACCACTTTTCAAAAAACACAAACTTATGCCATCAAAATAGTTTTATTGGTTTTTATTAAATTGAATAGCTTTAATTGCACGAAAACAATTCAAGACACTAAATTAAACACATTAAATGCAATCAGGCTGTCTGAATTCTCATTTTGGAATAAAGCACCATCTATGCATGATTGTTTTCATTCAACTAAGTGCAGTAATTAACGAGAAAACAAGAAAAAATGCTCATGAAAGTATTTAGAAATCTTGGAACACTTGTGACCTAGATTTTTGGCAACATCGTTTAAATTTGTGAACTGTTATTTGTGATATCGAACAGCACTAAAAACATAATGCCCCCCTTAGCAGTTAGATTAACTAATGTTTAGTTATTGTTGAAGTGTTTTCTAAGTAGTCTTTTAAAACTAGACACTAGCCTTACTAGGTGCCTCCGCTATGATAGTCGGCAAGCTATTCCACATTGCGATGGCTCTAAACATTAAAGGTACCTTAGGTAGGATTGCGAAGATCCAGGACTTAGCCAAAAAATTTGAACATCGGCAACTTCTCAGTCCCTCCCCCTTTCTGCTAAAGCCCCAAACGGTCTCCTAAGCCCCACCCCCCACAAGGGAGAATGAATGCGTGTGCATGAGCAGTGATTGACACGCAGTCCAACCCCCCAGCCCTGATTGGTGCATCTGAACAGGAAGCAGTGGATTTTTGCAAATTGCACTACAGGCTGTAGGTGGTGCCAAATTACCTGCTTCATGTAGTTCTGCTCGAACATAGGGTCAGTTTCAGCAAATATGACAGAAAGTTAGTTTTATAAGGCTTACCTACTGCACCTTTAAAGACCAGCACACTGCATCAGTCCAAGGTTTTTCCTTGTCACCCATAGCAGTCTGCCGTGTACTATGTGTGTTGGTCTCTCACATAATTTATCTTGGAGTACAGACAAATTGGCTGTTTACTAAAACGGATATTCCTAAAACAATTCATAAAGTTGCATGCCAACCTCTTGTCTACTCTGAGCCATGAGAGACTAGCATTCACACTCTCTGTACTCACCCTCGCACCTATCGCCCCTTGGTGGGAATAACATTATTCTAACCCTTCAGGCGGGTTCCTCTGACAGCATCCAGACTGAAATGAATATCTGTGCTTAAGCCGTTTTCTCTATCCTCTCCCTCCCCTGTCAGGTTGACCGGAGCAGCAGAGAACAAGCGTTGGTATCTGGCGGTGATGTGCGCCACCCTCTTCTTCTACACCATCGCCACCATGGCCTTCACTTTCATGTACAAGTACTACACACACCCCATCGCCTGCCACTTCAACAAGGCCCTGCTGTGGATCAACCTGGGACTCTGTGCCCTCGTGTCCTTCATTGCCGTCACACCGTGCGTGAAGCAGAGTGAGTCGATGAAACACACTCTGTGCATGTCTGTCGTCGACTCTCAGCGGCGAAATAACACTTAGTCCATCTCCAGCTATGCAAACATCCCCCTGTTGAAACCAGTGCTGCTGCAGATAATAATAATTACAGTAGATGTAAGCTAATATCATCTGTTTCTCCCTTTAAGAACCATAACGTTGAATGCAGGCCTGCTTTGTCTGCACATGTTTGGGTTTTATGATTGAAACATACAGGTGCTTTAGTATAAACTGACGTATTGCTATTTTCCTTGAGTATTTTCATTTTGGAAGAATTTACTATGCTTGACTATTATTCAAAAGGAAACGTTTTTACTTTTTATTCCACAGTATTTATCTGATGGTTAACGTTGCAGATTAAGATTTTGCATATCTACGCAGTGCATATACTGTAGAGTACATGTCTGTTAAGAATCTTGTAACTGCAAATGTGAAATATTCAAGAGTGACATCCAGCGGAATTTCCGGCGGCACCTGAACCTGATGGTCCTGTCTTGCCTGCAGGGCAACAGGTCAAACGGGTGCATTTTGTGCACTCTTGTGCATTTTTGTGCAGTTTGGTCCCCTTGTCCTAGAAATAGGTAAAACAAAAATGAATTCTGTATATATGTAAAGAGTTTCAGACACTTGTAGAGGAGCTCAAGTCAATCTGAATAGGCTACATAACAAAACAAATTGTATTACTATTTTTAAGGCTTGTTGTTTTTTACTGATTTACAATGAAAATATGCAGATTTACTTTTTTATTTGGATGTTGTAACAAAAAAAACAAAGAGGCTGAATTTTCCTTCAAAAAGTTTAAAACCAAATATGAGGAACCAAATAATAAAAAAAAAGAAAGTCTGAAAGGAAAAGTTTTTCTTGTTCAATTCTTCTCAGTCTCACTATGAGTAGCTTTACTCTTCCACTGATACACTGAGTACATTTTATGACTTAATACGCTTTACTTTTACTTGAATCAATGGATTCACCGCGGAGGTTTCTACTTTTGATAAGGTAAAGGATTTGAGGGCGCTCTGTGCCGCTAACTTCTTGTGAAGTCTGTGTGCATCTGTGTGTGTTTTGGAGGGTATTATAGTGCATAATAGAGTATTTTACATTATAGTATGTACAGTATTCTGACCCGTACTCTCTCTATCTGTTTCTTCACCCTACAGAGCAGCCTCGGTCGGGGCTCCTCCAAGCCTCCATCATCAGCTGTTACGTCATGTACCTCACTTTCTCCGCGCTGTCCAGCCGCCCGCCAGAGAAAGGTACGCTAACTAACCGGACAAAGAGCAGAGCCACAGCAACAGCTCTCCGCAGCTCCACTGAGATACTGAACGCTGTCTCTGGCCAGTGTTAACACTCACATACCTCTAACAAGAGCACACTTTTAAGTGATTTTCAGGGTTATTTTCTGTATGTCGATTAAAAGAGAAACATATGGTGCAGGAAATGCGTGCAGGCCACGTCACTCTCAATCGTCTTCGTGCTGAAATGTTTTTAATAGCACCATTCACCCCCCAGATAATTATTACCCAACGCTGCAGTTCCCCTCAGCTCTTTGGAGCACTTTGGCATCTTTCAGCTTGTTGTTGGGGTTTTACAAACTGCAACTTTACTGTTTTGGTTCACTCTCATCGCTCATTTCAGCTTTGCTTCTGGACTCAGCAGACTGGACTCAAATTCTGACAAAACCACCTGCCTACCTACCTGAGATATAGTTACACAAAGAACAAAAGAAGGAATGGTAACTCTTTACTTGAAGGTATGGACATAATCGTGACATGACACTGTCATAACTATGACATGACACTGTCATGAACATGCCATTAACGTTATAAACAAGTCATAAACATTTATGACTTCTGTCATTAAGTGTCATTCATTTTTGTCGTTTTTGTCATGACAAGTTGACATTGTTTGGGTTGTCTTGATTATGACAACTTCACATTAATTAAAGTGACATTACCAGAAGTTGTCTTGGTCATGACAAGTTGACATAAAATTAGTTTGGGATGTCTTTGTAATGACAACTTGACATTAACCAGGATGACCTTACCAGAGGATCTCTTTGTCATGACAACTTGATATTATGTCATCCTGTTTACTGTCAAGTTGTCTTAATAAGGACACTCCAAAGAAATTTAATGTCAAGTTGTCATGACAAATACATCATCTGGTAATGTCATCCTGGTTAATGTCAAGTTGTCATCACAAAGACATCCCAAACAAATGTAATGTCAACTTCTGGTAATGTCACTTTGATTAATGTCAAGTTGTCATTATCAAGACAATCCAAACAATGTCAACTTGTCATGACAAAAACCGAATGACACTTAATGACAGAAGTCATAAACTTGTTTATTACGTTTGTGACACGTCCATGACAGTGTCATGTCATAGTTATGACAATGTCATGTCACAATTATGTCGATACTTTCAAGTAAAGTGTTTCCGAAAAAATTAGTACCAAAAAGACTGCCGAACCACATATTAGCTTAGCTGAACCTTTTGCAATTTTGCACAGAACGAGAACTGGGGATTTTTGTTAAAATGGCTCGTCACAGCCAGTAAGGAATGAAGAAATATATACAACAGCAACCACTTTACTTCAATGTAAATACTGCATTAACGCTGCCTTCACACTGGCAGTTGAAATCAGCTCCGATACGGCTTCGAAACAACCAGAAGTCATTAATTTCCTATGGAGATTCACAGACCGCATGCGAATGGGTCCAAACCGGGTCCGAACGAATGCAAAAAAAATCGTGTCAGTTGGTCATCCGGTTGGTTCAAAAAATTTAAATCTTGCGAAAGCTTTACGGACGGTTCCTATCCGACAAATTCCAGTGGAAGTTAGCGTTGCTATGGTACTGATAAACAAACCTGCTAATGCTAATTGGTTAGCTAGCAACAGACATCGAACTATTGACATTATACCGCTATATATCACATTTAACCGACGTGACATGTCAACGTCCTGGGCAACTTTTCTCCACGCAGCAGCCTTTCTATTTACAGCTGTATAAGAGAGGTCATAGAGAACCGTACATTCAGACACTTATCACTCGTTCTAGTCTCTCCGGCATTTTTGTGAGTCGCTTCCGAAAGCTTTTCAACGGTGTAGTATGATGTCCGCTGGGGGCGTATTGCGTATTATGGAGCTGATTACAACTGCCAGTGTGAAGGCAACGTTAGACTTTAAAAAAGTCTGAACCTCTGCTTTTATATTATTATTTTTTACCACCAGATAAAAGCGTCTTATGGTGAAACGTCTCAAAATGTTGTCTTGTATCTGTCCTACATAATACTAAAGAGCACACACACACACACACACACACACACACACACACACACACACACACACACACACACACACACACACACACACACACATTCGTATTTTAAAATCCTCTATAATTTGACTTTGCTTACCTCATAATGACTCACTTGTTGGCTCCAGGTAAGACAAAGAGCCTTCTCATGATTGAGACATTAGCGCAGAGGCTTGTCAGAGGCCCCCGTCTTATCCGGGGTTTACATCTTAATGGCACGCATGCAAATATAGATGTACACACACACACACACACAGATAATCTGAGATGAGATGTGTTGTGACATGCTGCCTGCTGGTCTGGTGGCTTGTGGTGAGGGCAGAATATTTGTTTCACATTCCTCATGGTTCCATTGACAACATAATAACAGGAATACAGCCTGGCAGTGTCATTATGTTGAACACTGAACACATAAAGTGCAATACATTGTTTGTATCTGTTTTCTACAGCTGAGAGAAAGTCGGATCACACAAGACGTTCCGGACATTGTCGGGAGTTGGCCCTTCACACATGTAGCACACAACAGGAGATTGTCCCTGTGAGGCGCGCTCTCACTTACTCGAAACACTGCGTTTTGGTTTAGGCAGGGGTGGCGCCTGGGTAGATCGTGCAAAGGAGAATCAAAGCAAAAAAGTGTTAAAACATCCACAACAACTTCTCAAACCCTTCATGCAAGAAATTACTAAACATAATAGCACAGCAGACACTTGAACGGCTGACCTTGCTTGCCCAGACTGAAGCTGTGCATTTAGCTGTATTCCATCACAAATATGTGTGTTTGCAACATACCAAGCAAAACGATGAACATGAAAGAAGTGGATTCTGACCTGGGAGTGGCTTGGGAACTACACTAACTGCCACTAATTGTTTTCCATAGAAAAGGACTTAACATAACCCAGCAACAGACTGATAAAATACGTTTGTTTTTTTCGCTGTGAAACTACTGCTGTTGGAATTCATTGTAAATGCTGTAAATCTAAGCTGACTGAAGTTGCTTTTCTCCATAAGGGAGCAACTTGAGGGCTCTGTCTACACAAAGGTTTTGGGGGGAGTATTCCTTTAATGCCCCTGGCGCTAAAGCTTAAAAGTTATTTACCGTATGTTGATTTAACTCCCCTGAATGCCTTTGTATCTAACATGCTGCTATCCACAGAGGCGTACAGTATGAGTGTGTGTGCTGTAGGTGTGTGATAGAGTCTCGGGGCAGCACAGGACATTGTAGCAACTTGTTGAGAAAAAATGCACTCTGAGTTTGTTTTAAAAACACCTTTTCACCTCTAGACTGTGAACCACACACACACACACACACACACACACACACACACACACACACACACACACACACACACACACACACTGCTCTGTAATATTACATTTTCACCTACTGTTGCTGAGTTTCCTTTCTCAGCTGCTTTAATTCAGGGGGTTTGTCACCTGTCTATGTCACATGCTAACATCTCCAAGGGTGTGTGTGTGTGTGTGTGTGTGTGTGTGTGTTCGTGCATGCGTGTACAACAAAGAGATCCGTTCTCTGTCTCCTTAGGTCCTTGTTTCTCTAGTAGTCTGTCCCTGGAAGGCTTATTCTGCTCTATGGCCTCACACACCACAACATGTGTGTGTGTGTGTGTGTGTGTGTGTGTGTGTGTGTGTGTGTGTGTGTGTGTGTGTGTGTGTGTGTGTGTGTGTGTGTGAGGCCATAGTCTATGTTATACAGTCTGAGTCCTGTAATTAGCCAGTGTTTTCACTGTGTTCAGGTTCCTTTCCCCCTCCACAACACACATTAATCCACAGCCAGCTGAAACAAGGTTGGGCTGGATTTGTGTGTGCGTGTGTGTGTGTGTGTTTGGGAGTTAGGGTTAGAGTGAGCATACAGCACATATTTGTGAGGACTCTGTTTACCCCAGAGAGTGTCCAGAGGGTGAGTCTGTTAAGAGTCCCAAAAGGGAAAGTGCAGCTGAGACCCTTTTTTACAAGGAAAAAAAAGTAACTTCCCAGGAAATGAAACGAAGGAGAAAGGAGTAAAAGTGACCCTTGACCTGCATGTGGCACCTTTCTGCGCTGCCTGCAGAAAACAAAACATAAAGTATATTGTCAAAAAAGAAACGTATAAAAACCAAATATGCATTTTGTTCCTGTTGTGTGTAAAAGTTTTTATGACCGAACAAGATTGATTTAGATTACATAATAGAAATGCATTACACCATGGGGGCGTCATGGTTTAGGGCTAAGATGTTGACCATAAACTCCAGATGGGGACCTTTGTTGCATCTCTCTCACTCTTTCCTGTCACCATTACGCTATTGCTAACTAACAATACAATCATAAAATGACCCCCCCTCCCTACACCCCCCCCTCCCTACACCCATAAAATTTGCCATTTACTTTTATTTTCAAAAGGGACACAAAGCCCGGTCTCCTCATGGATGTATTATAAGGTCTCCTGGGTGAAAGTCCTGTGTTTGTTTGACCCATTCACTACCCCCCCAACCTGCCTCCTTATGCGGGATTTATACTTCCTCACCTTACTTCCTAGCCTGGGAAAACCCTGATGAACTTCCGGCAAATTTGTCAGTCTGGCCAACAGCCCATTCAAGCCCATTTCCAATTTTTCTAAATCGAGGCACCAATCACAACCATTAAGGCGGGTCTGATTGGTTGAAGGACTATACAATTGGACAGACTCAATGTTTTTCATGAGGAAAACATACAGTGATGTAATATGAGGTTGCTCTTGTACATTTCTTAGTGTAACAGAAAATCTGTTGCTGCCTTGTATGCACTTTGCAGTTTTTCCAAAGTCCGTAAAATAATATATGCATAGGCGCCGATTTATGTTTTCCTCCGTGGGTGCTCACGGGCGCACGGCCTTTAAAAAAAAAAAGTAGTCAAAAAATGTTTGCGTTTCAGAACCTTAGGAAATGGACAGCGGCCGACACGAACACACGCGCCTATTAACTTGATAATGAAGCTGTAAAGTAGGCTATCTTTCAAATCAGGATCGCAGCACTTCTCACAAATACAGATAGGACTTGAGATGAGAAGTTTAACTGACACGTAACCGCGATCAGCTTGTGGGAAATTAGGAATCAATGCCACTGACATAACCGATCGCACTATGACATCAGTGCGATTATTTCATTTTAGATTAATGTTGCCTACTGGCAGTCTGGCACACATGGGTGCTCAGTATTTTCCGTGGGTGTTCGAGCTCCGGAGCACCCACGGTATCGGCGCCTATGATTATATATACTATCACAATCATCTTTTAAACAGTAATAAGGATTGTATATATCTATTTATATTGTAAATATGCATTAACTGCCACTAACTGTTTCCCATAGACAGACACTGGTAGATGAACCAAAACATACTTTTCCCCCTGAATGAGAGCGTGATGGAGCTTAATGTGCTGTGTTGTTCTCTGTGTCAGTGGTGTATCAGGGCATGAACATGACCGTCTGTTACCCCACCGTGGGACAAGATGGCATCCAGAACGAAGGCAACGCTGTGGCCATAATTGGAGCTGCCATCATGTACTGCTGCGTCCTCTTTGCATGGTGAGTCGTCTCTTTATTTTCAACGCAACGTGTATGCAAAAAAGTAACAATCATTACCAGCATACCACATAATAAAATCCACTTCAAACACAAACACTCACTTTCATAAATGCTCAGGTTCAGGTTCAGGTTTAGGCTTGTTTAGTTGTACCCGTGGGTAGATTTGTTTTGCAGCATGAATATGACATCCATTATGACACACAACTAGCGTATTAGATGCGAGCTGTTTTTGTATCGCTTTGTTTTGCCCCTTGGGACTAAAAACCTCCGTCAGGACGTACAAAGCTGAAAATCATTCATTATCATATCAGTCATTATTTAAAATAGAGGTAGCTGTCCTCTGTATCTGTGTGTGAATTTTGGTGCAATAACAAAATATTTTTTTCATCTCTGAAAAGAGGTATTGTCATTATTATTTATTAACTTTTCCTGCCGCAGTAATGAAGCTTCCTACCTGGCAGAGGTGTTCGGTCCGTTTTGGATGATCAAAGTTTACCGCTACGAGTTCCAGAAAGCCACCTGCTGCTTCTGCTGCCCCGAGGAAGAGGAAGGTTTGTTCTGATGTAGTTAACATTACACAATTGTCTTTTTAAAACGTGTTTTGTGTTGTGTTTTAACGGCAATAAAGCACTCCTTTGCTAATATTAAGATAGAAGCAAGACAAGCAGGAGGTTCAGGAGCAGCACAGTTCTGCGTTCTGTTGGTATTTCAGTTTGCTTTATGGCACAAAGCATGAAGCTAACTTCCAGGCAATTCAAACTCTGTTTCGATTTCCATCTTTGTAATGTACGAGTTTCAATTTCACGTTAAAGGTGCCGTAGGTAGGATTGTGAAGATCCAGGACTTAGCCAAAATATTTGAACATCTACAACTTCTCAGTCCCTCCCCCCTTCTGCTAAAGCCCAAAACGGTCTCCTAAGCCCCTCACCCCACAAGGGAGAATGGTTGGTGGAGATCGGAGCACCTGAAGAGGGAGCTGTGGATTTTTGCAAATCGCACTACAGGCTGTAGGTGGTGCCAGAGGAGCCAGATTTTTATTTTTACCTGCTTCATGTAGTTCTACTGGAACATAGGGTCAGTTTCAGCAAATATGACAGAAAGTTAGTTTCATAAGTCTTACCTACTGCACCTTTAACTTACTTGTTTTTGCAAAGAATGTTCAATTCAAACAAACAAGAGCAGGAGAAACGTCACGATCAGAAATCAAAAGGTTTTATATCACTGACTGGACAAACATGTAGCCACTGACTGTGATGTAACTCTCTAAAAGTGTCTAAAAGGTGACTGACTGTAGTAATTCGGCCATTCGGCCATTTGGCATCCACTAGGCACAATACTTTTGTTTAAATTTATTTATTTATTGCATTTATCCCACTGGAAGTCCTTTGTCTTGTGTTTTTTATGTTTATTTATGTTGGAACGCATCACTTGAGTGCCACAACTAATTATGTTGTATTCCTATGCAGTGACGATAAAGGCCTTCTAATTAGACCTAGAACATTAAAATCTTGAGCAAAATTTAAGCTGAGAGGACAAAACAGTTGTGAACTTATTTTAGGAGGAACAAACTGCTTTTAACATATTCCTTAGGCCCCATATACAATGTGTTTTTGGTAAGAAACACTGAAAGCAAAGTTAACTTTTGTTTGTTTACAAGAAAACCTTAAATGACCGAGTCGATGTTTTATAGATTCAAGACACATTACAAAAATTGCATCCTTTGGAAAAAAATATTAACTTTTTATCAATGTGGTGTCTTTGAACCAATGTCCAGTGGCCATTAGAGGGTTTTTAAGAGCAAAGGAAACTAAAGATGTCAGTTTCTTTGAATTAAACAGAATATATAATTGTGGATATACCGTATGTCTAAATATTGTTGCTGACAAATTCAATATAGTAGATTTGTAGACAAAACGGTAGGTTTATACGTTTAGTTATGTTTGAAGTTGGCAGACAGACATTTATTAATGTGTCTTTTTCAGCTGACGAGGAGTTTGTGATTGACGAAGAGAACAAAGGCTGTCAGAAAGTTATTCATAACGAGACGCAGAGAGTGGCGTACAGCTACTTCTTCTTCCACTTTGTCTTCTTCTTGGCCTCGCTGTACGTCATGATGACCCTCACTAACTGGTTCAGGTTAGTTAACGACGCAGACCTTGTCCTCTCTCAGATTTGTGGGGATTTAGAAGGGATTGTACGAAAATTATTAGGTAGGAGAAGGGGATCAGAAAAGGTGGAGGGTTATGTATTTTTGGGGGGTTTTTTTGCTGAAGGGAGGGTAATCAAAACATTTTTGGGAGAGTGAACGTCATTTGTCTAAATTACTTCATTCTGCAGTTTAACAGAAGACAGAGTTACATAAAATTATGAATGTGCCAACAACTCCTCCAAACCATACGATGATATAGGTCGTTTATTCCCTCTGACATAGTCTATATCAACGACGTTTCATTTCCGGGATTGTTCAGTTGCCGCCGAAATTCCGCCAGATGTCCCTCATTTCGGCCGGATGTCCGTTACCTTCCGCTACAACTTATGTGGTCGTTTTTCGTAGGGGGGGCCGGCTCAAATGTGTCATATAAAGTGACAGTGATGGTTCTTGGGTCCAAAAATAAAGAATAAATGGAATATTTGGTAAACGAGATACATCATTTCGTTAAGTTCGCCTTGATTTGGTATTTGCTAATTCCACTTCTATTGTGTGTGTATTTGGTGAAGTATAGGTCCTTTAACACAGAGATCTTCAACAAGGGGGACCCCTAGGGGGGTCCTCAGAGTCACTGAAGGGGCCACCAAATTATTGTTATTTTTCCTCCAAAAATTCAAATATTTAGGAAAATATACATTAACATGAATCCAACATATTATTAGCAAAGATTAATCGGCCTATTTGTAAAAAACAACAACCTCATCAACATTGATGATAGGCTTACTGGCCTATAGGTGAGGTAGCACCTATGGTAGCCATCCACAGATATAGGTAAGCTTCTGGATTCTCTGTGCCTTCCACATGTTTGTTATGTTAAAACATGATGACATATGAATATGTAAATAATTATTATTTTAATAGCTTAGTATAGTAGGGCGCCATGAAAAGGTATGTATAGGCTTTAGGCCACCCTACGCGTTATTGTAAGCCCAGTATATTATGCAACTCCACTTTATATAATATATGTAGTAGGGGGTCCCTGCTCGTCTCTCTTAGGTTAGGGGTCCTTGGCCTAAAAAACGCTGAAGACCCCTCCTTTAACATATTAAGTTTTGAATTGGAGAATGAAAAATGTATTAAATTTACTTAGTGGACTTTAGTTATTTAGGTAAAATGAATTGTGCCAAGTCATTTATGTTTGAAAAAACTGTTATATTACTTATTATGTCTTATTATTGTGGTAAGGCTGTTGCAGTTTTTCTTTAAATCAAGGAGGGTCAAAAAAGGAAAGAAAAAATGAAACATAATGTTCACCTTTTCAACCCTAACCCTAACCCTTAATCCTAATACTTTTTGACGAGTTCCTAAGCACTTGAAGTGTCATGGAGTAAAATTGTGTTGTCCCCCTCCAGCTACGAGTCAGCAGTGTTGGAGACCACCTTCACCCACGGCAGCTGGTCTACCTTCTGGGTGAAGATGTCGTCGTGCTGGGCCTGTGTGATCCTCTACCTCTGGCTGCTGCTGGGCCCTCTGTGCAGCTGTCAGCCGGAATCCAGACCTCGCCGCTCACGCATCAAACGGCGCTCAGGATCCTCGCGTCACGTTTCCGTCATCATCTGACACGCTCTGCGAGCGGTAAGACAGGGCGCGATGTGGACAACGGGGTCAGGCCGCTCCTGGAGCCAGGGGTCAGGGGGCAAAGACTCACAGTGCTGTGAGAAGGACCAATCAGAGGGCCCAGTGCACTGTTGCTATAAGAAGAACTGGATAAAGCCCTGATGTCACCGGCTGCACACCATGTAATTAAACCACTAGCGAAGACTTGACTGTGGTTTGGAAACACACTTAAAGTATGAATTGCCAAAGGGATCAGAAGAGATGAACTCTCACTCTGCGTAATGTGGGAGTTACAGTACGTAGGTGTAAACATGGATACATTATGAACTTTCATTTTAGTAACATTTTCAACTTTTTAGACTTTTAATATTGTAACAGAGGAGTATTCTAGATATTTGCTGTAATATTGCTAGAGAGGCGCACATCCCAATTAGGTTTTTCTTTCTTTCTAATAGACAAACGAATCTGTCCTAAAATTGAAAGCCCTGTTTGCCCTCCGATCTGTGATCATGAACAAATCTTTCTCAAAGTTGGAAAGGGAGAGCTGTGGGCTGAATTGCATCAAAGTTCAAACATAACCTCGGATGCAAGAGATGACACATTTCAGCAGCTTGTTGCAAAAAGTCGTTACAAGTATAATCAAAGAAAGGAACGAAATATTTAGGCAGATCATTTACGCTAATAGTGTTCAACCATATGTCATGAGTGACGGTTTTCTATTCAACCAAACACTACAACAAATGTCTCCGTGTAGCGTTTGGTTGGAAGATGAACTTTAGGCTTTTCTTCCTTTCAAGTTTTTCATACCTGCATCATCTTTTTTTAATTTTTTTTTATAAATCTTAATAATCAAAACTCACATGGAAATTTAAACTTCCAATCTGGAATTTCAGTTTTCATTAAGTTACCTATGACGCTACATGGCACACACAGTAATATCGGGGTGATAAAACACATTTCAACGATCAGCCACTCACCTTCAATCAAATTCAGTTACCCACAAGTTACAGCACAAGCTTTAAAAAAATAGATCAACATTGTAGGCAATGCATGGAGAGGAATACTTTTAGTACATGACTCCCCATAAAGCCACAACTTGTTGATTTAATATTTATGTTTGTGTACAGATTAAACAAACAAGATAAAACATGCTAATTAGTGAGCTGTTGAGCAGTGGATCCCATTTCCAGCTAAAGCTAATCAATTCCTAGCTATACCCCCCAGATAATGCACAGACATGAAAGTTGTGTCGATCTTCTCAGCTAACTCTCATAAAAAAAATTGAATAAGTTTGTATCCTAAAACGTCAAACTATTGCTTGGACATTTATTTTAAGGACTTTTCAATTCAGTGTTACAATGCATTTAGTAGGGGTGGGATTCTCTAGGCAACTCATGATTCGATTCTGAGGGCTACAACGCAATTTTGAAAGAAGAAAGAAACGGTCGGATTGTATCTATCTGCGGTTGCTTACACTCAGCCATGTCACCAAAACCCAAGATGTAGCCTAGCTTAGAATGTAAACATGACACACAAGTTTTATGTCTGCTATGGTTCACCATCTATGTGGTTTAGCCATAAGAAACATACAGCCCGGGCAAAATTGTTACAGGTGATCACAATGTGGGCAATTGTGTATAACATTTCCAATTACTGACTTGCCTGCGTCGAAACATAATCTTTTAAGGAAAAGTTGCAATGCATCTAAGAATCGATTTTTTTCCCCCATCCCTAGAATTCAGGTTACCTTGCCCATGTCAGCTGGATTCTCACGAGATTACGCTAGAATCACAGGATCAGATATCAGACAAAAATCCATCTCGTCAGGCTTCAACTAGGGTATTGTGTCTGAGCTACCAGCTTACCGAACCAATCAGCGTCCGGATTCCCCCCAGGATGGCGAAGGCATGTCCCGGCCTACTCTGTCTTACTCTAACCCCCTAACCCTAACCCTAAGCCTAGCCTCTGACATTCTTACCCTAACCCTAACCAATCTAACTCCTCATGCCTAAACGTAACCAACCCTACCAGAGCAGGCAGCAAGTACTAGCCAATCAGAGGGACAGTAAGGCCAGTTATGCCTTCCCCATGCCTTCGCCATGTCTTCGCCATACTAGGAAAAAGATTATTACCGGCAGCTACGGTCGCGGCGGTTCGTTCAAAACAGCAATGGATAGACAGATGGTTCATCAAATCATCAAATCGCCTGCCAGGTATTTTTAGAAAGTGCTTGCCCTTTTCAGTTTCCAATGACGGCTTCTCCGATGGTTCTGTGTAACAAACCATCAGGTTAGAGTTGAGGTATCACTGCTGCAAATTCCCACAATTTGAAATCAGCTGCTGGAAAGACAATGAATAGAACAGTCACACTGTAGTGTCACAGAATAATAGCATTCACTTCATTTATTTTAGTGCTGAGAGTTGCATCCTATCATTCAATTATAAACGTTAACTCCTACACTTGTCGTTAAGGCAGCTTCAGTTCAACGCCAAAAACAAAGATTTGTTCATGTGTTGAAATAAAACTTGCAGAGACCAGGGTCACGGGGATAACAGTTTCTCTATTTCAGTATTTTCCCTCCATCTTTTCACAAGATTGTTCTTTAAATGTGTCTGACAGAGTGACTGAAAGGCAGCTAAACAGAAATGTATGATGTTCTTTAAAGTTCAACACAAGAGGCTTGTTAAATTGGGGCAAAACACTTTGCATTTGACTTACAATGAGGAACGCGTTGCATGCTCGCATTATGTTGCTTCATAGTTCATCGTTCACTTAATTCTTGTTTACATTTTGCTTTGCATGTGTTAGTCTATTTAAAAAAACTTTAAAAAATTTAAACCAAGAGTGCTCAAAAAACAAAACGATACTAAAAGTCACTTCCAGAAGGGATAGAAGCGTTCTGTCTCATGCCTTCAGATGAAGTAGTCATGTCAGCTGAGATGAACCGTGCTGTGAATCTAAAATAGCCCCCTATTCCCCCATATGTTTATGTTGATGTTGGTATGTGGAAACCTGGAACTGGTTTCACCACTGAAGGGGCGCTGAGCTGAGCGTCTGCGATTACTTCTTTACAGTTAATGAGCAGAAATCTGGCTCAGTCAATAACATAAATATGTATAGTTATATTATCTGTAGTTTAAAGTATGTATTCTACGGAAGCCCTGAGAGGCAAGTGAGAAAAAAATATTCTGGTAATCCTTTCTTTTTTAAGTCAGATCTAAATAGGTTTTTTTCTCATGTGTTTATGACTTAAGAACAGGTGAAAAAATAATGTTTTGGAGGGATTGTTTTAAATAAAAAAAAAAAAAGTTTGTTGTTGTACTACTCATCCTGGTCACAAGAGGCTGAAGTGCACCACTATTGGTGATGTTCTAAACTGGACTAAAAGCATTCATGTTTACATCCAGGTAAGTGATAATTAATAATATAATCCATCTACTCTAACCAAATTTTTGAAATACAAATTTTTTTTTCACAGTTTTTTTTTTTAAGAATTTAAGATTATTCTGGCAAAACGTTTTTTTTTTCACCTGTTAAATCATAAAAACTCGACACGCAAGAGAAATCCATTTAGATCAGACTTAGAAAAAGGATCACCACAATTGTTTTTTTTTTTTTTTCTGTTGTAGATGTGAAGTATTTTTGTAAATATATTGTTTTCTTACAAACACTGTTGATCTCATGTCTGGTTTGTTGAACTCAAATAACAAAAATCACTTTAAAATGTTTTTATCAGCTTTGAACTCAAATAACAGAAATCACTTTTAAAATGTTTTAATCAGCCTTAAAGCAACGCCGACGATTCTTTTGTACGTTAAAATAATGTTTCCAAAATCGTTTCAGTGGTTCATCAATGCGTAACAGGGTGAACGGCACTTCTGCATTCGCTTTGCGGCTCTCTATCGGCTATAACCGCACTATGCAAGTTTGCCAGATCGGGTAGGGATCTGTAGTTCGAATGAGACATAATTGACACAATTCCGAGCTACAATGTAACCTAATGGGGCAATTGTGGAGCCTTGCTTTATGTCCAATAAAAGTTATTTTTTTTCATCAAAATCATTTAAATATTCAGCGGTTACATTTCAAATCTACTGAACGCCTTTTTCTCGTCTCGCGTTTCACTCTCCAAACAGCTGTCTTCGGACAAAAATTCACGTCCTGAGATCGATGATTGTTGTCAGACACTTTTAGTAACAATCTGAGCCTGTCAGTAGCACACAAAAAAAATATCACTTTTATTGGACACAAGCAAGGCTTCACAATTGCCCCATTAGGTTACATTGTAGCTCGGTTCGCGCCGGTCCGTCATTGCGATCTTGCTCAATTCTGGACCAAATTCAAAGATTTTTGTTCACATCAGTCTATTAGACATACATACATGGGGAAATGGGGTTGAAAAAAACAGTACTTAACCTTTAATTCAAAATTCAATCACAACGGTTGTTTTTTGTGAACGTCTACAATAAGTTGATATTAAGAAGAGTGGGTCATCATTCACTTTATGGACAAAATGTACAAAGACAATATTTTGGCACATGTAGCTGAGGTTTCAGAAGAAATATTATATATCAAATGCATAACACAAGGCACAGAAGTTAACTGACTATTCAACAGACTGCAAGTTTTCTCAAAACAATTATAGTCAAATTATACTTTAGTATATTTGTAGCTAATCAGTGCCACGTAATAAAATACTGTATATTTCATAATCTCTTTCACGTAAAGTATCACAAAGCAGACCAGATTTAACACACTATAACACTGAGACTATGAAAGACGTTAAACAAGTGACACACAAGTTAATGTGTTATGGTTTAAGCTTATTTTCTTTATACATAAATATATTGTGAAGCAATATGTTGTTACTATATGTTGAGTTAAAACTAAAAGAAAAAAAAATCCACCTCTACATCCAAATTTCAATACTGCAACATGCACTGTGAACATAGCTGCAGTTAGCTGTTTAAAAGAAAGATAAATGTGATACCAGAGTTAGAATCTAATTTAAAATTTAAAGTTATTACACTCCGGTCTATTTCCCTAGACTGTGGTGGAGCAGAGTTCTGATGTGGAAATAGACTCACTTTTCCTTGCTGAAAATTCCCCTTTTAACGTTTTCTTTAAATGATATCCTCAATGTTCCTCATCATATTCAACACTGGCGTCTAAGGCGTCATTTAATGATACGTTTATATTACGGTAGCCTTGTTTACGGGATGTACAGTGCTGGGATATGTTTACGGGATGTACAGTGCTGGGATAGGTTTACGGGATGTACAGTGCTAGGATAAAGCCTGAAATCTGGCGCATACAAAGGTACCGTTGCATCCAGGCCTTAGCACCGCCCAAGAGGATTGCGATTGGTTTAAAGAAATGCAAACAACCCAGTGTTTTTTTTTCCTCCTATACCAGAATGACAAGCCAGACCGTACTCCAGCGCCGGTGGTCTGGCTATGTGAGACTAATATTATGGCAGCTCTACAAAGACGGCTTTGCTCCTTAACTCTGAGGGACTGATGCCCAACACTAACTGTTTTATTTTTTTAGATCGCTGAAACATTTGCTGCTATCATAGTCTCGCATTGCCAGACCTTCCTCCACAGCGCCGCGAAAGAGGGTCTGACTAGTCCACACAGCATTACTGGATAGGAGAAAAAAACGTGCTCTGGTTTATTGGCATTTCTTTAAACTAATCACAATCGTCTTGGGCGATGCTAAACGCCGGGCACAATGACAGAAAAATAGTCTCAGGGAAGGAACATGTGTTCGTTCAAAAGTTGTTTTAGTCATGCAACAAAAAAACTCTAGTCTAGCTAGCTGTCTGGATTTACCCTGCAGAGATTTGAGGAGCAGTTAACCATAGTCCTCACAAATCCACCGGAGTTTAAAATGTCAACACAAAGGAAGAGGAAGGAATATCCGGCGGCACCTGAACAATCCCGGAAGTGGAACGTCGTCGATATATAGACTACTGCTATCACAACTCTACTAAGCTGCTGGATATGTAATTGAATTTAAGTTGCTCTTTGTCGTCATGTTTTGAGGTGGATTTTCCCTTTAAGTTTACACACACACACACACACACACACACACACACACACACACACACACACACACACACACACACACACACACACACACACACACAATTATAAAAAGAAAAGATGAAATGATAGCTGTGGAAAAAAACAGCAATCAAGAAAAAGGCCATTTCAGTCAATGTTCTTCTCTTTGGTATGTGTTTAAAGGTGGGCACAGGCATCCACCTAAAGTGCTCTACATGTTACAGTAAGCTGGTCAGGCTTTTAAATAAAGGTGGAGTCTTTTTGGCTTCTTAATGTGGCGGGTTTCAAATTAGGCTGAAACTGTCCGTGGACGATCCAACTGTCATTTCTCTCCAGTGACGCCACTCTGGAATTCATCAGGCCATCATATGGATCACAGGAGTCTGATGGTGTTTTGAAGGTCAAACAAAAAAAATTGAAACGCAGGAAGTGAATAAAGCTTCAGTGTGAGCTTCATTCTCTGAGGCGTGCGCGCACACACACACACACACACACACACACACACACACACACACACACACACACACACACACACACACACACACACACACACACACGCTGAATCTCACTTCTCTTTGCTCCTTGCTCCTCTGTTGAACCTTAGGTCGGTCTGGCCCTCCTTTGTTAAAGCTCTTGTTCCTGCCCCGAGGATCGAGGACAGAGAAAGGATCTCTGAGGATATATGAGCGAGGATGCAGAGAGCAGCCTTCTCGGAAGCTGTGCAGCTGAAAGCTGTTGCTAACTCCGCCCGCACAGCTGACGAATTCATGTGATGCTTCGAACTAGGGCTGCACAATACAGTATATCGTTTTTAATTATCGTCATCGCGATATCAACTGGCGAAACATACGTATTGCGAAAGGGTGCGAGATATCGCGAAAGACACGCAGAGATTTTTTGTGTTGGTTGAAAGAAAGTATCAGCAGAAAACTGCACTTTAAAATGAAACCTTTTATATTCAATTCAATGTTCAATTTGGTCAATAAAAGAATGTTAGCAATAATTTCCTTTTTTTTGTTTTAAATTCAACAAGCCATTGGTTGCATTTTCGAAGAATACTGAAAGCAGCAGAACTGCAGAACTGAGTACCCTTTGATATCTGTTCATTTATCGCAAGTAATATCGTTACCGCGATATTCTACAACAGTATCGCATATTTTTCTGCATATCGTGCAGCCCTTTCTTCAGAGAAAGGGACGTCTCATCCCTCTCCTCGCACGATTTCCTCGTTTCCTCTCTCCTCGTTTCCTCTCTCCTCGCATCTCTCCCATGCTTCCTCAAGCAAGGGGAGGAGCAATTTAAGGGGAGTGAGATTCAGCCAACGTTTGCCTCTACACTCGTCCCGTCCGTTCTGCCGGCTGTCTGGGTCCTCGGTTGCTGCAGAGTCTTTCGAGAGGTCGCAGCAGCTCGTCCTCTCTGGGTCTGTACGGCACCGCGTAGCTCTCCTCCTCCAGCAGGATGCGGTTCAGCGTGTGCTCATAGTTGATGTGACGGCGCACCATCAGTATATACTGTCTTCCCTCCTCCAGGTGGGGGCAGTCACACACATTAGGGACCCACAAGAACTCGCGGTGCTCCAGGCGGAAGCCGTTCCGGTATGTGTGGATGATCTGGACGTCATAACGCGTCTCCTCGCCTCTGTACAGCTTCCCGAGGACTCGGGCCCGGAAAACTGACAGGAAACAAAAAAAAAAATGTTTATGATATTTGAATGTATATGTTGACGTGAGCATTCTAGCACAACTTATTTAGAAAGCAGCAACGCTACAAAGTTTCTACTCACCAAAGTCCTTCTGGCAATACTGTCTGTGGCGTTCCCTTCGCCCTTTAACTCGCCGACATTTCCCACAATGCCCTGCACGATAAACCGAGCAGAAACAAGCTCACAAAAATAGTCACGATAGCACAAAACATACCTTAAACCAGTGTTTCTTAAAAGGAGGTACGCGTACAGTTTTGAAAAAAGTTTGACAACCAATGCCTTAAACAATACTTTTGACATGTTGAGGAATATGCATGCTTCCTCGCGTCATATAAAAAGGTTAATATCCAAAGGTATTTTTCCAAAATATCTGAGCATCCCTTGAAGGATTATTGGCTCGGCTTAGCTTGTTGTGAGGGAGGGTTGGTTGGAGAAAATGTCGAACATACTTCCAGGTGAAGGCTGAGGCAGGAGGTTTCTGTGGTTCTCCTCCCGCCGCTCCAGGCGGGGCGCGGTGGGCTGGCGGCGGTTGTGCTGGGGAGATTGGTGGGGCAGCTTCACAGGCCTTAAATCTAGTAGACACAAATCACACACACAAATCACACAGTGTTGTCAGCCATGTTTGGAAACAATTTAGAATAAGCCATGTTTTCAAAGTGAACTGTAATGAAATTAGTTTATTATTAATGAAATTATTTAAAAGCTCTTTTTATTTTGGATTTGAACATTTCTGAAATTAACCATGTATTATGAAATACACTGACAGTTCTACTGCAACATGTGCACTGACACACGTCATGTTTTTAAAGCTGTCGCACCATTATCCACAATTTGTTCACATTTCTTTCAATCTGTCAGCAGCTGCTCCATTTGTGGGACACAAAAAGTATAAAATCAAGCAAATTTAGGATAAATAGGGATGATCTCTAAACCTGTAATTGTGGGACTTAACTCACGTGAACACGACAGACACTTAAAACTGGTTAGAATAATATATTTGCCACATTTTAAAAGAGCTTTCCACAAAAATTAATGATGCATGTTGACACAAAAAAACAATTATACCAGAAAAGAAGTAGAGGATTTTTTTTTGGGATGTTAAGAACATATTTCATGTGGTGTTCTGGCTTAAAATGTAAATGTAGCAGTTATTTTGACCCTGTTTGCTTGTGTTCATTTTAGTTCTGCAAATCACCAGCGAGCTGGAAGATCTGCAGTTTAAAAAGCTCCTGGTTTCAGTTAGTGGCCATGCTCGACAAAGTACTAATGAGAAACTTGGACCACCTTCTGTCAAAAATAAATGTTAAAAAATTGCAGGCGCACCTAATCTCAATATGTTGCACAACAGATTGGAGAAAACAGGAAGTTCTTTGTTTGGATATCTTGTTCTGATAGTAATAAAAAAAAAACAGACGTCTCTCATATTGTGCTGGTGAGTTAATCACAAATAGATTTGCATGGATTTATTATTACAGTTCCTTGTCTTTCAGATCATTCTAACCTCATTATATCCTACCCAACATAAAAAAATCACGACCAGACTCAGCAACTGGAAAGTTCACCTTGTTACCAAATAATCAACTACTGTAACTATTTTTGGCAACAAGAGTCAGATTGTGTTTGGCACGAATCCATCGGCTGGAAAGTATCTGCAGAGAGGCTACTTAGATTTATAACAGTATTGGATAGATTCTGACAGAATGTACAAGTCCTCAGGCTGCCTGCAGATTTCCATGTGAAAGTGAGTATTTAGGGAGACATTCAGCACATGTGTACTTCAGGCTTATCACGAGAGATAAACCAGCTGCGTTCCTCAGCTTCAGCAGTTCAGCCCGCAGATAAACACTTTCAAATCAAACGTGACCTGAAGATGGGTCCCTTTTAACCCATCGACCAACACACTTTTTGCGCCAGATTGGATCTCCTCTCAGGACTTTGCGGGCGTGTAAAGACAAGTGATTGATTGACATTTCCCTCGTTCTCCTGTTAGTTTGTTGCACCTGTTAGCTCATTCTTGTTAGTAATGACAGAAACACCTGGGAGGGTGTGCAGGGATTTCAATATGACCGAGATGACCGGAGTATTTGAAACACAATGCTGAGGAAAAAATCCTGACTGAATTCTAAAACCTCCAAATATCACAGTGCTGCTGCTGCTGCAGACTTGGGATAAAACTCTACTCATGTAGCCTGGTTGACACCAGACCCTTCTCAGTTGTAACCGCTCAAATGCCTCTGGGTGCAATTGGATAGTCCTTCAACCAATCAGACCAAGGATCCGGGTGACGTAGCAGCGACAGCAGCATCAACGGGTTGCTGCGCTTCGTTGGCCGTCATTCGCTGCGCTATCGTCATTGTGTAAAGCCCGCCTGAATGGTTGTGATTTGTGCCTCGATTTGGAAAAATTGGAAATGGGCTTGAATGGGCTCTTGGCTAGACTGACTTGCAGAGCAAATCTCAAATTTGCAGGAAGTTCGTCAGGGTTTTCCTAGGCTACTACTCATGTACAGGCAATAAAACGCACTCATACACAGCTTATCTTAATACTTCTCTCTTACAGGAGTAGTTCACCCTAAAATTAAAGTTCAGTCATCATCTACCAAACCCATGTCAGCTGAAACTCCATTGAAGGTTGTAGGAACGCCAAACACATAGATTACTCAGGTAAGGTCAGCCTGATCCCAAAACTACTGATAATGACAGGCATATCTGATTAGCTCCAAAAATCAGATATATAATCAGATTACTCCAAAGGTGCAGCTTCTCAAGGCTCCAAAGGTTTAGTTTTTCCCTCATTACCTCCTAATATTTTCCACGGTCATGCTGGCATGTTGTAGACAAAAGTCAGTGAGGAACACCTTGAGCATAACGTGTTAAGGTGCAAGATTTGTCAACCACAGGTGCAATCGTTCACTTGAAATAAGCTACATGAGCTGATAGACATTATGGGCCATCATTCCTATCGATTATGATAACACTGTAATGAATTAATAAGTTGTGGGAACACACCGACATCGCTACAACAACCTTAAAGTCTGATGGGACAAGTGTTCAGACAATCAGACAGATTGTAAACAATACGAGGTAAAACTGATATTGAACACACACAGTACAGTGGTTCAAAGTTGAAAATTGAGTGAAATGTTATTCTTACTGATAAAAATGATGAACAGCACTACAAAAATAACCTCCAGGTTGTATGAAACTGGAATTTTACTTTAATGGACATGTTTCTGCTTTTGAAGTTTTTAAATATTGGCTTCATTAGCTTCAGGGGCTAAGTGCATTTACCGGGCGTTCAAACTAAAAACAGAACTGTGTGAAAAAACACAAGGGGCTGTGTCGGTAGGGCTATGCTGCTTCAGGTACTTAAGGGTTGATGTAAATACTATCCAGGATGTCCAGTTTGAATAACAGATCCATGAGTTTGAAGGCTTATCAAACACCAAAACACTGCACAACGGACAGGATTTACAACTCTGGTAAATTATCACAACAACAATCATTTTATTCTCCATTGCAATGATTGGCAGGTAAAAAGTTGCCATTTATCATCTGCATTTGTTTCTGCGAAAGCCTGGCGGTGCCAAAACAGTGGCCTCATTGAAATTAATGAACACTAATGTCTGCTAGTTCTTAGAGTTCTTCCCTTCAAATGGAGTTTTGACTGACAATGAGGAGGAGTAGATAATGTATTAACTGAGATTTTGGAGAATTAAAAAGGTGCAGTAAGCAATGCTGCGCAAAGATTGTTGATATCCAAACTCAACGGCCAAACAAATACAACCCATGAAAAACATGCTCTGGTTTATTGGCATTTCTTTAAACCAATCACAATCGTCATGGGCGGCGCTAAGTGCTGCACGGAGCCCCAGTGCCGCTGGCAAATAGCTTCGGGAAGGAACTTGTTTTGGTGGAACATCAAAAGTTGTTTTAGTCGTGCAACAGAAAACTCGGATTGGACAGATAGTCTAGCTAGCTGTCTGGATTGACCCAGCAGAGATCTGAGGAGCAGTTAACCATAGTCATCATGAATCTACCGGAATTTAAAATGCAGACACAAAGAAAGGTTAAGGTACGAACGAAAAAAAAGGACATATTGCGGAATTTCCGGAGGCAACGGGGCAATCCCAAAAGTGGAAGGTCTTGGATATAGACTAAGGGTGGTATAATGAAGCTGGAGGCCGGACTTACACCAGGGGGGTTGGGTGGTGACAGGAGGAGGCCGGGTGGTGGTGGTGGTTGTGGTGGTAGCGGTTGTGGTGGAGGGTTGATCCCAGGGGAGGTAGTTGGCAGTGTGGTGAGCTTGACGCAGTGGACTCCTCCCCCCATGGTGGAGGGCGTACTGGCCTGGTGGCAGCCAGTACTCATACTCGATGCCCGGGTTTCTGTCTGTCGCCAGCACCTGAACACAAGGACAGCGTGAAAACATCTAGACTGGCCTGAACAGGTTTTGAATCATTTTTTTCTATTTTCATAATTTCATTTACACTTAAAGTGTAAGTCAAGTCAAGCCATCTTTATTTATATGTAAGTTGACCCAAATTGCTTTACAGCCAAGGCAAATGGTTTAAATCTGCCTCCATACATAGATTGACAACATTAGGCTACATAAATAAAAAGTACATAACAAACAACAATACAAACCGTGATACAAAACAGCTCACGTTAAAACCAAAATCAAGTAAAGAAGCAGGTAGGACCTTAAAGTGTACAGCAGTGTACAGGGTAGGCCTAAACTTTGCAACTGCATGAATCAATATTTATATAATACTGAAGTCAAATTACATAGCGTATATTAACTTTGTTCGATTTTACTCCTCATTTTGGCATCAGGCCAGCTCCTAGAAACATCTTTCTTGGCTTTACGGACACATTAACTATTTTCTCTGTAGACAAAAACAATATCACCACAAGGCCTTTTAGCGCTGTTCTGGAGCTTTTGAATCGTACTTCGTCTAAGATTGTATAATAGAATAGGGATGTTGCTATCAAGTTTGTTTTGGCGCTGATCCTGAGCAGAGTCTTTTAATACTGGGTACCTGCAGAAAAACACTCAGTACAGTGGCGTTACAGAGTGATTTCTCAAGTAAATCTGGCTCGCAGAGAGCGCACAAACCAGACAAAAGATTTTGGTCTGTCTCAAGTTATTCATTCATTTAACGTAATTGGTGACAGCTGAGATAGCCCGGCTACAAATGAGAAGCTGCAACCCCAAACGTTTTGAACGCTGCTCTTTGCTGGTAAGAAGAAAAATAGCAGTAACGAAAGGATTGGCATTTGGTGCGGTTTCATTTTAGCCGATATAGATCCATTAAAATATGCCCAGATCAGCTTGATATCATCTCTATCATAAATCAATAAATCAATAAATGTGCCATTGTTTTATCAACTACTTTTTTAAGTGTCAAGAATTTATTTTTAATCTGAAACTATTTTCTGTGCTCACCAGAGCGTTTTGGGAGGAATGGTCTAGAAGTGTCTAGAATTTGTCATCGTACCCTTGTAAAGGGTTAGGGTTACAAGCGTAACTTATGGGTTCCATGGCATGAAAATGTCCCCTTATGAGGTTTTTTAACATTTGTGGTGTCGTTGGTAGCGATGGTGTAATGCTATGTGGAGAGGAATCCGCCGACACTGTTTCTTGATTATAAAGGTTTATTCACATCCAAGAAATCAGCATCATGTACAAGCCCTGCAGAGCTCGGAGAGGCACTGTTATCCCAATTCTCTGATGGTCACTCCGGCTTTCTTTGTTCAAACATGGTATATATTCTATAACATATGTAACATAGATGGGGAGGAACAATACTTTGACCAATGGCTAAAAGCCAACTGGCCTTATCTCGAGGCCCCACTGATAAGCATGACAGATGTTTTCCAGAGAGGTGTCTTCTGAAAGTAGGCTAAAGTTCATCACTTCTAGCTACATATACATAGTTCAGATATGGCCTAAATACAAGTTATAGAATGATCAGAATAAAGTAGGATGTTAATATACCTCACATTAATATGAGTTCCCCTAGCCTGACTATGGTCCCCTAGTGGCTATCTGGCAATCTGGAATCTTCTCCTTATGAGGTCATAAGGAGCAAGGTTACCTCCCCTTTCTCTGCTTTGTGGGACCGGCTCTAGTGGCTGTAATTCTGCACCAAGGCTGAAGTATGGGAAAGAGACTTCAGAAACAGTATTAGGGGACCACTAAGGTCTATATAAAAGAGACTTCAGATACAGTATTAGAGGACCACTAAGGTCTATATAAAAGAGACTTCAGATACAGTATTAGGGGACCACTAAGGTCTATATAAAAGAGACTTCAGATACAGTATTAGGGGACAACTAAGGTCTATATAAAATAACCTTTAACTAAATGAGGGATCAACAAAATGGCATGGCTCTTAAATGGATGACACATTTTCCAAAATCTGAAGTAAAGGTTGTCTTAACCCTAAGGATTAGCGTCAACCCCTTACCCTTAGATTTAGTGTTACAAGAGGACAAATTGTAGGAAGTCACGAGTGCTGTTATATTCATACTCTGCTATGTGGAAATGAAACAAACAGAACACAGTGTTCAGAGGATGCTTACAACCACCATCAATGTTTTACAGAACAGCGGACTCTAACTGTTCTTACAGTATCTGAGGAGGAAGCAATCGTTAACAGCTGTTTGGTAACTGAGCCACATACCTGCACAGGGTCTGAATGGTAACAATCAGTTATTAATTCAAACCTGATGTTTTTCGTACCTTGAGACATGCTTAACAATAAGCAGTATTTACCATTTTATTGCACAATGCAGGAAAGAACAATGTGTGTATCTTTTACTGGTTTTGGTGCCTGCCTGGCTCAATGGTGTCCTACTGGTTGGTTGTGATGAAACAGACTTACCAGAATGGCCTCAATAAAGTAGACCTGGTTTCACTGACACTTCACAGTGGCTTTACAATGAAGACATTTATTGCATGTCTGGTCATTCAGGGAGGAGAGGGATCCCTCCTCAGTTGCTCTTCCTGAGGTATCTTCCTTTTTTGGGGGAGTTTTTCCTGATTCAAATCAAGGGTTTAAGGACAGAGGGTGTCTAATGCTGTACAGATTCTAAAGCCCCTTGATGCAAATGTGTGATTTGTGAAAATGGGCTATATACTGTAAATAAAATTGACTTCAGTTGACCATGCAAAATCAACAAAACGTCAAGAGACTTCCAGCTCCTGAGACCAGATGATGACTAAACTGTTCTGCTCCAGTATAGAAAGAAAGTTCTAAACTAAAGTATCTTGGAGCTCTCACCATTAGATGGAGGTCTTCCTGGGTGGGTCCTGGTACCTCGAAGCTCTCCCAGGTGTCTGCCGAGCGCCGGTATAACAGCTTTGTTCCGGCTACATTGTACTCGCCTGGAATGCTGATCTTCCAGTTACCGTTGATCACAAACTGGGAGCGACCGTTCTGGAGGGCTGGATGAGGGATGAGGGTAATGGAAAGGAAGGAAGGAAGGAAGGAAAAGTTTGGGGTTATTCAGTATTGATAAGTCAGTAAAATCTAACTAAAATTTAAGGAGTCTCTGACTATCTGTAGGTCTGTCCTTTGATTTTTTTCGGCAACCGTTCATCCGATCAACTTCACACTTGGCGGTAGTATTGCTGAGGACCCAAGGAAGTGCACTGTTGAGTGCGAGCTCTTGAGATCAACAGGACATATTTATTAGTAGTGCTTTATGTACACACTGTCGTGTATTGAGAGGGGACCCCTATTAACTGTTACACCGCCAAACGGCATGCTGGGTACAGCTCGCTCTACGTCATTCGCTGCATAACATTCAAGAACAGATGAAGAAAGAGAGACCGGAGATGCTACATTGTAGCAACCTCAAACATTTCAAGCATCGGCGATGTAACTTTCATAATTAACGCTATTGTTACTGGAAATAGCCTGGTCCCAAATAGCTAGCTGTTAGCAAATGATGCGTATACTCCAGCAACTAAGTCATGGCAGATGTAATTCCCAGGACCCAAAGAAGCGCGGTATCGAGTGTAATGTAGTTTGGATAAGCAGAAAGCTGCAAGCCTGCCTGTTTCTGACAGGCAGGCTGTCAGAAACAGAAATATGCCAGCTGGCTATGTATGGCAGCTGTCTCTCCTCAGTGGTGGGAGAGGGATTTTCCATGACATGAAATGGAAACAAGTACTTTCACCTGCCTTGAGCCAGTGGTCGGATAAAGCCTTTACGAGCGTCCCTTTCAAGGCCACAATGTGTACCATTTCGGGGCCCGTTTTATTTTGGTCTCATAAACAAGGATAAGAATAGATGCCCTTGGTTATTATGTTGCCTGGAAAACACACAGCAGGACCAGAGACCAGATGGGACTGCTGAGCCCCTCCTGTCTCTGGGGAGAGGAAGTAATAGTAAGTCTATGAATTACTTTAAGTGCCTGATTTACACTGCAGCCATGGGTCTTCAGCAGAAAGCTGGAACTGATATACACGGCAGCCCAGGTGTTCTGTATGTGCATGTGTGTGCGTGTGTGTGTGTGTGTGTGCGTGTGTGTGTGACAGGCTGAATCTTACCTAGATAATTCCTGCTGTTATCAGTGACTCGGATGTGAGTGGCTCCAGCTGGAATCATGGCCACTTCGTTGTATCCAAAAGGTCCCGCTGGCAAACAGAGACACTCAGTGAGAGGCTTGGTTTTAATATGAATTTAATTATGAGTTTACTTCACATGATTAAAGGAAAAGTCAGTTATTTTACAACCTTGGGGCACACGTGCTACACTGAAAACAGCTTTACCAAAAAGTGATGCCAAGAAGGGAAACGCCTCAGATGGCTTTTAAATTCAAGTTATTTAAAGTTTTTTGAATCTAAATGAAGGAAAAAAAAAACTTTTAAAATTGTGTTATGCCATGTATGTATGACGGTGGTCAGAAAGCAACAAGAGTGCAGCAACAAAGTTAATATCAGTTTGATATCAGTTTGACCATGAAAGTAAGTTACTTCTCTGTGACGGACAACAGTGGCGCATTGTTCTGACCATCAGCATAGTTAAAGTCTGCCTAACAACTGATGAAGAGGGCGTGTGCCAAAAGACTGGGACCAGTCTGTGCACCAACCAGGGGAGGCTAAGTCTAAACCACGGTACTCCTCCAACTTTTAATAAACAAATCAAAATGCTCTTAGAGACTGATATATGAATTCATGTATAAGCCAGAAAATTCAGTCAGATGAGAGAAGCCTGTGTTGGACCCGTGTACACGTTTATGCTCTTATGATTTTACTTAAATAAATACTTGTTAAACTTTTAAATCCTCTCCTTGCCTACTTAGTGGATTTTGAACCTCACAGTATTCATATTATTTTAAAAACACATGCATGAATGATCTTTGAAAAGTTGTGCATGCATTTTCAGCAACAGCTCTCTTTACATTTTACTGCACAATTATTACAGTTCAGTGATTGACAAGTACAGCCGCTTAATAGATAGCTGCAGGCCTTAACATTGTTCTATGCACTTTATATTCAGGGTTGAACAGCACGCTAAGTCATGTGCCATTTTTTTAGCAATTAGTAACTGATATCATATCAGTTACTCGCAAATAATCTGGATGAGTGTGACTAATGATGTTCTTTAGAAGAGATCTTGCCAAATGCTGATATTGTATCACAATTATAAAACAAATAAAATCTATGATGTCAGTAATGATCAACTGTGATGAATGCTTTACAGGATCGGTTTACGAGCACAAAGAGAGACAATTTATGAATGAGCCGAAAGCACACCCATTCATTACAGTATGATATTTCACTTCCAAGAAAAAAAAACAAAGAGGCTGGGACAACTCAATGGTTCCCCTGCTGCTCTGGAGTGAAAAGTAACCGCAGGATGAACTCCCTTCATTACGGTCGGCCTCTGAGGAGCATGTAACTTTGGTTGCCCCTGCTAACACGTCTCAGAGAGGAACTATTCACGAGGTTCCTCTCCGGGGCTTTAGATTCATGAAGATGTAGTGCTGTGACTGAGGTTACAGAGTTACAGACAGGCTCGAAGCCGTCGGTATTTGACCCGGCGAGATACGACGTTGTGCAGCCACCCTCCATCGGTTCTCTCTCCGTCGGGAAACACAGCTGCAGGAGGAGAGAAAACCTCCCAAGGCTGTTGGGTCGCCCAAACAGAGCGGCTATTATCAGTTTTCTTCTTGCTCAATCTGAGCCATTATGGCCGGCACTTTGCTCTGCCTACACACAGCTGTGTGAAGAAGCTACTGTTACAGAGCCAAGTCGCACGCCAGAGGTGTTGGGTACTTTCTGTTCGTGTGTGTTAAATCTCACAATTTGTGTAAATTCTCAGTAGAGGGCAACACAGGATCAAAAGGAGATTCCTCTCCCATCTTGATTCAACCTAATTCAATTGTATTTCCTTTCTACACATCACTGCCAACATTGTTTTATCTTTTCACAATCTAAGTGATTATTTACAGACTGTTAGAAGCTAGGGCTGTCAATCGATATTTAATCGTATTTAATCGTATTTAATCGCGATTAATCGCACGAATGTCCATAGTTAACTCGCGACGATTCGCAAATGAATTGCACATTTTTCATCTGTTCTAAATGTACTTTAAATGAGATATTATTTAAGATGTTTAACCTCTTATCAACATGGGAGCGGACAACATTTTCTTGCTTTATGCAAATGTTTAATATTATTGCAACAATCCAAAACGTTGACAAATCCTGTCGGCGTATGCTTGGCCAGCAAGTGGTTTTTGAGACTTGACGTACTCCGGTGGTAACTCAGTTCACATCGACAGTACATGCTAACAACTTCAGTCTTGTCTGGAGAACAATCTGGAAAGCGTTTGAAAAGAAACTTACTATACTTCGAGGCTTATACCTCGACGCAGAGGTTCAGGGTTCGAGTCCAACCTGAGACGATTTCCTGCATGTCTTCCCCCTCTCTCCCCTTTCTCACCTAGCTGTCTGTCTATCAATTAAAAGGCAGAAAAGCCCAAAAAATAATCTTTATCCATTTCTGCTCAAGGAGGTTTGTTTCTGCCAGCCATCCACAACATTACTGCTGCATCGCTTCTTGATTCCATAAACTACGGAGCCGCCCGGGGCCCAAATCACAGATTCTGCATAGGACCTCTCCTCACCTGTCCCAACTTAGCTTTAGTTCCAGACTGTAGAGAGTTATTGCAAAACTGGAAAGTTCACATATCCCACAATATCGCCTCCACCTTTTCTCTCTTGTTGCTGAGGCTATTTCAATAAGAAATTAGCTTGCTGGTTAGCAATAATAATAATAATTCACACAACTTTATGCCAAGCAGCACTTTGTTTTTTTATTTTTTTTATTTATCCTTTATTTTACCAGGTGATGTCCCATTGAGATAGTCAAATCTCTTTTAGAAGGGAGCCCTTTGTTTGGATCTGTAATCTTGGGAGGGAAGGGACATACAAAACAGGGATTCCATGAACTACAATAATGATCTTCTCCTCCACAGACATGTAACCGTATGCACAGCAGGTATCTGCATCGCTTTCTTTCTCAGTTTTTTGGCTCATCTCTGCAGAGTTTACAGGCATAAAGCAAACATGTTCCAACTCTCAACAGGTGTGTCAGTAATTCACCCAGATGGAGTGGAAAGGGGGAGATAACCACATATCAACAACAGATGAGCATTTACCACACCATGCAGAGGGTTTTAAAATGAATGGTACGTTTGAAAAATGCCTCTAAGAGCAGTGTCTTTTCTGCCAAATTTAACTGTATTATCATAATGATCCCTGACAGAGCCTGCCTTTAAACTAATGTATTTCAATGGGAAGCATATTTCGGAATCGGTATTTCTATACCACTAACAACGCTCAAAATAGCCCCACACTTCCACGGTAATATGAGGGTCCCTACATGTAAATCGAAGCATTGAGAACTGTGTAAGTGTACAGAAAGTTTATTAAAAAGATAGTTTAGAAAGACCGTACTGTTCACGTATAGAGGCTGGGGCCATCTTGGTGCTTGAGCTATGTTACTGGTTGCACGGCGTTCGGTGAGCGGGCAGGTTTGACAAGTGACGTGACAAGCGGGCGCAATCCTGTGAAACTTGCGTTCATTGTGGTAAATGCACATCTTAAATAATAGGTAGTTGCTGAGCGCACATGGTTATTGGAGTTAGAGAAAATGGCGTCCCAACTGGCGCATACTTGTGTGTACTGCTCTTGTGCAAAGACATCCATCTTTTACCCCCACACACACACACACACACACACACACACACACACACACACACACACAAAAATGCAGATGAGACTTAGAGGATGACCTAAATTGAGGACAGCTACTTTATTGTAAGTGCAATGATAAGTTAAAGTCCAATATCAAACCGTATGAATGTGAGTCCCAGCCCAGGTTAGGAAATGAACTAACAATGTAAAGATCAACAAGCCACTGACACATATGTTCATATTTGATTCATTCAATAACTTATTATTTTGTGTCTTAAATCTACCAGCCGTTTTCATATTATACCAACATCATCATCCAGAGCCTTTTTAGTAAGGTTCCTAGAAAATCTCAGCCCAGAGTAATTAGTTAATAGTAGTAATTATTATTCTCTCCAAAACAAGTTTCCTTTTTATTTATTTTTTTATTTTTAAGAACTATACAAAAAGAGTTGCAACTTTTTTGCAGCAACTCATGTGTTATGGTCCACATTCACCTGTGTTTTTGTTGTTGTGGTGTGCGTAGGCTACTCCTGATTTTGTCAGTCCTGTCATCTCTTATATGCATTGGCGTAACGAGCCAACACCAGACCCCTATGCGGGATTATCAAGGCTGGCCCCCCCACTACAGCACATTATGACGGCGCAATGTCCATGAGTAGGCTACCATGAATAGGACAGGATCATAGAGACACAGCAAGTCCTGTTTTTCACCTTTTATGAGGCAAAAAGAAAACTGGCTGGTAAAAAGTTTTAAAGATTTAAAAATCCACCTGCCACAGTGGCTGGTGGTCCAAAAAGTTAACTTCATGCCCTGGATAGGAGGCCAATGGACAAAACAAAGCCAACCCATCTCCCAACGTGTTTGATGTAAAACCAGTCCGACCCTCTGTACCAGTGTAGGTAGAACATGTTTTGGTGGCATCTAGCCAATATGTCATTCGGGGCCTGAAGAACTCTTTTTTTTCCTCCTCCTCCTCCATATATTATATTGGAGAACATGTTGTGAAGCTGAATTTCTTCCTGGAAAGCAGCCAACAGGTTCTGTTTGGCATAACTGTTTCCATGGTACATTTTCCTTTCATCAAGGAACAATAAAAAAAAAAAAATCTCTTTGCTAAAGAAAGAATTACTAATAACATCTGGGAGGGAAAACACAAATGATCCCTAGATTTGGTCTGAAACTGCTCATTTCATTCTAGGTGGAGATAATGTGTGTGTGTGTGTGTGTGTGTGTGTGTTTGTGTGTGTGTGTGTGTGTGTGTTTTGCGCGTGCGTTTGTGAGTAGGTGCGTGTGTGTCGTGTGTGTCGATGCGTGTGTTTGTGCGTGTGTGTTTGTGCGTGTGTGTATGCGCATGCGTGTGTTTGTGAGTAGGTGCGTGTGTGTCGATGCGTGTGTATGTGCGTGTGTCTCGTGTGTGTGTGCATGTGTATCCTACCTGCCTCCAGACCGTTGCTCTGGTACACACTCTTGTGTTGCAGGCAGGTGGTGTTTTGTCCTCCACACACCATGCAGGCGTCCTCCTGCTGCTTTGATCCAAAGATGGAGTCACAGCCGGGCTTCTGTATGACATGACACACACACGTTTAGGAAACAACAGTTTGATCTGGTTGGAGGTCTCTGCTGAAACTTGTTTCTCTGACAGCGTGTTGACTTTGCACTCCGACTTCACACATTTTCTGACCAGAGCCCTGGCAACCTCTAACCTTTCGTTTATGTTTTTGTCTCTGCACAGTGTACAGCCACCTTAAATCCTTCTGCCATGATCCAACTCTGTCCACTTTCTCTCTCCTTCTCTTGTTTGCTTCTTCCTTTCAATTTTCTCTTTCTCACAAACATTTACTTTGGGATAAAACTGCAGCTCAGGGCCTCAAGAAGGGGAGGACCGTTCCGGAGAGTTGTCTCTGTAAACGTTAAAATGTCAAAGCAAAGAGCACCGAGGATGAGCTGCATGGTTTATGGCGTGTGGAGAATCTTGTAGTTAGATAGATTTACAGTGGCCGCTTTCTTCTCCGGCCTCTTCATCTCGCGCTCTCCGGAGCAAACCAATCAACGGGGAGGTTACCAGGCAAGAGAGCAACAATCTAGGGGACCTATAATCAGCCCCCTAAGCCCCTAAAAACACAACAAACACTCTAAGCATCTGTGAGGGTAAAACAGGAAATGAATCCTCGATGACCCGAGGGAGCGACCGCAGTCCTGCAAAACACCAGAAAACGCTCAAACATGAAAGTTAATGTAGTACAGTATAGCCATTGCACATGCTTGTGTACAACAAAATATGTTGTCCCGTAACTGAATATAAAAGTACTAAAAGTGTCAGGTTCAGCAGGGAAGAGCAGGGAATGGTGGACCCAAAGGCAGAGAGCAGGCAGGCAGGCAGGAATAAGTAGGTGACGAGGATTTATTCGACCAGTAAAACAAAGTACAAAACAACAAAGGAAGTCCAGAACGCAGCAGGCAAAAAGTATTGATTAGTCAGTCAAGAAAATATTTACTGCTTGCAGCTCAAGTGAAGTCAATATCGATCGGTCGGTCGGTCCGCCACTGAAATATCCCAACAACTATTGGATAGATTGCAATTTGGTTCACAGATTCATGGTCTCCAGAGGAGGAATCCTAATGACTCTTGACTTAACATCCTCTGACTTTTCCGCACACATGAGGTTGACATGTTTTTGAGGTTATCAGTGAAAAATCTTGACATCTTAAGGTGTAGAGCCCCAAAATTTGCTGCAGTTATTCAACGTCCCTTGAGGATAAATTGGAATAACTTTGGTGATCCTCTGACTTCTCATTTAGTGCCACTAGCAGGTTACATTTAAAATGTGCCCAATCCTTTGGTTTATGAGCAAAGACCTACAGAACTCCTGACATCCCCTTTGTTCCCGGTAGTACTTAGTGTTTAGCACTAATTAGAAAATGTTAGCATGCTAACAGGCTAAACTAACATGCTGAACCTGGTAAACATCATCGCATGTTAGCATTGTCACTGTGAGCATGTTAGCATACTGATGTTAGATATTGTTTATAACTCATTTCACCTTTTACGTCAGGTAGGATGTCACGGGGGTTGGTCTTACAATAATTATGTCTATTTGTGCACCTGCATGGAGGATGCTGGGGAGGGGTTTGAGTTCTTACATTTTCTGTTGACCACAAATTTCACCGCATCCATGTTCACCTTTGCACACATTTTTTTTCTTGTTTTAAAATAGCTAGTCTATATCCTTGACGTTCCACTTTCGGGATCGCTCGGATTTTTAACGCACACGTTCCACCAAAATAAGTTCCTTCAGAGCCTATTTCTCCAGTCCTTAGCACCGCCTATGAAGATTGTGATTGGTTTAAAGAAATGCCAATGAACAAGAGCACAATTTCCTCCCATCCCTGAATGCTGTGTGGAGTAGCCAGACCTTCCTCCGGCGCGCTTTGGAGGAAGGTCTGGCAAAGCGAGACATTTAGTTCAGAGTGCCTCAGTAGAGCCGCTTACTTAGCTGTCGACTCTTGCTTGAGTCTTGTTCCTACTTTTTATCACTGTAAACTGAACGAAAACCTTATTTTGGGTTTGGACTGTTGGCTGGAGAAAAAAAAATTATTGGAACACAATCCCCCTTTGACACTGGCAACTTATGATGGGCATCTGTCACTATTTCTGACAAGGTAATAGACAGAAATAATTGAACAAACTCCAACATATGGCAACTGCAAATAAAAAAAAACACTTATTAACACTACAAAGTTAGCTGTGCATCTATTGCACACGTGCTGCGTCTAAACCAGCCATGTGTTCTGCAGTCTGATCTCAGTTTGTGACCTGCAGCAGTCCGCACCAGCTGCAGGCTGCATCTGCTTCCGGTTTCAGGCCTTGTGCAGTTCTGACCTCCAGAAGCCAAGTCAACGGCTAATAAATCCACTTATTTGCGCTACATGATAGCATGCACACACACACACACACACACACATATATATATATATATATATATATATATATATAGACATAGGCTATGTAAACACAGACATGCATTAATCCTTTGTCAGTGGTGTAAAAATAACTTTGCTTATGAGTTTTACCCTCAGACGTGTCTACTGAGTATTACATATGAATTTCATTACTTTGCATGTGCTGCAGGACCTGGGGGACACAAGTTAATTTCCAACTATCCCCATCTGTGTGAGGGTGAGAGGGGTGAGCAGGGGACAGGCTGGATGTGGGAGCGAGACTCTGGCCTGTGTGCTGAGCAGAGCCGAGCTGTAATGCTAACTGAAGGCTGCGGTCCATACTGATTAGTGCACTCTGGTCCTAACGCGCAGCATTGAGTTCAGTTCTCCAGAGAGCTCCAAGTCAGAGTGGTCAACATCACTCATACTACGACAGGGTGGGAATGAACACAGAAACTGGATCAAGCCCCATTTTGAAATCACCGTCAGGAAAATAGAAGTCGGAGGAGATAAGTCAGGCGTCCAGGTTTCTGGTTCCAGTTTACACTTTGCAGAAACCTGATAAGACATTCAGCAGGTTAAATCCCTGCACTTTAAGATTCTGGGTCAATTGTGGATGAAATTGGCAACCATGGTGCTGTGTTTTAACCTGGCGTGCCGGATGGTTTGTTAACACAGAACCATTGGAAACTGTCTGGAAAAGGGCAGGCACGCCCGTAGCTGCCTGTAGCTCCTCACCGGACGCTGATTGGTGCAGTAAGCTGGTAGTTCCAAACACAAACGCATTCCTTGAAGCCTGACAAGATGGATTTTGTCTGAAATGTGATCCCGCGATTCTCGCATGATCTCGTGATATCTCGAGAATCCAGATGCCAAGCAAGGTAAGCTGTGTTTTCAGACCAGCATACCAAACTAGTGGAAGAAACCTTTTTCATAGAAACAAAGTTGAAATAATAACATTTGATGGCTGTACCATAGGCCGATAGTATCGTTAAATTATCCAGCAGACTCCTGTGTTTATATAATGAAGATTATAAAGAATATCCTTAAAGGGGAACTATTGTAATGGGAAAATTACATTTAAGCACAATTCCTTATATTTTTATGTTTAATTCATACTTTACTTCTCTCACAAATGTTGAAAGAGTTTATCTCATTACCTACATGTAGATTTTGATTCTAACTTTGTGAGACATCCAGTCTGGAACATTTTGTGAGCTCTGTTTGCCTGAACTGATAAAGGTACAAGGTCACCCCAAAACTATCTCATGTTTTCCCATGCCAGTTAAGATGTAACGGGGGGGTGAAAGTCATACAGGGAGGAGGAGGTGAGATGACTCCAAGATGTCTCTTGTATTTCTCTGAATGTCTTCACGTGTATCAGATTGCCTGTCAAAATTGTAGCGTTATAATAATCTAAGTGCGTGTGCTGTCACTCTGAAGATGCATATAAGCCTGGTGTTCTTGTTCACTCATTTGAGAATCTGACTCCACACTGTGCTGCGGCCTTTTGTGAAATCATGTTGATCCTATATTTGCAAATATATCTTTCTTAATAAAATACAAAAACCCAACTTGGTTTTAGTCTCAGTCTGTCTTATTTGTTTCAATTTACTAAACTCTGAAAACTCTTTCCCCCTGCTGCAAAGGAAACTTCCACGACACTATGCAGTTTTTTTTAGCTTAATTTACCTTAACTGAACAGCTTCGGAGTCATTGGAATGGTTATAGGACTTTTTTCGAGTTGAACGGTGGTCGTATCGCTTCCCCCTAGCGCCTGTGAGTGGAAAAACCACCCTTGCATCTTTCGGCCTCAGTGTCAGGAAGTATCGCGTGATATCAGGTCTCGCGAAGTAACAAATTGCTTCACAGCACTGCACACATACGCCTATTCAGGAACCGGCTAACAAGGTAGCGATGGAGTTTTCACACGTTGTTGGAGGAACAGAGAAAGAGGAAACGGCAGACTGACCGATCGAGGAATCAGACACTAGTAAACATAGGAGCTGCCAAATATCTTGATATAAAACAGCGAAGAAATTACCAAAACCTGCATAGCGCCCCTTTAAAGTAAATCTTTGAAATGGGAATTTAAAGTGTGGGAAAAACACTGACACAAAATTGCATTAATACAATATGTAAAGAAAACACCAACACACACACATACAATAGTATTGCTGCCACTCACCAGGCACTGCCCGTTGACACACACCGCTCCAGGCTCCTTGTCGCAGGCTGTGCCGTCGAGCACACGGCCAAAGTTGTAGTAGAAGTTGTGGCCCAGGGCCAGGCAGCTCAGTTCACAGGGGTTAGAGCCTGGCAGGGAAGATCTTCAGTCAGTGACTCATTAGTTTATTATGGAAAAATAGGCGAGACAAAAGGACAGGGAGGGAGGTGGCGGCGAAATAGAAACAGGCAGGAGGTGAAGAGATGGAACTGGGAGAGAGCAGAGAGGGAGAGGAGGCAAGAAAACCCATAACTGTCCGGATTAAACACCTAGGAGGGCCTCGCAGTGGACGTGAGTTTACCACAACTGCCATAAAACACAATAGCTAAAGTTACACATTAAGCAGACAGAAACACGCGCTTAAATTATATTACACTCCCATCAGCAAAGCCACAAGGGTGAGTGACCCTAAAAACGTGTGGGTGCAAAAACTTTATGCACCTACAAGCCCACAGACTAAATACGTGTGAAACATGTTCACATGCTTTAATGTTCAAAAAACACATTATTTTTTATCATACCGTCTGACTAAATATACATTTAACTTTAACTTTACTAACCCGAAGGAAATTTTGATCTGCAGCAGGCATCAAATCACATCAAGGTCCATGACAAAAAAATATCTGTATTCAACTGTCTAAACGCTCCGTCTTAGCGCCTGTCCCAACCCCACGAAAAAGCCCACTGAACACTGAGTTGTGTTCACTGACCTCCATGAAAGGTGGTCCATCTGAAGGTGTTTCCAGCCACTAACGGTCTGTCATTGAAGGCAGCACACTGCATCTCTCTGAAGTCCTCCGAGCTGGCGGGACACTCCTGCAAACAAACACACACACACACACACACACACACACACACACACACACACACACACACACACACACACACACACACACACACACACACACACACACACACACACACACACACACACGTGAGTATAGATGCAAAGATTTATTAATTAGTTGTCAACTTTCAAATTAATTGCCAAATATTTTGATTATGGATTAATCGTTTTGAGTCATTTTTTATAAAATGAAAAGTAAAGAAAATTATCTGATTCCAGCTTCTTAAATGGGACTATTTTTAGTTAAATAGCTTCTCTCCTCTGTGTCAGTAAACTGAATATCTTTGAGTTGTGGAAGTCATCTTGGGCTTTGGGAAACACTGATCCACATCCACATCGGGAAAATAATCGACAGATTTATCGATAATGTAAATGTAATCGTTAGGGGCAGCCCTAGTTGTGAGAAAACGGTATTAATTCCCTAAAAGTTTATCTCAAAGTCACGTATAACAACTTCATGTCTAACCCCAACCCTTGCCCAAACCTTAACCCAGTCATAATTCTAATCTTAACCCTAAAATAAATGAAGTCCCAAGTGTGACTCCCCAGATGTCACAGTATGAACAGATAGGGTCAGGAAAAGATCATATTGTTCACATGACGCATTGCAGCAGAGAAAGATGTCTGGGATTGATGTCCATTCATTCGAAGCTCTGAGCTAATCACACGTACAAACTGCCACATGCACAGCACACATTTGAGCATGCTTCAACACGCTGCAGCCCATCTGTGTGCTTTTTCCATTAATCAACATGGGCTACAGTGACTGGCTGTCCAAACACACACACACACACACACACACACAGCCCAGCATGTCTGACAACACAGCCGCTGACCTCACAAAAGGAGCAGGTCTGATACGTGTCTGCAGCACGGCTGTGTTAAAACTCAGAGTTCAGCGCAAAGCATTGCAGTGGAGACAAGTTAATATGTCAGCGAAATTCCAGATCACACCCTGAAATACCTGCCCCTGGCCCGCACACACCTATATGACCAATGTCTAGAGCAAACATCAGCCATTGTTCTAAAATATTTGCATTGAAAGTCGGTTTTTTAATTTTATTATATTCTTTAATTCAGTTATGAGAAGCTCTATGCTGAAATCACCTTAGTGTTGCAGATCTTGTATTGTCTGGGATCTCCTGTACACAGCCCGCCCACTGGGTTCCTGCAACACAGAAGCCGAAAGAGATTAATGGCACTACGGTACCAATGGCAAACACGCTTTATTATCAGGTGGGAACTATGTCGTGAGTGTACAGGCGACTGTAATGTCTGGTTAAAAATCCTCTCATCATACACAAAGCACATTTTTGTTAGTGATTTAGGACTCATTCATTTAAAAAAAAAAATGGGACTTCATTTGTTTAGATTATTCTGAAATAGGTGAGCAATTGATTTTTGAAACATTGTTTGCAGTGCAACCACGCTGCAGTTTATTATGGACAAACTAATCTGCAAAATGAATACATGTAAATGTAGTTTAACATCGCAATAGGTCTGATTCACTGTGAACTGCTGCGATCAGTAAGGAAACTTCGGGGTGCATGATGACATTCAATCTGGAGGAAAATCAGTTCAAAAACATACTTTTGGCCAGTGTTTTTGCATTGGAAATCAAAAATACACACTATTTTATTGGCAAAGTTCCATATTTAGATGCATTCTAAATGTTTTAGTAAAGCATTTGAGTGCTACAACTCTATTTCAATATGTATAAACTACGCAAATATGCTATTTCAAATATATTATTTTAAATGCTTTTCAGGTTTCTTGGAAAAATACAATTTAGAAACAGGTCGAAGAAGTTCTCAGATGTTTTATTTAAATAAAAGTAGTAATACTGCCTCTGGGCTTTACAATCTGTACAACAAATGATACCCTCTGTCCTTTAAGTTACTTGTGTAAAAATTTAAAACGTAATATAAAATACTCAAATAAAGTCCTGCATTTAAACTCTTAAATGAAAGTACAAAAGTATTAGCATCAAAATATACTAAGAATACCAAAAGCAAAAATAATCAATATGCAGAATGGCCCATTTCAGAATAATACAATGTTACAGCTGGTAAAGGTGGAGCTGATTGTAACTATATATTGCTTGATGCTATAATAATATGTCGCAATGTGTTTAGTTGATTTATATTTTTTAATAATAATCTAAATCTGCAAAGTAACTAAAGCTATCACATGCACTTTAAAATTGTTCTTAAGTAGAGTACTTAAGCAAGTTACATTTCACCACAGGAACCAGATAACACATTAAGGCTTTAAGTTGCACTTTCTTTTAAAATGATTTATGAGGCTCATTGGGACCATAAATGAAATACGATACTTAAAACTTAAAGTGCTCATATCATTCTCATTTTCAGGTTCATAATTGTATTTACAGGTTATATCGGAATAGGTTTACATGGTTTCATTTTCAAAAAACACCATATTTTTGTTGTACTGCAGCTCTCTGTTTTAGCTACAGAGTGAGACATATCCCTTCTTTTCCATCTTTGTTGGGAGTCGCACACGTGCAGTAGCTAGGTAAGGACTACTAGCCAGTCAGAAGCAGAGTATGAGGGCGTGCCCTGACAGTACCTAGGTAAGGACTACTAGCCAGTCAGAAGCAGAGTATGAGGGCGTGCCCTGACAGTACCTAGGTAAGGACTACTAGCCAGTCAGAAGCAGAGTATGAGGGCGTGCCCTGACAGTACCTAGGTAAGGACTACTAGCCAGTCAGGAGCAGAGTATGAGGGCGTGCCCTGATAGTACCTAGGTAAGGACTACTAGCCAGTCAGGAGCAGAGTGTGAGGGTGTGCCACCCTAGCAGCTAGGCGAGCATTATAACGTGTGTTACAAAGTGACCACGTTTGTCTCTGAAGTAAAGGCTGGACTACAATAGAGCTGTTTGGAGTGTTTTCTGTTGGAGATGGTAAAGTCCCTTTGGGGGGGACTTTGGGCTTTTTCACTTTGTAAATCTATAATGTGCACACAAAGGTATATAACACAATAAAGGAAAGTAAGAAAGACAAAAAGCATAATATGCGCACTTTAAAATACTTAATAAGTATGTTTTTTCCTATCCTATCCCAAGTACACTGCTGTGAGTGACCCTGCGGGACACGGTGGGTATTTACCTGGTGATGCAGGTGCGCTTCCTCACCGAGGCTCCGCTCCCACAGCTACGAGAGCAGACAGACCAGCCGCTCCACGTCGCCCACTCGTTCCTGAAGTGCAGCTGCCGCCGGGCGCGCGCCGGTCGCCCTGATAAGGCCTCGCCGGAGGGATGCCACGCCGAAACCCAGGACTGAGACACAAATGGCACAGAGAGACACTTTAATGCTGACACACAGAGGAAGAGCTGGTGACAGGCTGAGACAATCAACAAATCTCTCTTTTAAGCCTTAATATCTTCTTAATGGAACAACAAAACCACAATTGTGGCATAACCTGTTGTGACTAACATCTTATGAAATAAAAGGTTTAACTTTGTATCTCAAGAGAAATCTTGATATAGAAATGATAGGAAATGCATTTTAAGGCATTTCCTCAACTTGCAGATTATGCATTAGAGTATTTCAATTACTTTCTTTTGGTAATCCTACTTTAACATGTTAGTTATAGTATATCTTCTATTTATCTCCTCTCTCAATCATCACTTATGACCCAGTAGAAGTGTGTGGGGGTGTCTGTATCTGCACTCTGCCTGCCTTATTTTGCTTTGTTCGGGTCATTTCTGGGCATCAATCTTGATAAAAAAAAATCCTAGCGACTAGGTGCCAGATCATAAGGACGCATCCAAGAGGAAGCTACGAAAATGGCGCATACAGCGCCAAAAATACGTAATTATAGCGAGATAAAAAAAAAAGCCAAGCGGACAAAGCTCGTTCCAAAACGAGAGTGAATCTGGGGTTGGCTTTCAACCGCAGGCAAGCAAACCGCGGAGGAGGTGCTGACTTTGAATGTTGTGTTCACAAACCGCAACAGAACACATCCTGCTCATTCTGCATTAAAGCACGCCTTCCATTTTGAATGCAGGACTTGCAACAGAGTATTTTGGCAGTGTGAGATTGCTACTTTTACTTAAGTAAAAGGTCTGAACACTTTCCCCACTGGTAAGATAGACACATAAATAACATTTTCACAACTCTGAACACAATTATTGATGTCAAATGTTCACAATATTAACAAATACAGTATAGGAAATATAACAAAATAGTAACAAAATAGACAATAAACATAAACCCAATAAACATATGTTTATTGTGACTCTTCCCAGCACAAAGCTTCCTAGGAGCCCTCCAGGAAGCTCAGGTACTTCCCCCACACTTGTCAATATTGTCAGACATCACACTGATCACTTTCTATCCTGGGCTGCTACTTCTGTTGATATTGTGCCTCTTGGACTCTGTGGAGCCATGCAGTTATGGACAACATGACTCGGTGCTCTGCAGCGTTGGCCTGCATGTTCAAAGCTGTCAACTGCTCAGTCCCTGCGTGTGTGTGTGTGTGTGTGTGTGTGTGTGTGTGTGTGTGTGTGTGTGTGTGTGTAAGAGGAAGACAGAGAGACTACAGTGTTGGCAGAATGATGGGATATCATTTGTGAAAGGGAGGAAAGTGTGTTGGGGGGAGTTATGTGTGACCCACGTTATTTATAGCCAAGAATCCAACACAGGCAGATGAAGTGAAAGAGTAGATGATAAAAAAATAAATAACCTTGTGAGCCTGGAGGATCCGGACCATCACAGCCAAACAATAAAAGTGATTAGAGAAATCTCAATGGCGCTCCTCAAACACATTCCAGAGTGTTTGCCCTGGAGGAGGACTGAAACTGGCAGCGTTCCCACCGGTTTCTCATACAGGAGCTGGCTAACACACTTTCTTTAACTCTTCACACACACACTCCACAACCTTTCTATCAGGAATGGCTGGAGCCAACGTCATCTGGGGTATCAGCTGTGCAAGACGAGAATTAAAACTCAGCCCACAAAGAAATAAGAGCACAACTGAAAGCTCTTTTCCTCGTTTCTCACTTTCCTCATTAATATGCAAATGTATGCTGCAGGATCCTCCGCTGCGTAATCAGATCTTCTACTGTAAATGAGCAGTTTGGCGTAAGGGTGTTTCTGTCATGTTCTGCACTTGATTTATGTGTTGACAATAAAAGACTAGAGCTCAAACTAATAAATACTTAACGTTCATTTAACAACATTCATTTTTCCTATTACCTGATTTACGGTTTAGCCTGTAAAATAATCTTTTTTACAAATGTAATCGATCTGTAAAGTCAGAATAGGCTTTTTAAGAACAAGCGATAATGTTTTCAGTTGAATTTTCTAAACTTACTTCTTGATGATTGTCCCGTGACCATTTATGCTGTTTCTTCAGATACAGCGAGAGGAAAACAAACCTGAGACTCGCACACGCACACACACACACACACACACACACACACACACACACACACACACACACACACACACACACACACACACACACACACACACTCCTGTGCCATGACTCGCCATCATTTTCCATGGCAGGGTCACCTGAGGTTGCCCTCATTAGTGTTACCGCCGGTCAAATTAGCGTTGATAACAGTTGGAGATGGGGTGGGCTGGCATTCTAGATTAATGAAAGTGACCTTTGACCTTTACAATGCAAATCCCCCCCCACCCCCCTCCCTTTCTTCAAACAAATCTGCTCTCTTGTCTGAAAAGGAAACTGCATAGTTAGAGAGATGAAAGACGAAGGTAAAGAGCCAGAGACTCAATCCAATCCAACATGCAGGTAAACTGACGATGTTTCCCACGAGTCCTCTCGTCTGTCGGCAGACCAGCTCTCCCAGCCTGCCGCCGTTAACACTTGCTACCTTAAAGGCAACAAATGGGGCCAATTGGTGAAGACAGAGACCACAAACTAAATTATCTGATTTTGTGCAAAAAGTTTAGACTTATAGATTAACTTAAAAATGACTCTTCAGTCAGACAAGTCTCAGTCCAGACTACAGTTTTACTGTGAACTGTAGGGCCAAAATCTCCTATCCCGATATACGTAGGTCGTATGCATATCTTAATAACAATATACTGTATATCACAATATAGCATGTTTTCTTTTATTTCAATACACAGTTTTTATCCACAAGCCGTTAGGTTCCTGAATCAAAACATGACAAACTGCTCATCTGCTCCACTTTAAGCCCTGGATCTAATTTAGTGAGCACTTTAGTAGTACAAGGTTTTATTCTATTTATGAGTAGGGGTGTCTGGGTAGTATATTTTTATTTTTAGCTTCTTATTTATTCATGTTTTTAACTCGACTTTTATTCTATAACTTAATTATGTTATTAGTTATGAGATTGGTGGAGTGGATTCAGGAATTCATTTCACTGCTTGTTGTAAGTGTATGACTATGCATGTGACAAATAAACTTGAAACAGAAAATTTCTATACGAAATACCCACATGGTAATGCCTATTTTTGTATACTCCTGTGTAAATTAAATAGTTGACAAATGAAAAGAACTTAGTATTATATATTAGTATATAAAGCGTCTTCCAAGTGACGTAAAAATAATGCCATAACGATGCCGTTTTTTTTTTTTTTTTTTTTTACATTGCGATAGAAACGATTAAAAAAAATAAAAACGATAGACATTTTTATATTGTTTTGACGATATATATCGTAATATCACCCAGCCCTACGTAGAATTGCTCAGATTGCTGCAAGGCAGACCACCAGAATTTCTGGCCTGCCAGAAATCCATCCGATTGTTGGAGAGCCTGATTGCTGGTCATTCAGGCTACTGATTAGGCGCTGTGACCCGCCACCAACTGAACCTCAGACAGTAACTGACCTAGCATAAATCCGAATCCGGGATTAAACCAAATTTCCCTATCAGAACAAACAAAAGTTACTACTAGTACAGCATTTGTACACTTCACAGCCTTTGTGTTCACTTTCAGCTTTTAGCAAAAGGAAAAATGCATCCGTAGTTTGAACTGAACTGGTCACAACTGGCTCTTTGTCTCATATTTTGCATTTCATGATCTATTTCTTGTTCTCATCTTTAACTTGCCAAAATGTGGACAACAGAAGGCGTTGCCAGTGCAGCTGCGATGATGACTGAATGCAGAAAAAGTTTCAGCAATCTAAAACATCGAAAACAAGTCATTAAAACGTGGGAGGACTGACGGTTTTGTTTTCCTTAAAGTGGCATTGCTTCGGTTTGCAGAAAATGAAAAGCTGATCTTGTTGTGTTGACCCTCCACTACATTCCTGTGCTAATGTTACAGAGCAGGGGGCTGGTGTATAGGCCTGAGAGACGGTCCGGGCTGTCTGCCTGACAACAAGACAAACAGTGATGAAAGATGGACGCTGTGGCCGGAGGAGAAGAGGTGGTGCAGCAGCAATCAGAGCGTGGAGAGACCGAGAGGATGCCGGCTCACAGGAACGTTACCATTTCCAAGACAAAATACCGTCCCAAGACAAACACGCTGCGAAAGAAAAAATCCAATCAGCACGCAGCCAGACCTGAGCTGATGTTGGTCAAAGGGCTGTGATTGGTTTATTCTCTAAATTAGCTGGAGTTTCCTCTCTGGAACCTGAGAGCACGGGGTTTCTCTGCACAAATTAGCTTAATGACAACATTTAACTCTGTCAGATGTAAGAAAAAGAGGACATAAATGCAGGAGAAAGTGGGGAGCCTGTGGGAAAGGGCCTTGGGCCCCGACAGACTGGGACTACAAGGCCCCATGGTGCAGTTGAAACGCCGTCATCTAGCTATTATCTTAGTGTATTTGCACATAACACGACAGACGGGTTGACATTTTGGCTGCCGACTGAGTTCTTGCCTATAACTAAATCTATGTGAGTACATAAGGAGCTCTGTTATGTTGTTATAGAATTCAAAACTATGTTTTAAAGACATTCAACTTTATTTAATTGAATATTAAACAAACATTCTTATATTACCAAAATATCAAATGACAATGTGTAATGTGAAAAAGAGACTGTCCTCAGGGATACATGATGCAAATACATAATGAAGCTCTATGGAGGTTTTCAGCCTCAGTGTTATTAAAAAGTGGTGTTATTTTTTCCAGCTTTTCTCTAATATTCGCTTATTTCTGGTGAAGTACTATAGTCACACCATTTCAGGCCTACAAAATCATTTTAATGAAGCAATTTGAAAGTGGAAAATTACTCTTTGGGTTGCAAGGAGATATTGCAGCTTTAAGAGCTGAGACGAGTGCTCGATTAATTGATACATCAACATCCACAGAAATGTAGTTCTTTTGTTTTCTGAAATGATGCTCCGGGACACTACAGGCCCCGCCAGGGGCCGTGGTAGTGGAGTTTAGCCAGGAAAAGTGAGCGTCATGCGGTGATGACAAACAAGCGTTTCCAGCATGAAAGCGCTGTGTTTTATATTGACACCACGTTGTGCTATTTCATTTTGAGATTATTTTCCATTGAATATTTAGTGTTCATTAATAAGTGGTTCGGCATGCCTGGCCGAGTGGCACTATATCCATGGTATTGAAAAGGGGGATTTGATTCTTGTATGTTCTGCACCCTGGTTACGTCATTAGAAGGAGCTGCGACCGGCCTTCCAGCGACTCGTGTTAATGAAGGAGGGTCTTACTTACGCTCTGAGGGGACGACAGGCAGACGGGAGCGACCAACAGCAGGGCAAAGGTCAGGGCCTGGCAGAGAGACAGCTTCCTGCAGAACGGGGAGAGAAAGAAACAGCGTCAGTCGCTCGGTTGGTAACATCGCCCTCATCCTTTTACATATCATACACGCAGGAACACCGAGGCGAAGATGTAGAAGTTGTTACAGCGGAGGTGTTTGAGAAGGAGAACAGGAGGATTACTAAAAACATGTGTGAACTGACCTAAATGTAACAGATCTGTACAGTCAGAATATGGTTTAAACAAGTAATAATCTTCTGTAGGAATGCTCGATAATGGAGAAAAAAAAAATCATAATCACGATTATTTTCGTCAATTCTGTCACACACAATTGTTTAACACGATTACTAATTGACTTTTGGAAAGATGTTGCAATTTTTTAACTTAAAAAACTGTGGAAAAGTTAAACAAGTCAACAGTGAAAACACCTTGAACTGTGAAATTTCCCTTAAAACATTTCCTGTTTGAAATTTCTTTTTCCATTCAGAACACAAGACAAAACAAAAGTGTTTATCTGCAAAGCATAATGTGCTGTATGTAAATGTAATCCTTTTTCTTGAATACTCTACTATACTGTTTTTGTGATCGTTAGGAGCCAAAATCGAAATCACGATTAAAATTTGATTAATCGCACAGTGATTTGTTGATGGTTGTCCAGTGAAAATTCCAATAAAGTTTACTCCTACAACATGCGTCCTTAATAATTGACAAAAAGAGAGAGAGGCAGCGTTACTTTGTGCAGTTCTACTATCAATGGCAGAAAGAAAGAAGAAATAAATAGCTTGACAATACAGTGTCTGTTCTGCAGCGAAGTTCAGTTTAATATCCCATTAGTCTCGGTCAAGACTACAGTTTTAACCACAACATGTAAAACACACCAATATATATTATTATTATTATTATTATTATTATTATTATTATTATTATTATTATTATTATTATAAGGAAGGAGAATGGGAGAAACAGACAGGAAAGACACGACTGACACTTCAAACAACAGAGGTCTTTAGGTCATTGATAATATCCACAAATAAGCTGCCACACTACTGTGACCCCCCGTGGGCAGGAATCCCCCCATCCAGTAAGTATCATTATTTCCCCTCTGCCCCCCCCCCTCCTCACCCACCCCTCTCCAACTGTTGACCTCCGTTACGTAAGAATATGCTGAAAAACCTGCTGCATCTGTATCACCTCCTGCGTTTAAATGAAGCCTTTTTATTTCACTGATAATTGGAATAAGAGCTCAATTACAGCCGCTAACTTAGCCTTTTTTTAACACGTTTACTAGGTGGAGATTTAGCAAACACAGCAAGGCACGCAGTAGGTGTAATTTACAGAGGGGATGGGGGGAGGGGGGTTACAATCCCCCCAATAAAGCCTGGTCCTACCAGACTCTGGTACATTTCATTTGTACAGAGTCTGGCCAATCTCCACTGACAAGTGTTCCTTTAAGGCGGGTACTCTGTTGAAGTTTAAAACTATTGGCTCTGACCAGAGCCACTCTGGTAGCCTGGCTCCGCCCTCCTACGTACTGTCTGGTTGGACCAGGCTAACAAGAGGGGAGACAACAACAACTATCGGCTTAGCATCGCTAGCGTTAGCCTTAACCAACTGCTTCACCACTAGCGGAGCGAGCTGGATAATCAAACCGTGGGGAGGAGGACCACAACATCATGGCCACCAACAAAACTCAGCAAAGATTGGTCTTGCTCTGGCTTTAACTTCTGGATATTCGGCAGCATTGCCACAACGGACCGAATGGCTTCGCTCGCATCTTTCTCCGCCGCCATTACGGAACTACAACTCAAACTAGCGCACGACCTCAACGTCATCGTTCTCAGCCACTCCCTCTGTTCACTGATTGGACCGGTAAAGATTTGACCGGAGAAAACTCAAGAATATACCGCAAACCCAGGTGTTGTACTGAAGGGAAATGAAAATTGAGCGGAAGAACGTATGAGGGCGGAGCCAGGCTATGTGCAACCCACCCCAAAAACCTATTATTATTTCCTTTAAATAAATATAGACATTTGCACTATAACTTGATAAATTGTTGTGGGAAAAAAATCACTAGATTGCAGGAAATGAAGTGTTTTGCTCAAAAGTTGAAATCTCTACCCCCTCAGTGTTGGCCCTAAAGTTACGCCCTTGTAAAAAGGTAACAAAAAGTGAGTACATTGACCTTAAATTGGGATTGTTCTGTGAAAAAAGCAATATGATGTTTACACTGAGTGAAATATTCAAACCTAAGACTCTAGTGCTGTGTCTCAAATCGCGCACCACTGTACAGGTACGTTCCATACGGTTGCTTTTCAGCAAATTAATGTAAACATTTTCAAATGCTAATTAGAAAAGGTTTTATTGAGCTATTTACCTTGATTAAAGTCAGATGAAATTGAATCGTCACTGTTTAAATATTTGTGAAACCCACAGACCCCAAGGTAAAGGGTGACCAATAGATTTATTAATTGATTTATAGCACATAGTGCTACGAGTACCCAGATGCTGCAACCAAAACGGTCAAAACGTTGAGTGTGGAACGCTGGACACCATTCGCCCTCAAAGGTCGCCTTCTTTGCTACGGAGTGAAAGACCGCTGAAGTTAATTGTCATGTGACCGGTCATTATTTGACTAGTCTACATCCACGATGTCCCTCTTTTCGGCCAGATATCTGTTATCTTCCTCTTTCTTTGTGTTGGCGTTCTAACCTCTGGTGGATTTGTGAGGACTATGGCTAACTGCTCCTAAGATCTCTGCAGGGTAAATCCAGACAGCTAGCTAGACTATCTGTCCAATCCGAGTTTTCTGTTGCACGACTTTTGAACGTACACATCTCCCGCCAAAACAAGTTCCTTCCTATTATTCCTATTTTGCAGCGGCGCCGTGGCTCCGTCCGGTGCTTAGCGCTGCCCATGATGACTGTGATTGGTTTAAAGAAATGCCAATAAACCAGAGCACGTTTTTCTCCCATTCCGAAACGCTGTGTGGACTAGCCAGACCTTCCTCCACCGCGCTGTGGAGGGAGGTCTGGCAATGCGAGTCTATCATGTGACCGGCCGGGGTTTGCCGTAATTTCCTACAATATCATACAAACCTGTTGATGAATGCGTTTGGATAGCAGAATAAATCTCACGTATTATCGGCTTCATTTTTAGACCAAAAGCAGCATATTTTTGCATATCGAAACTGAGTCAAAAGCAATTATTTGCAACTGTAGTACCTACCACGGAGACCCTTCTGAGGTGTTACTAGATAAAACCTCCAAATAGCTTTGTGTTGAGTCTCTGTTGTGTTTGCTCCACCAATTTCCTCCTTCCTTCTTTACCTCCGGGGGAAAAAACTGCAACTGTGATTCCCCGTCTTTTCCTTTCTCTGATTCATCATCAAAGAACAAGTGCCTTTTCTGAGAAGTGCCGGTGATTCTTGGAAAGCCCCTCTTTTTGACTGCTTCCTGGCACCACTTTGCTTTACAAGTGTGTCATACGTTTAAGGGCCTGTTTTGTGACGAAGCGTTTTATTAGCACGCTCTGAGGAAAAATATATCAGACAGGCTGCATTTGAAAAGTTACAGCAGCTTAATCTTCTCTATTTCTAACCTTCTCTCCCACATCTCACTTAGCCCTCCTTCAGCTTCCAGTCCGTCTGTCATTTATCTCTCTGCCTGTTCCGTCTCTTTTATCTCTCCCTGGTCCATAAACACAAAACTGCTCCAGAGCCTTTTGGATCAGTTCCAGGTCAGTAGTTGGCCTGTCCAATTAAACGATACACATCTCCCTCACACTTGGCTGAGCAGCCCTTCCCTTCAGCGACCTCGGCTCCCGTCCTGGCCTTACATGGGGGAGTTCATATCGGAGGGAACAAGGAAGGTCGCGCTGACCGAAAGAGGTAATAGGTTCATAAATCATGTTTGATGTAAGAGGCCTTCTCGTTTTCACACAGACTTTATTTTACTTTTTTCCAGCATCTCAGCTGCAGGACTAAAGGGCCCTTGTGTGTGCAAGTCTTACATCCTGACCCCTGCATATTTTCAAATGCAGACCATATTATATTCAATGTGTTAGGTGTATTTTTCACAACAATTAAAAACTTGCATAAGTCCTGTAATCAATGTCAGGTCTGCATTCATTTTTGTCAATGTTTAATTGTGTGGTAACACACTTTACTTCCAGATGGATTTGAAAAGTCTCAACTGCATAACCTTACAATGGTAACTGTGACCAAACTAAATGCAGACTTGCTGTTTAGTTTTTAAAAGTCTGCTAATCCATTTTGTCATTGCATGGTAATAAATGGAAACTAACGGCCACATAGAATGACAGAAAAAACGCAATAAAGTTTCTAAAACACACCTGGATCGTTTGTAAAATGGTCAGTTGTGACGTCAAATATACCAAACATGATTTTGTTGAACATTTAGAAACTTTTACAGAAGATAAAAGCAAAACTGCTTTACAGGTTTCAGGATTTTATTAAAACCATGGGTTTATTATTTGATTAATCGATCGACATAAACATAATTGGCAACTATTTTCATTATCGATTAATCGTTTCAGTAATTTTACAAGCAGACATAGTGAAACAATTCCGATATTCTGTGATTCCAGCTTCTAAAATGACAGGATTTACCATTTCTTTGGGTATTTGGACTTTTGGTCGAACCAAACATGACAAGATAACATTTCAAGACGTCATGTTTGGCTCTGTGAAGTTGTGATGGACATTTCTTAACAATTCTTTGACTTTTTATAGATTTAACAATTATAGATTATTTAAAAAGATTATTAGCAGTTTAATCGATAATTAAAATAATCAGTAGCCGCAGCCCTTCACTCCCTATGCATAATGTCCTTCACTCTCGCTAGTGTTGTTCTCAGTGTATAGATGCTGATTATAACCACTGTACACTACCTGTAGAGCACACAACAACAGATGTAAACATTATCGACTAGCTGGTGAACGTAGTGGAGCATTTAGCAGCCAAAAAGCCAGATATTTCCCTTTAGGAGTTGTTGGAGACCAAACCAGAGCTAAAGGGCGAGTGAAAATGGGATTTACATTTGTCGGGTAAACAAAAATCAGTTACAGCTGCTTCTTAAAAATGGATTGGACAATTTCTTTTTATTTTAAGGTGCATTGTTTGGATGACAAGCATCCATTTTTACAGATGATACGGTTTGTTTTTGCATTCATGCACCAAGCTATAGATGCTCAATGATGTTTTACACATCAGCGATAATAAGCAGGGTTTAGATTTCAGGGTTTCCTCCAGGAAAATTGTTCAGCCCGGTGGCAAGTGTCTTTTTTTTGGACGAGGGCCCGGCTGCTGCCAATCACAGACTGATGGCAGCGTTAATGTAGAGCCCGGTAATTTCTGTGATAACAGAATGATGGAAGGAATCCCAAAATTGAGAATTTAAAAAGGCTATAAGACAGATTCCATACATTGTCAGAGATTTGAAAATATGACTAACGTTACGTCTAACTTTCCAACCGAGTCTTAAAATACATGAAAAAAATGTATTCCCAGTGGCTTAGACCTGGTGGGGAGAAATTTAGGCCTGGTGGGCCACCAGGCTTGCAATACACTGGGGGGGCAACACTGGATTCTAAAAAAGCAAAATTTTGTAATACTCTTGTAATCCACAAAGATTAAGTCATGTATCTCCCTTTCACTTGATCTTTGGCTTAATGTTTTTGAACATGAAAAGACAGCAGCTCTGGTCACTGACTAGTTGGCCCCCTCCCTACAGGAGCCCTTACAGAGGTGATCAGGGGTCAGTCCGCCTCCGCCTGCTCTCATTAAGACTAGAGCAGCACATTAGTGAATAGCTCCGGGGCAGGGGGAGGGAAATGGCTTTAATCAATACGAGACTAGTTGTTTATTTTTAATGACATTAGTCGCTCTCATTACCGAGGAAGAAGAAAAAAAAAACACACCAGCCCCGCCCGACTCACACAACACTGAACTACCCTTATCATTAACCAAATACCAGAATGAGGCTGAAACCATCAGGCCAATTAGCTTTGATCTGAACATGGCTCTGAAATTGTGTTGGGTATTTTTCGAAAATATTCTCTGAAATGTAACAAACTGAAAGATTTACAGAGAATTCACAAACAAAATCACAGAATCAATTGTTCAGTAGCTTCAAGATACAGGAACTATAGGGTGAGGGTGGTGTTCTGTGGGATGGTTAGGGTCGCTGAGAGAGATGGAGAGGCTCGAGGACAGGGTCAGGATACATCCCCTGTATTTGGCCATACTTGTGAAAACACACTATGTACTCAAAATAGCGAGTCCTCTCTGTCAGGCAGAAACATTCTCCATTGTTCCATCCATCCATCCATCCATCTTCGTCCACTTATCCGGTGTCGCGTCGCGGGGGGGGGAGCAGCTCCAGCAGGGGACCCCAAACTACCCTTTCCCAAGCCACATTAACCAGCTCCGACTGGGGGATCCCGAGGCGTTCCCAGGCCAGGGTGGAGATATAGACCCTCCACCTAGTCCTGGGTCTTCCCCGAGGCCTCCTCCCAGCTGGACGTGCCTGGAACACCTCCCTAGGGAGGCGCCCAGGGAGCATCCTTACCAGATGCCCGAACCACTTCATCTGTCTCCTTTCGACGCAAAGGAGCAGCGGCTCTACTCCGAGCTCCTCACGGATGACTGAGCTTCTCACCCTATCTCTAAGGGAGACGCCAGCCACCCTCCTGAGGAAACCCATTTCGGCCGCTTGGACCCTCCACCATCCTACACTCCATTGTTCATCATTTCAATTTCTCTTTGGATAATTGCTATTGGTCACCTTTTCGTCAAACCATTTCAAATTAGCATTTGAAAATGTTTACAACAAATTCCTGAAAAGCAACCGTTTCGAACATACTTAACTGTACAGTAGTGAGAGATTTGAGACACAGCACTAGAGTCTTAAGTTTGAATATTTCACTCGGTGTACACATCATACGGAAGAGGAAAACTGGGGGAGAGAGGCTGCGCGGTTAAACCTTGGGGGGTCTCTGGGGTGTAGTTTTTTCTATCACACTAAACTTTTTAAAGGATTTTGGACTGACAACGCGAGAAATTTGGAGAAGTTACTTTGGGCTCCTGGAACTGTTGATGGGCAATTATTAACGTTTTCTGACATTTTTTGTTTTTTTAGACCGCTCTTTCGGCAGCAACAACACACACGCATTTCATCAAGAAAATAATTGGTACATTAATCGTTAAGAAAAATAATTAATTCCTGTTTTTGATCTAGAAACATTTAAGTATTTTTTTAACGTTGGCCTTTTTGAACAATTTAGCTGTTTTCTTATGATCAACTGCACCGATGTGACGGAAATATATTGCACATGTATCTAATTAATTCCTATTACCATGTATGTATGGTACCATTGTACAGTATTTGGATGCAGATTTGGATATGACTGAGAAACTCTGGTTGTCTTATGATGAAAGTCCCAGATGAAAACCACCACTAAAATCCCATCTACTACTGACACTTGAACAAAGTGCGATCTGTCCACATTAGAGCTGGAGAAAAATCAAATATCACGATATTCTTGCATTGGCAGACCTTCCTCCACGGCGCTGTGGGATGAGAGAAAAACGTGCTCTGGTTTATTGGCATTTCTTTAAACCAATCACAATCGTCTTGGGCGATGCTACGCGCCGGGCACAATGCCGGCAAAATAGCCTCTGGAAGGAACTTGTTTTGGTGGAACATGTGTACGTTCAAAAGTTGTTTTAGTCGTGCAACAGAAAACTCAGATTGGACAGATAGTCTAGCTAGCTGTCTGGAATTACCTTGCAGAGATCTGAGGAGCAGTTAACCATAGTCCTCAGAAATCCACTGGAGTTTAGAACGGCAACACAAAAACAGCGGAAGGAAACAGACATCCGGCCGAAAAGAGCGTGATTCGGCGGAATTTCCGGCAGCACATGAACAATCCTTGAAGTAGAATGTCGTGTTGTGTGATGTAGACTATTCTTGACCACATACATTAATGTCGATATTGTGTCGATATTTGTAGGATTGACATTTGGTGCATTCACAAAATATTTTCACAAAGAGATTTTTGATAAATAATCAATAATGTGGATAGTATGAATAAGTGGGTAAAGGCAATTAACAAAACAGCGAGTAAGTCTGGTAGGTTCAGAAAAGAAGCCTACATCACTTCACTGTAATGCAGCCTTTAAAACCAGGAGAAAAACAACACTTATCCCTTATTATGATACAATATTCAAAATCTAAGACAATATCTAGTCTCATATATCCATATAATATCCTTATATTGCCCAGCCCTAGTCCACATACAGACAGTCAGACAGGCAACATAGTCTCCACCCAGCCTCCGCAGCAGACGTTAAGAGGCTCTCCAGATAATTCCTCCGTAATGACTGAACTCACAAAGCTTTGCTGAAACACACCCTGACAGACAGGTAGCTCTCACATTCCCACCCTGAACAAATAAACAACAGCTCCATGCTGTAATCATGCATCAATTACATTGAGGCAATTAAGGTGCCCTGATTAGGAGTGCATTGCAGGTGAGAATGTGTCCTTTGACCTGGTATGAGTTACGTCAACACAGGAGACACTTGACTGCAGATCTCTGCTCCTTCACTTTCTTTGTGTGGGATCGTAGGCCAAGTGTTTCTGTATGGTGACCCCCTTCTGGGTGTGCACACCCACCAAGTTTGAAAAAGCAATATGTCTTCCAACCAGGGGCGGGTCTTAACCTTTGACCCGCCTGGAGACTTAGCTATGACCCACCCAGCGTTTTGGGGTTGAGGCCGGTGGAGGGTCCGATGGTTATATGGAGCACGCTGGTGAATGGATTGACACAACCCTTAACAGATGTTCAGTGTGAAGGGTCTGTGGTCAGCTCTGACCCCCCCCCACCCCCCACCACCCCCGGGTCTATAGTGACTATGAATGAGGCAGGCAACAATCGAACGCTCAGTGGCCTCGGTCAACACGCATTGACAAAACGTGCCACTTTGAACACAAGTGTGTGTGGGGGTTGGGGGGGTCTTTGTGTCTCAGCAGCTGCTTCACTTGAAGACTCAAAACATTTTAGCAAAAATGAAATCGAATGCCGTTGTATATTGGGACAAAACGCCCAGACTGTTGTGGTAAATGGCTAAATGAAAGACAGACATTAGTATTGTGTTGTTAGTTTTGTTGTTGCCAAAATATCTAGAGACTCAGCCTCTTGCTCAACTATGGTCCCTTCCCTTCCCTTCGCAGCATTTAACTCACTCCTTCCACGACAGGGAGAACAAACTTGGTACACCATCATACCTCAGGGATTATGAGATTATCTTTTCACAGCCACTTTGACTGAACCAGAGCCTCTCAGGTCATCTACAGTCATGGTAGCAACATGGGAAACATGCAGAGATGCACGCAAGTAATATTGTGACGAAGATAACAGGCAAAACGGGATAAATAAATGTTAAAAAGGCAGACATGATTGAGGCGTCTTCTACCAGACGCATGTCAACAGTGACGTCTGTATGGAAATCTGAAAGAAAAAAAAAAATGACTTCTTGTCAAGCTTTACACAATACACCTTACACTTCAAATTTTTTATTTAAATTACTGGTCTAGAAGCTGCAAATGTGCCCGCAGGACTGGGAGGTTCTGAGGTTTCTGTCTCCATCAGTTCCATAATTACAGCTAAGAAACACTAATGGTCCGGTAGCAAAGTCCCAGATCTGGATCACCACCAAAACCTAATCAATTGTTCCTTGGCGCAAAGCCGACGTGTCCATCACATTTCACGGAAATTCTTTCACAGGGTTTTAAAACATCCTGCTGACAGACACTGAAACACTCTTAACTGTGTAAAAACCACAGCCCCTAATCCTGCTCTGAAGCAGACCTTTCTAACAGCACAGGCTTTTCATCGGGTTTGTGCAGAGAGACACAAACACAGAGCAGTAAACTCTTATCTGACTGAACCTTGTAACTGTCTGACTTCTTCGTTTTCTCTGACAGAGTGCAAAGGTCGGCGTATACAAGCCAGTCAAGTTCCTAACCTGGTTTCAAAGTGACCGGGAAACAGTATTTAGAGCAGCAGGATGTTGACATGATGACGTGAGGGGGATTCTTCCAACTGTTCTTCAGAATTAATAACTTAAAGGTCCCATGGCATCAAAATTTCACTTTATGAGGTTTTTTAACGCTAATATGTGTTCCCCCAGCCTGCCTATGGTCCCCCAGTGGCTATATAGTGGGTATCCTGCTCTGCTCAGATGTGCCGATCTGGAATCTTCTCCTTATCGATCTGGAATCTTCTCCTTATGAGGTCATAAGGAGCAAGGTTACCTCCCCTTTCTCTGCTTTGCCCGCCCAGAGAATTTGGCCCACCCATGAGAGAGAGAGAGACATCATCATTTCAAACGAGCAAAGTGGCAGTTGGTCAAGGCCACACCCCCACCCTCCACCTTGCCCCCCCTCTCTCCTCCTCAATAACTACAGACACAGAAATGGCACATCCTAAGGAAAGCTCATTGTGGGACTGGCTCTAGTAGCTGTAATTCTGTACCAAGGCTGAATTTCGGGAAAGAGACTTCAGATACAGTATTAGGGGACCACTAAGGTCTATATAAAAGAGACTTCAGATACAGTATTAGGGGACCACTGAGGTCTATATAAAAGAGACTTCAGATACAGTATTAGGGGACCACTGAGGTCTATATAAAAGAGACTTCAGATACAGTATTAGGGGACCACTAAGGTCTATATAAAAGAGACTTCAGATACAGTATTAGGGGACCACTGAGGTCTATATAAAAGAGACTTCAGATACAGTATTAGGGGACCACTAAGGTCTATATAAAAGAGACTTCAGATACAGTATTAGGGGACCACTAAGGTCTATATAAAAGAGACTTCAGATACAGTATTAGGGGACCACTAAGGCCTATATAAAAGAGACTTCAGATACAGTATTAGGGGACCACTAAGGTCTATATAAAAGAGACTTCAGATACAGTATTAGGGGACCACTAAGGTCTATATAAAAGAGACTTCAGATACAGTATTAGGGGACCACTAAGGTCTATATAAAAGAGACTTCAGATACAGTATTAGGGGACCACTAAGGCCTATATAAAAGAGACTTCAGATACAGTATTAGGGGACCACTAAGGTCTATATAAAAGAGACTTCAGATACAGTATTAGGGGACCACTGAGGTCTATATAAAAGAGACTTCAGATACAGTATTAGGGGGACCACTAAGGTCTATATAAAAGAGACTTCAGATACAGTATTAGGGGACCACTAAGGTCTATATAAAAGAGACTTCAGATACAGTATTAGGGGACCACTAAGGCCTATATAAAAGAGACTTCAGATACAGTATTAGGGGACCACTAAGGTCTATATAAAAGAGACTTCAGATACAGTATTAGGGGACCACTAAGGTCTATATAAAAGAGACTTCAGATACAGTATTAGGGGACCACTAAGGTCTATATAAAAGAGACTTCAGATACAGTATTAGGGGACCACTAAGGCCTATATAAAAGAGACTTCAGATACAGTATTAGGGGACCACTAAGGTCTATATAAAAGAGACTTCAGATACAGTATTAGGGGGCCTATATAAAGAGACTTCAGATACAGTATTAGGGGATCACTAAGGCCTATATAAAAGAGACTTCAGATACAGTATTAGGGGGCCTATATAAAGAGACTTCAGATACAGTATTAGGGGACCACTAAGGTCTATATAAAAGAGACTTCAGATACAGTATTAGGGACCACTAAGGCCTATATAAAAGCATCCAAAGAGCACCATGTCATGGGACCTTTAAGCAAACTAAGATGCAACTGTGGTTTTCATGTGTTAACCTTCTGTTAGTTTGAAAGTTGTGGAATTGCAGGTTTTGTACGATAACAGTTTGTGGGGGGTCTTTTTCACAGCATTCACAACATTTTGACTCGTTATAGTAGGAAACGCAGGGATGTTACTAATGACACGCACAATACCAGGACCATGAAACAGAAGCAGCTAAATGGAATTCAGCCATCATAAATTGTATTATTTACACCTGTGGTATTCTCTACTGGGACATATCAGTATGAAAAAGACCTATTGAGAAACGGGTGTGCTACTGATTCCGATCCCTGTTGTTCTTCCCATTCGTTGCCTTTTTCAAAATCAATTAATTCATTTTCTATTTTGGAAGTTTGTGTGGTGTTATTAAGACATCTGTGATGGGGTTACTTACTGGCATCTTTCCATTGAATATACACACAGACAAAAGGTATAGAACAGAATTATTGTGTAGAAAACCTTGATGCTGAGGTAGTACTCCATCCAGGCATTTTGCAGTACTCTTTGTGCATATATACTTTTTTTAACTACCATAACTACAATGATGTACCCCAAGTGATAAAACTTTACAAACTGTACCTATACACAATGATTTAAACAACAGCAGCGACATTAGCGTAATGCAGCATTTTTGCTTTCTTTTAGACAAGGCTAGTGACTGACAGTTGGAGCACTTGGACATAAAAACTCTACAGGTTGAATCCTCAGTAAAAACGGTGAGCAACTGTTAGGAAAACAGCAGTTTTTGAACAAGTCAGAGCTACAAACCGGCTGAAATAAAACCGTAAGAAGTTTTTTGAATGTTAAATACAACTCCCACGGTGCATTTCAGTAACAAACAATCAAGACCTTTGAAGTCTGTAACGTGTACCACTAACAGCAAGCAGAAGCTAAAACTCACACTTAGTTGAAACCTAATGAATCATTCAGCTGTTTAAATCAGATCACCTTCAAATTCCGGCTATATTCTGGATGAATTCGGCAAAATTTGGTGCAATGATTTCTTTCCAGATAAAACAAGGAAGCATTTTGGCCGGGTTGGCTCAGTGGGTAGAGCTGGCGCACATATACTTAGAGGTTTATGCCTCGATGCAGAGGTCCAGGGTTCGAAGCCAACCTGTAACGATATCCTGCATGTCTTCCCCCTCTCTCACCTAGCTGTCTTGTCAAAAATGAAAGGCGGAAAAAAATTATCTTAAAAAATAAAAACAAGGAAGCATTTTGAATTCACTACAGCTGTGATTTGTCCCTGTGACTGCCTTCTTAACCATAGCAAATAAGGCTCATGGGTAATGTAGTATTTTGAACATTCTGTACCTGGGGCAAATGCTTTTGTTTTTTCAAACTTTGACCACCCTCAATAAATGTGCTACCTTAAGTTGTTTTCATTAACTCTAAATCAGGTTAAGTTTATTACTCTATAGTCTATATGCACGACGTTCCACTTCTGGGATAGCTCCGGTGTCGCAGAAAATTCCCCTGGATGCATGTGTTTTCGCCGATGTCCGTCACCTTCCTCTTTCTTTGTGTTGGCGTTCTAACCTCTGGTGGATTTCTGAAGACTATGGTTAACTGCTCCTCAGATCTCTGCAGGGTAAATCCAAGCAGCTAGCTAGACTATCTGTACGACTATTTTACAGCAACTCCGCGGAGCTTAGCGCCACCCAAGACGATTGGGATTGGTTTAAACAAATGCCAATAAACCAGAGCACGTTATTCTCCCATCCCAGAATGCTGTGTGGACTAGCCAGACCCTCATCCGATCCGCAGCGTGTGGATGGTCTGGGAAAGCGAGACTAACTACTCTATAACTTTACTGTGGATCAAAAGCTGCGGGTGCATCTGGGGCCCATTAGAGTGAGAGCCTCTTACATCTATAAAAAAAAATTAGAGCTTTTCATTTTTTACAAAAATTTACCTCAGAGTATGTAAAATAAAGACGATAACATCAACAAGTTTCGATAACTTTTTGGCTTTTAGAAAATTATAAAATAGACAATTAGTCAACAGAGAGTCACAGTTTTTTTTTAAATACTGATGTCCTTCTCTTGCGCTTCACATCCACGGGGAAGAAAAGCATTGAAATTCCTCCCCCCCAGGAGAGAGTGACATCATAGCATGTAACACCAAATTAGAGTCCTCGTTTTGAAGCTATATGCTCAGTGTTCCATGGTAAGCCGATTAAATCTGTTCATGGGGCTGATGGGCTCCTTCCCAAACAAACATTCCTCCAAAGGGTTATCAGAGAGACAGAAAATGTGCCCTGAGCCAAATCCTTCTCCTTCTGCAGACCAGTCAGGCTGACAGCGGTCCATCTGACAGACAGACTACACATTTGTCCTGACACCTTACAGCAAAATGCAGCCCCATAAAAGGGAAAAGGGGCTTTTTTCTGCAGAGTGCAGAAATGTCAGCGTGCATTGTTTCCACCGAGGAGAGTCATCCAGAGGACCGGGAGGGAAGACACGGTCAAGGTAAATTTGTGATGTTAAAAAAGGACAGATTTAGAAGAATCAAGACTTCATTTCGAGCAGAGATTCAGGCCCTCTGCAGGCCCCCGCCCCATGTTTGTGTTCTCTGTTGCAGGGATGGGGAGCAGATCAAAAATGAGCCGGTTATTTATAGCCGGTGACATTTAGGAGATAAAGGTAGCGAAGCAGGATGGGTGGAACATAGAGCCAGGAGCTGCAATATCACAGATACTGTATGGCAGGAGGATTACCTCACCCCGCTGGCAGGAAGTATAGCTTCCAGCAGAATGGATATGACTTCTGCCCCCGGAGAAAACATTCACACACCACAGGCGACTGCAGGATTGTCTAAACTGCTTCAAGTCAACTTTCTTTCGTGCAAAAGTCAACTAATACATGACATGTTTCAAATATGCAAAGAAAACTCACAAAACAATGTTTTAAACCACCACTTTTTTCCTGCAGTTCTTGTGATAAAGTGAACCACAAAACAAACAGCTTCCAAATGGGGGGGGAGGAACCCTCAACTGTTCTTGGAATGTATCACCTCCCATCCTTCACTATACTGCAAAACAAATGCAAGGCTTTGCAGCTCCTTGCAAGCAAAATAAGTCAGTGTAAATATTTAAAGTCACCACATATTTCTCGAAATTCAACTCAATCACGGTACAAACAGTCGCCACTGGGAAGAAAAAAAAAAAAAAGGAAAAGCTCAACCTGTCTCCGGAATTTATCACCTCCCATCAAAGCTCAACACTTGTTATAAATCATCCTAATTCAGTTCTCATGTGATCCTTTCTGCAGGCAGCCAACGCTTCGCCAGAGACGCGTTTTCCCGGCCTTACCTCGTCAGTAGTGAGGACATGGTAGATCCTCGTGGATTTGATTCAGGTTCTTCGTTGTCAGGTGCAGTTTTGGTCCCGCATCATGGTGTGAAACGTCGCAGCTCAGATGCGCAGTGCGTCCCAGCTGCGGGCTCCGAGACACGGATTCCGGACGCAACACCATCCATATCCAACTCTCTGCTGGGGTTTTTTTTTTAAAAGGGGAAACTTTTAAGGAACTTTATTTTTCCTCTCTTTCTCTCAGCTGCAGAGCTCGTCTATCCAAACAGCTGTGACTCAGTTCCCAAAACACATCACATCAGATTGAGTTGACTTTCGGGACACGCGTAAAAGTTTTGGAAAAAAAGGCGCATCCTCTGCTGAACGTTCAGGTGCAGAAAAAAAAAGTGAAGTCTTCACGCGGAGTTCACTTTTCCTTCTTTACATTAAAACACAATAGCTGTGATTCACATTATTCCATCTACTTTTGTTTTTGTCCTTAAAGTCTTATCGCCACCAGGCAGGTGATCTCACTTGTGCCCGGTCCTGCACGGTTAGAGCACTCCTGGCTCAGCTCCAGTAGTTGTTTTTTTTCTCTTTATGGCCTTCCTGTCAGTCCGAACAGGTCCAATGTACGGAAGAAAAGCCCGATAAAAGAGCGCAGAGAGCCACCGGCAGCACTCCACTATAGTCCACCGTCCCTGGCCTCTCTCTCTCTCTCTCTCTCTCTCTCTCTCTCTCTCTTACTCTCTACCTGAGCGTTGCATTCCTGCGGTGAACACGCCTCTCTCGTCCAATCACAGCCCAGCAGCTCCTCTGAAGTCAGAGGTGACACATAAGTTTCCTACAGAAACCTATGAAGGTGAAGAGAAGAGGAGCTGTGGGATAACAACCTTAATTCTAGTAAATGATAGCCTCCGGTGCAAGTAGGCAAACTCTGCACTCTATGGGGAAGGAACAATTTAGTTTTATTTAGATTTAATCAAGGTATTGATTTAGGTGAAAATGTGTTTTTAAGTTGTGAGGTTTTCAGAAGAAGAAGAACAAGAGAAATTCAGCTGAGAGTCAACTGAGACAATTGCAACAGAAGCAAACTCAACTGATTTTGTATCCTCAATGTGTCCTGAGTAAGGAAAAAAAAGCCCTGAAGAATCCCATTAGGGGAAAGTTTCAAAAAAGACCCAAATATAGCCTATTCATTCTTTTTCTCACGTGAATAAGGTAAACATTTCAACCTTTAGCTATCACCATGAAAATTACTGAATTGATTACTTACATCAGGACAAACAAAAAATGTATTGCAAGTTTTTTTAAATAGTTGGTTAACATGGGCATACGTTGCATAATCTAATTACATATGTGCTAATTTGCATAAATACCACAACAGATGTAAACATTGGGTATAGCCAGGTGAAATGTCTTGTTGAATCCTGTTGACATATAACAGTAAAAGACTTAATGTTAAGATCTGAATGGAACCCATTCAGCTGAGTTTGCTTCTGTTGCAATTTGACTATAAGGACTTGGACACATGATGAACGAACGAGTATTCACTCACACAACCTTGTCGTGAAGTCGGCAAAAGAGATTTGATTCATCACATCGACTGTCATTTTTAAGAGAACCTTAAGAATTTCTCAGACACCTTCTAAGGAACTGGGTATTTTTATACCAATGTACCCAAAGACCAAAAGTTAACCCATTAATAGTCTAAATATCCCTCAATATTAGGGATTGGCGATTCTTAAAAATTCTACTTACACGCAACAAAATTATATACGCAACATAATCCATCCACCTCACAGGTGTGGCATATCAAGATGCTGATTAGACAGCAGGATTATTGCACAGGTGTGCCTTAGGCTGGCCACAATAAAAGGCCACTCTAAAATGTGCAGTTTTACTGTATTGGGGGAGGGAGGGTCCGAAAACCAGTCAGTAAAAAAAAAAACAAACAAACAAAAAACTAACAGTTGCAGGCCTCTCTAAAATGTGCAGTTTTATCACACAGCACAATGCCACAGATGTTGCAAGTTTTGAGGGAGTGTGCAATTGGCATGCTGACTGCAGGAATGTCCACCAAAGCTGTTGCCCGTGAATTGAATGTTCATTTCTCTACCATAAGCCGTCTCCAAAGGCATTTCAGAGAATTTGGCAGTACGTCCAACTGGCCTCACAACCGCAGACCACGTGTAACCACACAAGCCCAGGACCTCAATATCCAGAATCTTCCCCTTCAAGATGGTCTGAGACCAGCCACACGGACAGCTGCTGCAACAATCGGTTTGCATAACCAAAGAATTTCATTTCTGCACAAACTGTAAGAAACCATCTCAGAGAAGCTCATCTGCATGCTCGTCGTCCTCATCAGGGTCTCGACCTGACTGCGGTTCGTCGTTGTAACCGACTTGAGTGGGCAAATGCTCACATTCATTTGGCATCTGGCACTTTGGAGAGGTGTTCTCTTCACGGCTGAATTCCGGTTGACACTGTACAGGGCTGGATGGCAGACAGCGTGAAATGACTTCATGTGGGTGAGCGGTTTGCTGATGTCAACGTTGTGGATCGAGTGGCCCATGGTGGCGGTGTGGTTATGGACTGGGCAGGCGTATGTTATAGACAACGAACACAGGTGCATTTTATTGATGGCATTTTGAATGCTGAGATACCGTGACGAGATCCTGAGGCCCATTGTTGTGCCATTCATCCACGACCATCACCTCATGTTGCAGCATGATAAAGCACGGCCCCACGTTCAAAGGATCTGTACACAATTCCTGGAAGCTGAAAACATCCCAGTTCTTCCACGGCCAGCATACTCACCAGACATGTCACCTATTGAGCATGTTTGGGATGCTCTGGATCGGCGTATACGACAGCGTGTTCCAGGTCCTGCCAATATCCAGCAACTTCTATTTTTTTTACTGACTGGTTTTCATACAGTAAAATTGCTAATTTTAAAGTGGTCTGCCAATATACAGCAACTTCTTTTTTTTGTTTACTGTCTGGTAACCAGTGACCCCCCCCTTCCTCCCAGATACAGTAAAACTGCACATTTTAGAGTGGCCTTTTATTGTGGCCAGCCTAAGGCACACCTGTGCAATAATCCTGCTGTCTAATCAGCATCTTGATATGCCACACCTGGGAGGTGGATGGATTATCTCGGCTCGCTAACACAGATTTAGACAGATTGGTGAACAATATTGGAGAGAAATAGTTCTTTTGTGTACGTAGAAAAAGTCTTAGATCTTTGAGTTCAGCTCATAAAAAATGGTGGCAAAAACAAAAGTGTTGCGTATATAATTTTGTTGAGCGTAAAATACATTTTGAGGATTGTTTTGTGCTTCCAGGTGGGTAAAAGGATTGCATCACAGGATTATTATTATTATAGGGTGAAGTTTATTCTCACTTATCATACTACTGGTATTTTATATTTTAGTTTCATTGACTGTCGCTGTTAGTTTCCAAACTATTATATATCTTATATACTTTGACGTTGCTTGTCTTTGAGCGTAACTTCACAGTCTCACTGACCTCAGGCATCCGTGCCTTACTCACTCTTTCCTCATTCGTCAACTCTCCCCACATCCCGTCGACCTCTCCTCACCTTCCTCTGCTCTGGGACGCCTCCGTACACCTTTTTTGTGTTCATCGCTCCATAGCAGCTTGCCCTTTTCACAGGGATGTCTTAAAATCCCCCTCTCTCTTTTGTAAGTGAACTAAGTGAAACTGTATCCCTCAGACATCTCCTTTGTCTCTCGCTGAGCTTTCCGTTTGAAGGACCACAGAACATCCCTTTTTAGCAGGTTTTGTTTTACAGTCGGAGCACATCTCGTGATGTATGAGGCAGTAACAGGCGGGTCTTCTCCAGTTTCCTACACGGCTTGTGCCGCAGGACAAATGGGATGACTTAGCAACCATGTGGCCTCTCTTTGAACTCGGAGCTCCGTCTCCACCTCGGCGTGTCACAGTTCCTTTAAGCTCAGCCAAGGCGGAGACAATTCATCTGAGCTGTGCCACGATTTCAACACACAACCTTGAACTATCACCTGGAGCCGTGCAGACATAACAGAGCAGACAGAGCAGCAGGGACGTTAAAGCAGTCTTATCTGTCTCCCTGTCAGGATCTGTTACTACTTGTTAGCTGGTTTTTGACCACACAGGGTCACGTAGCCATAAACATTATAGCGTATCATACCACTTACCAACACAGAATGTTATGTTGCAGTCATTTGAAGCCCATTACGGATGCCAAAGGACTGATTTACTAACCAACAAATGTTGACTTGCAGACAACACGAGCCTGCAGCGCCATAAATCTACATCACACAGGCAGCAGCACTCAGCAGAGCGGCTGCAGAGAGCAGCTCTGTCACTCAGGGTGTCCTGTCGTCTCGTCTGCCTAATAACAAATATGTTGGGTTAATCATCATGGAATAAAGACAACTAGAATATTTATCTCAAGTAGAAATGTAGTTGCTTGACATAAAAGTAAAAATAAAGGTGGCAATATTCTATGTTTTTATCGTTGTCAAACAATCACATAAATAGGAAAAAAAACAAGATGTAAAGTCCATTTACTTAAATGTGTTTTTACAATCTCCCAGGCCTATCTGTGGCACTGAGCAACAAGCCCATTAGTTCACACTGATGACATAAATCATCACAACTATAAAAAAATTTCAAAATTATAAAAAGACTCAGTAATTTCCCAAAACAGCTGGTCACTGTAGTTGTTATCAAACAAACAGGAGGAAATGGAATAGTGCATTTGAAGTGGGGACTATTTTCAGTGGCGGATTAATCCACATTTGGCTCTCTAGTGAGTATTTGTGGCAGCAGGACGGTGTATGCGGGATTAAGTAAAAAACTTACTTTGTACTTATGTAAAACAATTTGTATGATATCCTACGAAATTACTGCACATTGTTTAGCTAACAAAAGGTCACTTTAAAAGGGCTGTGAGGTGATGGTTTGGTTTGGGTTAAAACACCGGCCCCCTAAGTAGCACTACCAGGACAAAACATCCGTTTCCTCTGTGAAAGTCTTGAGTTTTCTCCTTAAATTCTTCCGGGATACGAGCGCGCTCCTCTGTTTAAAAGTTCTCTGTTTTGGGACCTATCTATCTCACCATGAAAGGGCCAAAATGACATCCGGACAGTAAACATATACATGGACTGTCAGTTCATACATTTAATAGAATTGTTTGCGTCAGCAGCGAGTGGCTCCTCTGTACCTGCGAATATATAATGATTAGTGAAGTGCTCCGAGGTCTCGGTGCTTGTCTCGGCTTGTGGAGCTGTTTTCCTCTGCCCTCCCTATAGTTTTAACTTTACTGAGCACGTTTCACTGTTTAGTGCTGCCTGTGGTTACTGAGAAACAGATAGCTAAGTGTTTACAGTAATCATCACATTCATGCACATATGCTCTCTCTCTCTGTGTGTGTGTGTGTGTGTGTGTTTTGGCAGCCTACAATGTGCTGCTCTGTCATAAAAGGCCGAAGGAGCCGAAGAGGCACTTTACCACTCCTCAAAGAAATTAGTGTGGAGGTGCGTGCGTGTGTGTGTGTGTGTGTGTGTGTGTGTGTGTTTTTGGAAGCCTACAGCGTGCTGCTCTGTCATAAGAGGCCGAAGGAGCCGAAGAGGCACTTTACCACTCCTCATAGAAATTAGTGAGGAGGTCAGGTGCGTGCGTGAGTATGTGTGTGTGTGTGTGTGTGTGTGTGTGTGTGTGTGTGTGTGTGTGGGTGGACTGGGTTTCACTCAGCAGCACTGATGAAAGGCTTGACGTGGTGGTGTGAAACATCATGTACATTACATGCAGCCTGAACACAGCTGCAGCCAGGAAGTTATTGAAGTGGGTTGTTGCTGTGTGGTTTAAACTTTTACTTAAAGTGCTCATATTATGCTTCTTGGCTTTTTCCCTTTCCTTTATTGTGTTATATATCTTTTGTTGTGCACGTTCTAGGTTTACAAAGTGAAAAAGCCCAAAGTCCCCCCCAAAGGGACTTACCATCTCCAACAGAAAACACTGTTCACAAACTGCTCCAAACAGCTCTATTGTAGTCCAGCCTTTACTTCAGAGACAAACGTGGTCACTTTGTAACACACGTTATAATGCTCACCTAGCTGCTAGCATGGCACGGCCTCATACTAGGCAACTGACTGGCTAGCAGTGCTTACTGCGCATGTGTGACTCCCAACAAAGATGGAACAGAAGTGAGATGTCTCACTCTGTAGCTCAAACAGAGAGCTCTACACACAGGGTGAAAAGAGGAGCTGCAGCAATGTGCAGTGCAACAAAAATATGGTGTTTTCTGAAAATTAAACCACATAAACCTATTCTGGTACAGCCTCTAAATACAAGTATGAACCTGAAAAAAAACATAATATAAGGCCCACCACCTGTGGGAGGAACCGCTGGGGTCGGGTGCGTTGTCACACGGGTGGCAGTGAAGGTCAGGGGCCTCGACGGACCAGACCCGGGCAGCAGACGCTGGCTCTGGGGACGTGGAACGTCACCTCTCTGTGGGGGAAGGAGCCGGAACTGGTGCGGGAGGTGGAGCGCTACCGGTTAGATCTGGTGGGGCTTACCTCTACGCATAGTCTCGGTTCTGGAACCATACTCCTGGATAGGGGTTCTTCTCCGGAGTTGCCCAGGGTGTGAGGCGCCGGGCGGGTGTGGGGATACTCACAAGCCCCCGGCTGAGCGCCGCTACGTTGGAGTTTACCCCGGTGGACGAGAGGGTCGCCTCCCTACGCCTGCGGGTTGTGGGGGGGAAAACTCTGACTGTTGTTTGTGCATATGCACCAAACAGGAGTTCGGAGTATTCAGCCTTCTTGGAGACCTTGACTTGAGTCCTGCATGGGGCTCCAGTGGGGGACTCCATTGTTCTGCTGGGGGACTTCAACGCACACGTGGGCAATGATGGAGACACCTGGAGAGGCGTGATTGGGAGGAACGGCCTCCCTGATCTAAACCAGAGTGGTTGTTTGTTGTTGGACTTCTGTGCTAGTCATGGATTGTCTATAACAAACACCATGTTCGAACATAGGGATGCTCATAAGTGTACTTGGTACCAGAGCACCCTAGGCCAAAGGTCAATGATCGATTTTATAATCGTTTCATCTGATCTGAGGCCGTGTGTTTTGGACACTCGGGTGAAGAGAGGGGCGGAGCTGTCAACTGATCACCATCTGGTGGTGAGTTGGGTCAGGGGGTGGGGGAAGACTCTGGACAGACCTGGTAAGCCCAAACAGGTAGTGCGGGTAAATTGGGAACGTCTGGAGGAGGCCCCTGTCCGACAGACTTTCAACTCACACCTCCGGCGGAGCTTTTCGTGCATCCCTGTGGAGGCTGGGGGCATTGAACCCAAGTGAACAATGTTCAAAGTTTCCCTTGCTGAAGCTGCGGCGAGGAGCTGTGGTCTTAGGGTCTTAGGTGCCTCAAGGGGCGGTAACCCACGAACACCGTGGTGGACACCGGTGGTCAGGGAAGCCGTCCGACTGAAGAAGGAGTCTTTCCGGGATATGTTATCCCAGAGGACTCCGGAGGCGGTTGCAGGGTACCAAAGGGCCCGAAGGGCCGCAGCCTCTGCCGTGAAAGAGGCAAAGCAGCGGGTGTGGGAGAAGTTTGGAGAAGACATGGAGAAGGACTTTTGGTCGGCACCAAGGTGCTTCTGGAAAACTGTTCGCCACCTCAGGAGGGGGAAGCGGGGAACCATCCAAGCTGTGTACAGTAAGGATGGGACACTGTTGACCTCAACTGAGGAGGTAATAGGGCGGTGGAAGGAGCACTTTGAGGAACTCCTGAATCCGACTAATACGCCCTCTATGTGGAGGGGCTGTCCTGGTTGACCTCTTCAACATTGCGTGGAAGTCTGGGACAGTGCCAAAGGAGTGGCAGACCAGGGTGGTGGTTCCCCTTTTTAAAAAGGGGGACCAGAGGGTGTGTGCCAATTACTGGGGTATCACACTTCTCAGCCTCCCTGGTAAAGTCTACTCCAAGGTGCTGGAAAGGAGGGTTCGGCCGATAGTCGAACCTCGGGTTGAGGAGGAAGAATGCGGATTCCGTCCTGGTCGTGGAACAACGGACCAGATCTTTAGTCTCGCAAGGATCCTGGAGGGAGCCTGGGAGTATGCCCAACCGGTCTACATGTGTTTTGTGGATCTGGAAAAGGCGTATGACCGGGTCCCCGGGAGATACTGTGGGAGGTGCTACGGGAGTATGGGGTGAGGGGGTCTCTTCTCAGGGCCATCCAATCTCTGTACAACTAAATCAAGAGCTGTGTCCGGGTCCTCGGCAGTAAGTCAGACTCGTTTCAGGTGAGGGTTGGCCTCCGCTAGGGCTGCGCTTTGTCACCAATACTGTTTGTAACATTTATGGACAGGATATCAAGGCGTAGTCGGGGTGGAGAGGGGTTGCAGTTCGGTGGGCTGGGGATCTCATCGCTGCTCTTTGCAGATGATGTGGTCCTGATGGCATCATCGGCCTGCGATCTTCAGCACTCACTGGATCGGTTCGCAGCCGAGTGTGAAGCAGATGGGATGAGGATCAGCACCTCTAAATCTGAGGCCATGGTTCTCAGCAGGAAACCGATGGAGTGCCTACTCCAAGTAGGGAATGAGTCCTTACCCCAAGTGAAGGAGTTCAAGTACCTTGGGGTTTTGTTCGCGAGTGAGGGGACAATGTGAGGGACAATGGAGCTGGAGATTGGTCGGAGAATCGGCGCAGCGGGTGCGGTATTACATTCAATTTATCGCACCGTTGTGACGAAAAGAGAGCTGAGCCAGAAGGCAAAGCTCTTGATCTACCGGTCAGTTTTCGTTCCTACCCTCACCTATGGTCATGAAGGCTGGGTCATGACCGAAAGAACGAGATCCAGGGTACAAGCGGCCGAAATGGGTTTCCTCAGGAGGGTGGCTGGCGTCTCCCTTAGAGATAGGGTGAGAAGCTCAGTCATCCGTGAGGAGCTCGGAGTAGAGCTGCTGCTCCTTTGCATCGAAAGGAGCCAGTTGAGGTGGTTCGGGCATCTGGTAAGGATGCCCCCTGGGCGCCTCCCTAGGGAGGTGTTCCTGGCACGTCCAGCTGGGAGGAGGCCTCGGGGAAGACCCAGGACTAGGTGGAGGGATTATATCTCCAACCTGGCCTGGGAACGCCTCGGGATCCCCCAGTCGGAGCTGGTTAATGTGGCTCGGGAAAGGGAAGTTTGGGGTCCCCTGCTGGAGCTGCTCCCCCCGCGACCCGATACCGGATAAGCGGACGAAGATGGATGGATGGATGGACTTTAAATATTGAAATATTGTGGTGTAACTGGAGAATTAAATTGTGTATCCATTAGCAGAGCAGCTCAGAACAACATTAGAATTTATTTAAATTTTTGAAGAACTTCCAATTTTGCACAACATAAACATAACTAAATATGGCAACACTCAAAGTGGTAATGTTGAAATCATGTCTACCATTTTCTGGGTCCCCAGATAGCTCAGTTGGTAGAGAGGGCGCCCATATATAGAGGTTTACTCCTCAATGCAGCAGGCCCAGGTTCAACTCTGACCTTCAGCCCCTTGCTGCATGTCATTCCCCCCTTTCATTTCTTCAGCTGTCCTATCAAATAAAGGCCTACAAATGCCCCTCCCCCAAAAAAAATTCTAAAATGTCTACCATTGTCATTTGTTCAGAGCAGTGTTGCCAACTCTTTTCCAATGAAAGTAGTTTTTGAATTGTCATGAGAGCTATGGCGCTTAATACTGAAGCCTGGATTCCATCAGGCGCAAATGCGGCACGTTCCGGCTGCGTCTTGGTTTTGTTCTGTCGTTTTGTTCCGTCTATCGAAGGAGCGTCTCAGAAGCTGAGTGCCTTGCCTATTTGTGCTTCTAAGTAGTTCAACATCGTTAAATGGTTTCTTCCATTTAGTCCACTTATGAAAGAGACACAGATCAAAGATTTGTGGCTGTGTTTTAGTTGTTAAAATAGTGTAGTTATGTTCTATCACTCTGGAGTCTGCACAGAAAATTGATCAGATGCTTTAACATACAGTAGACTCACTGTATTCCAGACACTTTTGACACAGTAAAAGTCCCATAAGTTATCAGTGCGTGAAAAGATAAGCCTGATTGGTTTACCTGTCTCTGGCAGCACTCATACTAAAGTTTGATTGACAAATTTTGGGCAAATCATTAAGAAGAAATCAGTAGACACGGAGGGCTGGGAATTTCACATTGGATTAAATGCCTCTGTAAATGTGTGTATCCCTTCAAAAAGTCAAAATATGTGCAAAAACTAACTCATAGATATTCTATGAGGCCTTAAAAATGTTTGTCATTTGCTGGGTTATCATGCTTTGAACCAGTACTTTGCGATCTTAAAGGTGCAGTAGGTAAGTAAAATCTGGCTCTTCTGGCACCGCCTGCTGCCTGTAGTGTGATTTGTCAGTCGGGCGGCTAAGCGTTCAATTCCTAGTATCACATCGTAGGATCAATCAATGGTGATGGCGCAGTGGATATAACACATGCCTTTGGTGTGAGAGATCGGGGTTCAATTCCCACTGCAATACATCAACCAATGTGTCCCTGAGCAAGACACTTTGTGTGCGACCTCTGATATATAGCAATTGTAAGTCGCTTTGGATAAAAACGTCAGCTAAATGACATGTAATGTAATGTCCCTCCCTCATTACCACCACTGAAGTGCCCTTGAGCAAGGCCCTCAACCCCCAACGGCTCCAGTGGAGCTGCTCAGTGGCCAGCAGATCAGACTGTGGTTGTACTGGGCAGCTTCCAGGTATGAATGAGGAACTGTGTGAATATGACGGGTCGTCGTTGTTCTCAATCGACTTACCTGGATAAATAAAGGTTAAATTAAAAAAAAACTCCAGCCCTTTGTGTTTGTGATCTGCATACGTTCATTTACATTAACTCCTACATGGAGAAAAAAATACAATAAAATGATGCAGTTGGCTGCTGTTGAGGTCCACCCTCACATTAAAGGTCCCATGGCAGGAAAATGTCACTTCATGAGGTTTTTTAACATTAATATGAGTTCCCCCAGCCTGCCTATGGTCCCCCAGTGGCTAGAAATGGGGATAGGTGTAAACCGAGCCCTGGGTATCCTGCTAATGGGGACCACTAATGTCTATAAAAAACATCCAAAGAGCACCATGTCATGGGACCTTTACGTAAGATATTACATTAGTGGGACCTAGAGAGCTTGTTATTGGTTCAAATGTATCAGTGCAGACAAAGAACAACAAATCAAACCTTTTCTTACCAGGACAGTGCGTTGTTTGGTTTTTAAATGGATTTAAAAAACTGCTGGCCGTCAGTCCGAGCTCTTAATGTAATGATGATATGGTCTGCTTCAGGCTACTGTTCACTGGTCTACACTAACGAGCTCGTTAAGAGTAGAGTGTGACATGTAGTGGGCAACGAGTTTATGAAGAAAAGACTCGCCATTCTGTTGGAAACATAAAGACACAGTCCATTCCCTGTCTTTTAACCCTTGTGTTGTCTTCCAGTGTACCATGAAGTTGTTGTCCATCAGGGTCAAAATTGAAAGTGAACTTTTTTTGGCGCATTTTCTGACGTTTTACTTGCATTCTGTCCACGCTTTTTTAATAGATTTTCTTTTTTCATTCACCTACACCTAATTTATATAACATTATACCAGAAATTATGAAGTATTTTGACTAAAAGTTAAGAACAGAGGATGTTGAGTGGATCACAGACGGGTATCTGTTTTGAAACCGTTTAAACATGTTTTTTCAAGTGCTACAAAATTGAATAAAACACAGAAAATGCAACGAAAGTAATCATTAACTTTACCTGCAACATACATCGATGCATTCGTGTTATTTTTGGGGTCATTTGGTTGAAAGAGACCCATATTTCTGATATAAAAAACTTTGGAAAAGGGACAACACAAGGGTTAAAACAATAACACAGAGAGGTGATTCTTTTTTCAACTAAACCTCCCACGACATTTCTCATTTAACTCAAGTTGTTTGACTTGTCTTTCTGCATCACATGGGAAGCCAAGAGAAGAATTCTGAAGAATGGCAAAGAACGTCAGTATAACCAGTAACAAATCAACAGCGTAGTGTGCATGTTCTTATGTTCTGAGGTACTGGCCAGAGTTAGTTTAGTACAGTATAAAGTGACTGTTGACATTGTTTAAATAGTCTTTCATCTGTTTGACATAAAGTCGTACATATACGTACAGATTTACTGTTATGGTGTAATCTGTATGTAGTAGCTGTACACACACACCACATGGTGAAAGCAGGTCAGTTTATACTATGTTCAGTAAAGATGGAGTCCAGCCACTCCTAAAGCTTTAATCTATCGGTGCATTCACGTGCTCCTCGCATGGTCCCATTTTCCAAGTTGGGAAGTTGTTTTTTCCCCAACTTCGGTGTGTTCCAACCCAGTCTCACGCGTGTTCATGAGTTTTAGGAGAACCCCCCCTTGAGATGTACCATCTCAGAGTGTCCCAGATGTGGTACTGCACCAGAACATTCCCTAAAACCACTATAATATTGCTTTACCTGACTTGTTATCAGGGTTAAAGTGATGGTTCTGAGTAATTTCACACTAGGGTCCTTTGCACATTGACCTCGAGCCAAACACACCCCCAGAAGCTTTTTTTCACCTGGGTCTAACATTGGGAGAGTTAGCGTAGAGTAGCGGTATCAGCCGAATAGCTTAGCGCAGGGGCTAATGGACCCACGTTTGCATCTCGTAAGATACCCCACTAATAATGCCCGAAATGATACCAAACTTCTACACTAGTACAAATAGGTTATGCACTCATAAAACCATGGATTGGAAAGTTTGTAAGTACACCAGAAGTTTATGAACACTTGCCTGCTCTTTTCTGCTAGCTGCTGCTGCTGCTGCTACCTGCAGTAAGACGAGTGCTTAGGGACGTCTACAAATTACAACACCGAAAAGAGATACAACAAAAATATTTATTAATTTAATGATTAAATAATAATATCAGTTCAGGCACTGGCACCGTTTTTTAAAGTATCGCTTTAGCACCGTTATCGGAAGAAAACCAAACAATACCCAGCCCTACATCAACCCAACATTTACTATCGTCCACCCTGGGGTTTTTTTGCGTAATATGACAACAACTTGGCAAGTCATGTACCAAAATATTCGCTGACTGTCTGAGGTGTGATTCCGACTTGCGGGGGGGCAATTTTTCCCAGTCAGGGAGTCATTTATTCTGACACCACATGATTGCAGCATATGTCTATGATCAATTTATGTCTCTTTGGCGCATGTTAAAGTGATGGTTCGGAGTAATTTCTCCCTACCCACCATAGTTTCTGTACTTATAAAACGAGGCATTAGAAAGTTTGTAACTACACCAGAAGTATATTTAAATAACACTTGCCTGATGGAGATCACACACAGAGCACAACGTCTTATTTCTTTTAAACCACAGCCGGGATATATACAACTGTGCGGCATCTTGTCCCATCGTCTCACGCTGTAGTATCTGCTTCTGCTGTTCACTCGCTTCTTGATTCTTCTTTACCAGTAGTCTCTTCCGGCAATAGAGGTTGTGCTCTGTGGCTGTGCGTGAGTATCCATCAGGCAAGTGTTATTTAAATATACTTCTGGTGTAGTTACAAATTTTCAAATTTTCTAATGCCTCGTTTTATAAGTACAGAAACTATTTGTACTACTGTAGAAGTTTGGTATCATTCCGGGCATTATTAGTGGGTTAATTTACGAGATACAAACGTGGATCCATTAGCGCCTGCACTACGCTAATGAGCTGATAATGCTAACTCGACCAATGTTATAAAAAAGCATATGGGGGGTTGTTTGGCTCGAGGTCAAGGTGCAAAGCAGCCTAGGGTGAAATTACTCCGAACCATCACTTTAACTGTATAAATATTTCATTTTTTATATAAGTAAAATATATAAGTATTTTGTTTTTGATTCACAGGTTTTTATTACAGACATGTACGGTGGCTGACAGGGCCAAACGCCCTACAACTTAAGAAAACACATACAAATAGAGAAAACATCTTCATTAATTTGACAACACATGCGCAGCATTTAGCAAACGCGCTGCAAATGCACACAACACAACCAAATATAGAAACATAGCAAAAATAAAAGCACACAAACCCCCCAAAAAGAAACAATGCAAAAAGAAAAAGCACACAAACCCCGAAAACAAATGCAATAAAGAAACAACAAAGTTCTCCAGGCCTCTAGGGGGAGCGCTAAGTGGAACAACTTGATTTTCGACCCCACGGGGAGAGAGCGCTCTGCCTTTTTATTACCACGAGTTTACAGACACGTCTCTGCTGATGAGTATCAGCTGTGACACGGCCAATAAACTAAAGACACACCCACCAAACAAGAGAAAACATATCTCAAACATAGACTTAATATTTACGGTCTATGATCTCAAAGTAGTTTCACACCGTTTCCAATCCGTGAGATTGAACGTGCCCTGTCTCTCTTGCTCTCGCTCTCTCTCTCTCTCTCTGTGGGGTCAAAAATCAAGATCAACATGGCACCATCCCAGCATGCATCATGGGTGGTATTTGAAGTGGAGGTACAGTACAGTATATGTGCCCACTGGCTGACAAGAAATGCTCTTATGTTTTGAGAGCCTGAAAGTCTTGCGGGCACTTTCTGCTTTCATCTCAGGCCGTCCATCCGTCACCTGGGCAACACATTGCCATATACATTGATGTGATGTTATGACATGTTTTGGATGTGGCGCTGGCTTAATGGCTGGAGCAGAATCACATAAAGAAAAGTCACTCTTGCAGAGGCTAGGAAGGTTTGATGTACAGTAGGTATGAACAAAGAGAACAACAGCTTTGATTTACAGCGGGCAGGAAGGTATGAGAGAATTACACAGTGTGTAACACTCAGGTTAGAAAGCCTACAAAAACAACGCTGCTTCCCAGAGTGTACAGTCAAGCAGTTGAGTCATGAAGTATGTGTTGTCCAAACTCATCATTAAGAGCTATTCATTACATGCAACCACCATGGTCATTTCACCAACCGCTTTCCCATCGGAGAAAATAACAAACGCAAGAAGCCACTTAAAGCCTCTAGTAAATACCATCCACTACATTTACTGCGCTGTTTGAATACTGTATAACAGGCTGAACATCTGCAGCAAGAGTTTATGTACAGAAAGCAAACAGCCACATGCTGCTCTAAACTGGCTGGACGAGTAAATCAGTACACTTTCTGCAACGAGGTGTCAACACCAGAGCGTGCAGAGTTACAGGATGTGATGAACATATTCTGCCATAGGTGTAATTTACAGGATTTACATCAGAGGTGAAACCATCCACCCGAAACAACAAAAGTCAAGAAAATTCTGCGTATGGACTGGGGAAGTTGTGGTAATATGGATCGACTACAAGAAATGTGAAGTAAGGGAGAACACAAATGAATGATGGCTTCAATTCTCCATGTTTAGAAAGATGTGTATAATGGATGTATCACTGAGAGCATGGTACTGGGCCTGGACTGATATATGAAAATATTTGTGCGATCACGGAAGGCTTGTATCATGTGGACGCGCCAACAGTTTTGATGTTATTACTTAGAATTCCTCATGGGGGAAACTACGCACAATAGCTTTAAGTAAGAAAACAGCAACATGACAATTTCAAAGCAAACTATTGTCTTGTAAGTCACGTTAGAATAAGGTTACACATTGAGTTTATAAGTTGCACATTCAGTTTCAGAAAGAAATAATTCCATCAGCCGTAATTGTCTCTATTCAGATTTTGCTCAAATTGTTACCGAGCCGTAAGCATATACACATCTGAATGATGAGTGATGTGAGGATACAGTATCTCCACTCTGAGGTATTAAACAGGATGGCTTTTCCCTATAAATTCACACCGACCTGTAAGCTGTCAGACTAGATCTAAACAAGGCGTCTGGATGGGAAACATCTGCTGCCTCTGTCCAGGCTGACGTTATCGTCTTCCTCCAGTTTTGTCTAAAGTCCTGGAGAAGATTGTCTCAGAATAACTGATGACACAAACCATTACCTGAGTCCTCTGCAATTTGGATTTAGGCACAATCATTCAAGAGAATACGCTACTTGTTTATTAACCGAAAATATCAAACAATCACTTGACAAGGGAAATGTAGTTGGTGCAGTATTTCTAGATCTAAAAAAGGCATTTGGTACAGTAAATCACGACACCTTAATTTCAAAATTAGCTAAGTTCAATTTATCCAAACAGTCATTGTCCTGGTTTGAATCATATTTAAGAAGCTGTGAGCTGTGTGTTATAATTTATAATGTGAGATCCACCTTTGTCAAAATTGAAACAGGGATCCCTCAGGGCACTGTCTTGGGACCCATACTCTTCAGCCTCTACATTAATGATTTTTCAAATGTATGTCCAGATATAGGTCTACAGATGTATGCAGATGACACAGTGGTGTATGCATCTGGTAATACCAGTACTTCTGTGGCTGACAAACTAAATGCCAACTTAGACAAAATATTATCTTGGCTGGCCTCATCCTGTTTAACTTTAAACACAAAAAACCAACTCCCCCTGCTTTTCCATTAAAAAACTACCTCTTACACAACTCTTGAATGTACAAATTAATGGAGAGCTTATTGAACAAGTACCTGAAGTGAAGTATCTGGGAATAATTATAGACTATCAGTTGAATTTCAAAAGTCATATCAAGAAAATCTGTAAAACCCAGGCCAACTTGGGCTGTTTTATGATGATAAGAAACTGCCCAACTACCTCTCGTCTTTTATTTTTTTTTGTTCTATGATTCTCTCACACATATCGTATGGTTTAACCACATGGTCCCAAGCTCCACAGGAATCAGTTAAGACCATAGAGTGTCTTTATAACCGAGCCTTGAAAGTCCTGGACAAGAAGAGAATAAGGTACCATCACTGCCAAATTGTAAGCAAACATAAGATTTTAAGTTTTGCCAATTTTATCTCCCTGCATTTTGTTAAATTGATCTTAAAATGCCTAAATAACGCTGCTCCCCCACCCCTTTGCAAAACAATAACAAGACAGCAAAGTGGTACCAGATCCACCAACCGAGCAGCGTTAAAAGGTAATTGTAGTATCCCTTTCCGTAGAACATAATTTGCCCAAACTGCCTTTTCCGTAAAAGAGGCACAATTATGGAACTCTCTGCCAGACCACTTGAAATGTATCCCAACATTAGCCACCTTCAAAAAAAATACCAAATTGTGGCTAATTTGGGAACAATCTTGCTCTCATATTTAGTTTTTACGCTGTGCTCTCTCTGTATACTTCCTTTAATTTTTCATTTCATTCCATTTTATTTCATCTTTGTCTTATTTTTAATAATGTAAATCTGTATTTTTAAGCAAAAGCCCTACTAGGGACAGGTGTTGTGAATTAGCTTCAACTAAAAACACCATAATACATATATCAGATTACTGTTAAAGCTTATCTATGTTTTTAGTATCTGTCCCTATCTAAATAAACCTTTAAAATAATCTCAGTGTCTCTCCTTTGCGATGTGCAAAAAAGTCCAGGGAACCTCATGCTTCAGTGCAGGCTGCCTCCTGTCCAGGCAACAATCACACACACACACACACACACACACACACACACACACACACACACACAGTGGCACGGTAGTCAAAGAAACACTAATCAACATCTCAATACAAACATCACCGCCAAACAGCTGCAGGAGGGAATCGTGTCTGTGTGTGTGTGTGTGTGTGTATGCATTTAAAAATAACTTCTTTTACTAAATGAAAATCACAAACACGCAGTAAACAGAGTCATCCCTGACCAGCGTATTGCCGACAGATGTTCCTACTGAGCAGAAATGTGGTTCAACCTTGTTGGCTGATCGTAAGCATTTGAGCAAAAGCCAAAACCAGCACCATCCCACATCCAAGCCTCCGTTCACAGAGCTGACCGCAGATCAGATGCTGCTGCCCCTCCTCCTGTTCTGGGAATGAGGTTTATTTGAGCCTGTTCAGCTCTGATCCTGCTTCTGATGTGTGGGATTAAAACTATTTCAGTCATTCGCAACACACACACACAACAGCAGAGTGACCGCTCTGCCATCTGAGTCCCGGCATGCTAAAAATACCGATCACAAGCATTTACATGGTAGCCGACTGTAACTGAGGAGGTTTTTAGTTGTTACAGTAAAACTCCTCTGAAATGATTGTTTGGAGGGTGACAAAGACTGTGGTTCAACTGTTGGATGGATTAGGAAATTTGCTGCAGACTTTCGTTCCTTAGCGAATCCCCTGGAGTTTTCATGTAGCATAACCAACAAGTCAAAACTTACTTGATCAACAGTCATCATTTACTTCTGCCCAGCCCCCTTAGTTTCAACTTTTCGTGTTCTGCAAGAAGGAAAGTGCAGTTCACAATGACAACACTGGCGGATTTAGCGTCAACATTTTAAGTCTTTTTTTAAACAATGGGTTCTTGATTTCAGAAAGAGGTAGACAAAAGCGGGCTTCTCATTTTTAGCCATCAACTGTAGCTAGCTAGCTAATTAAGCTAATGTTAGCTCCGTCAGTTTGCTGATAATTGTGTCTCAGGCTGCCTTTTTAATGCTTCCATCCGACTCGTTTTAAAATAAGAATCTTGTAAAATGGGTCCTGAACATGCATTTGATTACTACATGCGCATATACATAGTGCTTAAAGACTTTAAAGTTTAATTTAGCTTTTGCTTAAGGCTAAAGCTAAATGAAACAGCATTGTTCTGCAGTGTAGAGTTAGTTCTTGTGTTGTAATGATAGGGAAATGTGCAATATCACTGTTATTTTGTTATAACATAACCCTGTTTGGCTGCTTAGCTTACATTATACTCATTTTGCTCAGTATGTTTTAACTAGGAATGCACCAAATCCAGATTTTTGGGGTTCGGCCGAATACCGAATCCACTGGTTAAGATTCTGGCGAATCTGAAACCGAATACCGAATCCTCCTCCCATCCTCAGTCCATTAACACAGTAAACACATTAATGAAGTAAACAATGTCCGCAGCCTCTAAAATAGTTAAATGTAACAACTCATCGTAGGAAATCACATCGCTATTTGCAGATGAGTGACAATTTTGTTTGGCAAATTTTCGTTAACCAGTGTATGATGAAGGCATGTTGGGTGGGTGAAATTAGAAATCTACCGTTAGCTAACGAGCAGCAGCATGTGGTCGCTCCGCTCCCGCTGTAGGGAGACTCATTTCCAGAGAGAACGGCTGACAGCCTGGGAGAGGCTCGGTCTGGTTAACATCAGTTTTTAGAGACTATCCTTCCTTTGCCGTACCTGAAGTTGCTGCATTGTGGCTGCTGTCTGTAGATTCCTTCATGCACAACTTGTATCCTTCGGATGTTTCATACCAAATGTTTTAACATGTTGTGTATTGTTTAGGGTCCTCGCCACCACGAGACAAATCAGCATTGTAAATTGAACATGTAGCTGGACTTGAATCGCCTTCTTTTGACTGAAAGTACTGCCAAACACTTTTTCTGCACACAAGTTCCATTTTCACTTCCTCACAGCCTACTGCACTGAACACTCCACCTACGTAAACACCTTCCCGCAATCCATGGCGGCGACATTACGTCGACCAGCGTAGTGCGCGTAGTGTAAGCATAGGGATCGGTTCTGTGGAAAAAATTTCTACGGCTGAAACTGAACCCCATCAAAAATCCCAATACTGATATGTTTGACAAATGTTGCCATCTCGAGTATCTTGGCTTGGGTTTCTGAAGTATTTCCCCAATAAAGAGCCTAACAGAGCGCTAACATACTCTAAACTCTGATAGCATCCAGAAATGGTTTCTACGCAGTGGGGAGTAGCTACTGTACTACCAACCTGATCTCACAGAATTACGTGAAATGATCACAAACTCTTAACACCCGCATTACGGAATGTGTGAAAATTACATGTGGCCACCACGGAAAACAATGCCAATGTTCGTGATCATTTCACGTAATTCTGTGAGATCAGGTTGTGTACTAGACAAGTGTCCTTGAACCCTAAACCGCTCTCGTTTGTTTATGTAGGTGAAAGAAATTTTTACAAAAGTGTCTGCAACATGCATGGAATGAAATATATTTAAAACACTGACAAAAAAGCACCAATCTAACATTTCTGTGGCTTAGACTGAATAGACCATTTTGAAGTGGACGGCACGGTTCCGTCACTGCAGTTGCGCACGCATTATGTTGGCAAAAAAACAGTGGAAACAATAGCGAATTTAATGTTTATGGCGGCTGGCTGGCTAGTTAGCTAGCTAGTTTACTAACTCCACAATGCTATAGTGCCACCCTGGTTAGAAAAAATTAGCCGAACAACCAACTGGTGGCCAGCGGCAGTGCTGGCTCCAGAGACGGATAAGATAGCTAGCTAGCTAGCTAGCTGGCCTTCGCTCTCCTCCCAGCGAAGGAGTCTGACAGGGGCGGGATAACCGCAGGTAGGAATGGCCGGTATGTTAAAATTTTCCATCGGCAACCTGCAACAGTCGGCTGCCGATATATTTGCCCAGGTGTGTGCGCGGCGGCTTGGCAGCATTTAAGCCTCACAATGGAATTTTAAAGAGATTGTTCTTTGTTCTCTCTCACACACATACCATACAATTGATACCAGAAGAACTCAAGAGTGACTTCACTGTGTGTTTGAGTCTCAAACAGCAAAAGAAGAGTCAAGCAGCTCTGTTTTGAGTCGGCTATTCTGCACCGAATAAATATTTAGTCCATCAAAAAATGGGCCGCTCCCTGACTTTCAATCCATGCCAGCACTTTTTGAAATTTGACAATCTGGAGAGATTTTTTGTCGCGGCTTTCAGTTTTTCTCTAAAGGGGTCTGGGTGGCATTAGCTGTAAACAGCACAGAGAGAGCAGGACTTACTCAGTCACATAAACATCAGCAAAACATGTGGTAAAAACCCAGAGTCAGGGCAGTGAAAGTCAAGGATGCTCCTCATTGCAAACAGTAAAAGAACAAAGAAATGGGAACAGTTTACTGCAAGCAAATGAAAAGAAAAGAAAGCAAAAACACACAGGAAGGAATGTTTAAACAGCAAGAAATGATGTGGTTTAGTGATTTAGTTAAAGGTAAACTTTCCCTCCTGGTTGATGTTGCAACACCTGTGGTACTTGTCATTCAAAAAGATTAATCTCTGGAAATTCAAGAGAAGATGACGAAATAATAAAAAGAGTAGAAGTGTCAACTGGCAAGACAATGCTGAACACAATCAAAATCACAAAAAATATGCATATAAATAGCATGCCACTTTTAAATTATCATTTAGCGCCCTGTTCTAATTTCCAACTCGTCAGATTTTCGGCTAACTTGGTGAATAAAAAAAAAAGGAAACCGATTGGTTACGTTTAGGAAAAGATTGTGGTTAAAATAAGAATGTTTGTTGCATAACTTAAGTTAATAAGTTAACTAACCAAGGCGCTGCAGATTTTTATTTTGTTTTCTTTTGTTTTAGCTTAAATGAAAAAGTTCACCACGTTGCGCTAGCTCGCTAGTCTGGTTGGGGCCTAGCTTGATAACCTAACTTTTAGGATACAACCGTGGCAACTGTAAACTGAATGATTTCTGTTTTCATTTAGATTGTGAAACACGACTCTGCTATCTATCAGGTACAGTTGTCTATTTTTGTGATTTCATACTGGTATTTTGATAATGTCATATGGAATACTGTTAACCAGGCTGCAGTAGCCTGTTTCGCGCTAATTGGAGCTATTTATAGCGACGAACGTGATTGTGAAACACTATTCTGCTGTCTATCAGAATAAACGGCTGGGATAGCCAACAAAAAGCGACGGCTTCATCTGTAACACAACGCAAGAGAGAGAGTACACCCCCGCTACACTAAGCTCTGCACGGAGCCGCTGCCAAACAGCCTCGGGAAGGAACTTGTTTTGGTGAAACGTGTGTACGTTCAAAAGTTGTTTTAGTCATGCAACAGAAAACTCAGATTGGACAGAGATAGCTAGCTGTCTGGATTTACCCTGCAGAGATCTGAGGAACAGTTAACCATAGTCCTCACAAATCCACCGGCGGTTAGAACGCCAACACAAAGGAAGAGGAAGGAAACTTGCAAAAACTGCGGTTTGATGAAAAAGAGAAAAAAAAGTGATTGCGGACTTTGGCTGATTATGCATTGAATTATGCGATCGCATAATCACGTTTTTCTGGAGGGACTGGGAAGTGCAACGTCGTGGATATAGACCAGGCTGACGGTGGCCGGTTGGAGAATTTTAACGTTGCCCAACCCAAGCAGGTAGCGTAGTGAGTTTATCTTAGCCTATTACCCGAAAGCAGCTGGCTGCTGCTGGAAACGTGCTTGATTGGATCAGTAAGAGAGTGCACCAAAACAATAATAACTTGCACGCCATGAAGCTAAAACAATAAACTTAAAAGGAAGCGGAAACGCTCCATACTCCTGCAGAGTCCATTGATAATTCATTGTGGGCTCGTCCACCACATGGGACCTCTTTCACATTACACATAGCCTATTCATTTTGATCCATTGCTCACATAATACGATTGATGCAGCTTTAAATGGAAAACAGCATTTGGTAGTTTTATGATGTGAATATCACTGGAAATACAGACCAGTTTTACAGCTCTGTTACTAGAGTCACTGATGCAAACAAACCTTTTACAGCATCTGAGAACATTAATAATTTAGGAAGAGGATTCTCTCTCTCTCACACACACACACAAGAGGAATTTGAGGCTGGCATTCTGACCTGCCCAGACTCACTCTGTGGACCAACTCCAGGTCTCTGACTGATGATTGTGATTATCTGTTCATCTCCCTCACTCTGTGTGTGTGTGTGTTGTTGTTGTTTTGGCCGATTTCCAGGAGCCTACACTGTCCATCTGCCAGACTATACTGTCCTCACACACTCCTATGTGTATACTATTTGTGCGTGTGTGTGTGTGTGTGTGTTTGTGTACGCAGAGAGTGCAGTTCCCACCCGCTGGGCACCAAATGTCAGATTTGTAAATGCTATGTTAACAAACTGAGAACCACCATTTTTGAATTCTGACTTTAAACTGGGAGAAACAATCATCAAATCGTTACCATCTGACTCCAATTCGGACCTTGGTAAACAAACAGAGTATCACTGCCATTAGTTTCACCTGGAAAGACGCAGCTAGAATACCAACTAAATGCACACTTAGTCTACTTTATATAAGAACACATCAGGGTAAGTGATGTTTCACTGAAGACAAAGACAAAACTGGAAGGGAATTTTCTATAGGATTTTTTCCTATTTTACATTTTAAAAGTAAAAGAACTTTGAAAGATTGATGATGTGGTTCTGTGAATGTTGGCAGAGCATTGACGACAAATTACAGCGGATTATTTCATGTGGTGAACTTAATTAGAATGGGAAAAAAAATTTAAATAAATCACCTCTGGCTGACGGTCTCTTCCTGAAATGATGGTCTGTTTGCTTGTTTAAAAAATAAAGCTGCTGTCCATCTGATCAACGGAACCAAACAGACGGTAAGAATTACCGTCTGTAATTTTTTTTTAACAGAGCTTCTCACCAAAACGAAAATAAAGAAAAATCAGCCTTTTGAAATACTTTGTCAGCATACAGAGAAGTCTCTGAACATATTCTTATAGACTTTTTTTTTTTTACACCACACTGCTGCCATCTACTGGCCAGAAAATCAACCACATCCCATGATATTTTAGAACAACAGAACCTTTAATACACAGTATAGAGTTTTATTGTTTATATTAAATCAGGAAGATAAGCACTATAACATAGGTTACAAGCCAAGAACATTTTATATCTTGGGGAAAAACCAACTCATATGACATTACAAAAAAAAGTAACACTAGTGGACAAAACATTCTTTTAAATAACAGAACTGTACATTTCTTTTATATGCAACTAAAAAAGTAAGACACCAAAAAAAGAAACTGTGAGACTAAGACACAGGAAATGACAATGGGCAGTTAGTACTAAACAGTGTTAAAGCTAAAGGGAGGGGTTACGGATACAGGTTACTGCTGGAATATGAAAAGTCAAAAAACAACAGAGTAAGGCAGCAGAAGGCAGGCGTTCAGACAGCAGGAAACCGGCAGGGACAGAGGAAGGAATAGACAAAAAGAAAACCTTATAAACAACTGCAAATGGCTCCATGGCTCACCCACCGTCTTATGGAGCTAACAAGAGAGCAGGCAAAAATGTAGAATAGCTGAAATTGAATATAAACTCTTAGAAATCAACGTCACGAGAACCCCGACTCCCCTCTTCATTTTGTATTTGACAAATAATCACACACTGAATCTCTTTCATACACTGGGAAACAACCCACAGTCCTCACAGCGCGGGTACGACACCTTCGGACTGACAAGAAACAAACGAAAAGAAAACACAAACAGTGCCATGCACCATTTTGCCTGCAGTCCAAAGAAGTTGCACGAGTTAAAAATGATTTAAAAATCATTCACTAGAAATGCTCTCGTTGTCCGACTGTTGATCAGTTCGGATGCAAATCCCACAGGAGCAGACGCCCTTCTTACTGACTGAGAGTCGACATACACTGTGGACACTGGACACATGTAATATTGTGATTTCTAGCTAATTTACATTGTGCACATGAAATGAACCTGCACGCCCTGTTGCACTGCATAATGTACACGTTGCACCAGGTATTGCTGAATTGGGTAAAAAAAAATAAAAAAAAAATAAAAATTGCATAGCTTAGGGAGCAAAATCTGCTCCAAATCCTTTTCGGAAACAATATATTTAACAAAAAAAAATATCTCTTTGCCTTTATTGAAACACTAGGGGGCACTCAATGCCCTAAATGGCCGAGTTATTACATAATCAACTGCAAATATGAGCTCTTTATAAAAACATGTAACTATATGGCCATATAATCAAAGTGAAGAATACATTTCAATTTCCTCACATCATATCAAAAGTAAACGCCTGTTGCTGGTGTTTTGAAATGTGTGCATGTGCAGCAACAAATATTTAGTCACATAAAGTTGCACTGTTCTCAGTAACTGCTTCATTCAACTTCTTTGGGTTATCAGGTAAATAAAAAAAAAAAAAACATACTTACCAGGTGTAAAAACTATCAAGTCTACACACTGTGAACCAATTAGTGCAAAAGAGGTTAAGTGCAATGTTACATGATGTCCGATGTCCACATGATTACAGTCTGCTCTCTGAATGAGTCACTTTGACTGTTCAGACACAAGAGGGAGGGGGGGGGGGTTCACTGTACTGCCGTAACATGAGGACAGAAAGCCGGATGCAAACAGATTTTTAGGGCGTAATCAATCCACAGTACACATGCCCTTATTCACAACAAGGTTTAAAGTACAGTTAAAGCGCCATTACAAGTCAGTACAAAAGGTAAAATAAAACATATGCAATTACTGTACATAGTATTACATACATAGTAAGTATTTAAAAACATGTTGAAGTTCCTTCTTTTTTTTTTTATGGATCTTGACGCTGTCCAAGTTCTGCCAGAAGAAATCATCTGTGACCGAGGAGATGGGGAATATCCAACCAAATTGCAAGGAAAAATATAGCATTTATTCAATACATCTTAGAATTTTATCTATTAGAGTTCAAAAATCTAAACTCTTAAGTATAATTTACTTAATAAAATCTCATCTTTGTAAACACTTTGCCCTTTTTGTTTCGAGTTTGAAAATACAATTTAATCAGACTGAAATTGAGGCTTATATGTGAAAATATTTATATATATATATATAAACACATATGTATATATAGATTTGTGGCAAAAATAATCTGATATCGTATGTAAAGAAATCAATTTAAAACAAAAGCTCTAATCTCTCTAGTATTAATTTCTACCATGATTGTTCAAGAGCCTGAAGTAGCCACGGCATGGCTGTTTTTTTTACTTCACCTGAAGACAACTGGGCTGCCAGATGTTTTACCACCGACACACGTCACTGCTCCAGCTGTGAACAGTGACTGCACCACAGCTCTGGGCTCCCTTTGCCTCGTTTACTGGGGCTGTAAGAAAAGTAAATGTGTGTGTGTGTGTGTGTGTGTGTGTGTGTGTGTGTGTGTGTGTGTGTGTGGACATTCCTGCTGCTCTCAAGCTTTGCAATAGGGTTGCTATGGTGTGTAACCATGGCGATGAGGTTGCCATGGTTTCAGGGGGGCTGTGAGCTGGCGAGGAGAGAAAGAAGTGGGATCGTCTCACGTGTTCGCCCGAGTCTTTTGGGGTTTGGGGGAGGGAGGAAGAGGCGCAGACTCTCAGAGCTGGACCCGTTTCTGCTCCCAGGGCTGATTTGGAACCCCAAACTGCATTTTGCGAACAATGTCTGCGAGATACGAGCTCGAGCATGTGCGAAGGTAACTTTGCATGAAGCAGGCGTAAACAGTGTTTGTTCACAAATCTCCTCCTTAAAAAAAAAGTGTGTGTGCATGACACACGTGTGTAAATGGTAAATTTCACATTTAATGAATCTTAGTGGCAGTGGATGCATGCATGCACAGTGGCCCTATAGAGATCGTTTGCATGCATTGTCAGATTTATACACGTTTGCGTTCCCTTTTTTTGGAACCTGTGACTTTATGTTCAGAGTCTGTCACTGCGGAAAGTATCCTCCACCGATGGGTCCGGCAGCACCATGTCGGGATCACTGAGCATGCTCAGACCGTCCAGGCTGAGGGGCTCGATGCGCAGCTCGTCCTCCAACGGGAAGCCTCCCTCCGAGTCAAAACATTCAGGCACCGTGGAGAGTGCACTGCTGATGTCCTTTGACAGACTGGAGTCATCTGAGAGAGGGAAACAGATGACGGTGGGTGAGCGTTTCCTCCGTCCAGGAAAACATTTCCTCCTGCTCTAGCTAACAGTCTCACTGCCCTCATCATTAATCACGACAACTCTTAAAAAAAAAAAAACACAAATAAAACCCCACATCTGACACTCTCCTCCCTTTAAGACAGTTGCCGTTAAACTGGAGCATCCCTATCTGTTAAGCCATGGTTAGTCCCAAATATCAGCAGCTAAAACAAAGCTGGAGCCCAAGGCAGCACAGACAAAAGTCTTCATGAAGGTATGTTCATGTTCCTGAAAAAACAAACCGCTCTGCAAACGTTCCTCTTTGATTTCAACCTCAGGAAAACCTCACTAACTAATATTTGCATTCAGTGAAACAGCAGCATGGGAACACTGAAATTTCAAAGAATAATTTGTATCTGTCTGGAGACACTTAATGCTTTTACTGCGGGGAACTGCAATCAGTCTTAAGTGAGAACATTATGTATGTAGAATCACATTGCAAATCAGTTTGAGGCCAATGGTGGTCGAAGGCCATTTCACTATAGCCAATCTTACTCTCTTACAGGCCGTATCCCCTCGTCTCTCATTATAGTCATCAACTAAATATAAAAAATGTCTTAGCTTGAAGTTTTGGTTTTACGACTCTTTACTTTGCTGAATGAATATACTGAATACATGAGTGTCTGATATTTTGCTGCTGTAGCACTGAAACTTCCCAATTTGGGATTAATAAAGTCGATCTAATCTAATCCAATCTAATTGAATGGTTCAGTCTCAGGACTCATCAACTCGGTTTCAGCTGCAGCTGTTTTCATAAACAAGAAATTATACGCCGATTGTACTTACCATGACCTGCCCAACACTTAACGGCAAACTAAACTTTTCAGGTAAAAATATGTCAGCACTGTGTGTCTGTGAGCTTGTATTCTACCCACTAGTGGCTAAAAATAAATGTATACAGCTTTAAAACAGGCACACAAATAATTCTTATACACGTAGAATAAGAATTAATAAAACTCCAGTGGCACAGGATGACCCTGATGAAGGTCACAAGCTGAAATGTGTTGGTCTAACAATAAAGTTGTTCTGTGTACTACAAGTGTTGCTGGAGTTTGACCTCTTCCAACAATGAATTATTGCCTATAGAGCCTAACAGGGACCGACCCCTTTTTGAACAGCTCTGGTTCCGGAAGTGATTTTCCCCCATTCAGTGATTTCATTGATGTTTCAGAAAATACTTATATCAAAGAGTTTTAAGTCTGGAACCTAGCCAACAAGCTACGAGAAAAATCCTGACCATAAATCGTCGTCAGTGCAAAAAAAAAAAACATTTTAAAAAACGGCAAAAAAGTTACAAGACTGTGTACATTTCCAATAAACATTTCTATGGTAACAGCAAGCTGAAAATGAATGGGATTTTTGCTTCCGGACCCACACTGTTAAACTCTATATGTTCAGTTGTTTTCTGTTAAAAACAAAAAAACACTGAATTCCTCTTTCCCAGAATACACTTATGGGTGACATTAAAACAAGCCACCCACCTCTTAAGACTTACCGGTGAGTATGATGTTGGGCAGTCCTCCGCTGCAGTTGGAGTACAGCATGTTGGACCTCATGTGCATTGGGTCCTGCAGGCTGCCATGGCTGCCACCCAGCCCCGAGAGGGCAGCCTGGGAGTAGTAGAGCAAGGAGGAAGAGGAGGAAGGGTCGAAGCAAGAACCCCCTGCTGAGGAGCTCAACGCGTTTTCCAACAGAGTGAACTGGTCCAACTAGACGGCAGATGGCGGAGAGAAAATGGCAAACGAAACTAAATGCAATGAATCAGTGAGCCGAGTTGTCGAGTTCACATTGGCATCCTGACTCTATGTGATGTCTTCAAGTGATTTCGCATAACATCCACAGTGCCCAGAGAACCTTATTAACACTAAAACTGACAATGACAGATTCTGTTCAGCTCCGTAGTCTGACAAAAACTTAATTATTAGTTATTGTGTGGGCCAAGACGATGCAGATACATCCTGCTGAAAAACTATCAGTGGTGATGAACTGATGATTTCTCCTGTAAAACTTTAAACAACTTGGCTAAAGATATTATGTGGTTTTAACTTGTTTGTGTAAATAAGTAGATTCTGCTTTGAGTCAAAGTTCACCCTAAATTACAGCAGTGATTTTCCCATTACACATTTATTAAAAAAATGTTCCATTACAAATATTACTCATTTTTGCCAGCACATTTCCTGCACCTGTTAGCCCTCCTATGTCGATAAGGAAATGCTACCTTGAGGGCTATGGAGAAAAAACAGGCCAACAAGTCTTTTTCTTTGTTGTAACACTATAAACAACCCAACATTACTGGTTGAAATGTCTCTTAGGAAATTTCTGACTAAAGACAGACACTACTTTATGCTTAAAGAGGTATTTACTGGTGTGTGTGTGTGTGTGTGTACCGTATACTGGTGGGTCTTGGTCTGGCGATTGGAGAACTGTTGCTCCATGAAAGGGTCGTTGAAGAGTGTTGCCATGTTGTTGTGCTGTCAAGGAATAAAAAAAATAAATAAAAATAAATAAATTAAAAAAATAAAAAGTGCCAAAACATCACTTTGTTGTCAAATCTTGGAAGAAAGCAAACTGTCTGCAAGTCTCTTGTTTCTATGATTTACTATAACATGTGTGTAAATAAATAACTTTTTAGAAGTGGTTCACTGAGGTGAAGTAGGACCAGGCTTTTATTCTTGGTTAGGCAATAATATAAATGTAACAATGTAACAATAACAATCAATTAATTGTTTAAATCATGCATTATTGTTTCCAGCTTCTCCAATGTGAGGGTTGGCTGGTTTTCTGTTTTATATAACTGTTAACAGAATATAATATATTAAGGTTTAGAACTAGACTTGTCTTTATATCCATGTCTTAATATTTATAGCTATGGGCAGAATATTTTTTTTATATTTTGGGTCTGCCTATTAAATAACAAATTACACAGTACATGTGATTGCTCAGCTTAGTGTGGGTTATTAGAATTACAAAGTTGTATCTCATCTCCCACACTAATTTCTGCCCTGCAGGGAGACAAAAGCAAATGATAACCATAAGGAATGTGCATGCACAAAACACCATAAAAACTGGTGCACAAAATATGATTTTGTGTGCGTGTGTGCGTCAGCGTGCTGTCCGTGCACACACACTCTGACAAAGACTCTCTTCATGCCACTCACTTGGCTCGTGTTGAAGTCCAGAGAGATGCTCTGAAGGGGGGAAACGGGCTGCTGCTGCTGCTGCTGCTGCTGTTGGTGTTGTTGGTGCTGTTGGTGCTGTTGGTGCTGCTGCTGCTGCTGCTGTTGCTGTTGGTGTTGTTGCTGTTGCTGCTGTTGCTGTTGTTGGTGTTGCTGCTGCTGCTGCTGTTGGTGTTGCTGTTGTTGGTGTTGTTGCTGCGGTTGTTGCTGCTGCGGTTGTTGGTGTTGTTGCGGTTGGTGTTGCTGCTGCTGCGGTTGGTGTTGTTGCTGTTGGTGTTGTTGGTGTTGCTGCTGCTGTTGTTGTTGCTGCTGCTGCTGCTGCTGTTGTTGTTGTTGCTGCTGTTGGCGTTGTCGGCCCTGGTCCACTGCATGCTGGGATTGTTGGTAGAGCGGATAGGGTGGGGGCGGCTCTCTTGGCATGTTGCTGGTATCCAAAGCAACTCCCTACGCAGGACAGAGAAAAGCCAGCAATAGCCTCAAAAGACTGACTAGAGTTGGGACTTGAAGTTTATGTATTCTGAATGTAGTGTCATTACTCAACTGCACCCTCCCCATCAATGCAGGGGTAAAAACAATTGCACCAGTGTATTTTTTGCAATGGCAAGATTTTTTTACTTGGATGTCAAACTTTATTTTCCATCATCGTACATTCCTGATTGTTTTTAGACTTTAGTTTTAACTCTATTTTTGACAGCGGTGGTTCTTAGTTTACACAATGCAATGACACTGGAGACGCCCCAACAAATCAACTCCATCAAATCAAAAATTCCCACTAAACACCCCTGAATTTATTTTACATGGTCTGCACAAACAGTATACACCCAACTACTAATGTTTCTCATACTACTCAGTTTTTTATAGGTGAATTTAAGTTTATATTGCTAATCCAGTGCACTACAAAGTAAACAATACCTCTTGTTATAAGAGGAATGTGAGTGGATGTGTACCTGTGTGATGGGGGACAGCGAGGGTGACATGGTGGGAGACAGCTGCTTGGCCAGACCCCTGCGCTGCTCTGTGCCAGGAGACAGGGTGAGGGGGCTAATGGGAGCAGGCCGTCGCCGGGGGGAGTTGCTGGACAGACGCAGGGATGAGTTGATGGAGGGATTGCTGAGCGACGACTGCAGCTGGCAGTTGTTGAGAGACCCTTGAATTGAGGGATTGCTCAGAGAGGAGGAGAGCCCTGCAGGGACAGTAAAGATAACAAGACATGGGCACATCGATCAGATGGATTCAAACAGGATGAGTACATGAAGAATGAATCTAAAAAAGGCAGCTTTGAATCCAGAAGCCTTAGAAACCAAGGAGAACATGTGGAAGTTAAGATGTGGTATGTACTCGATTTTCCAGCATGCTCTCCAGCCCCTGACCTGAAACACTACACTTTATTGTGTGACTGGGGAGGCAGAGAAAGATGGAGAGCAGAGGGAAGGAAAATGAGAAGACAGAGGGAATCTGAGGGAAAAGAAAAGGGCCTATTGTAACAAGCCAAAACAGGGTCAAAGTTCCCCTTTCAGTTTGATGCTCAGCCAAGCTGAACTGTGTTCAACATGAGAGCCCAACCACACATACACTCACAAAATACAGGAAGGAAAGACTGAGAGGAGGGAGCAGCGGTGGGTGTGATCAGATCAGGCAGCAGAGTTCATAGTGAGGAAGGTAGAGACCGAGAAATCATTCAATGAGCTATCCATAATGTATGGTTGGGCTGGCAGAAACCTGGAACCGCTGCAGCAGTGGCTCCCAACTTTGAGTCTAAAGCTTGGACAGACCTTCCGATTATTAAACTCAGATACTAGAATCTCTACAGATGATGGTTCACTTCCACCCAGATTTTTTTAGTCTCGACAGTCAGAGGAGGCACATGTTGAACATGATGATAACACAATGAACGACAGCTCGACTATGATTAGAGTTGTGTTGCTAAGCAACACCCCAAATCCTGCAAGAAGACAAATTCTTGTTAGTGACAGTACCAAAGCAGGGACAGACATTCGTCAAAAACATAATTTCCAGTATGCCACAAAAAACAAAAGGAGGCCAAGAAACAGAGGGGAAAAAATGCTAAATTTGGATAAAATGGTGTCTGAAGAGATGAAAGCCAAAAGAGAGAGTGAACTTCATATGGGCAAGGGGAGCATCAGGTGAGCTTTGACTCTGCACGGAACCCTGATGAACTCACAGCACAGAAAGCGCAGGAAAAATATGCGTGTTTTTTCCTACTCCAACAAACAAACAAACAAGTTAATCAACCTGTAAGAAGTTGCGAGTAGACACTGCTTTGTTTTCATACGCCAAAAAGGGTGGGGCGCACACACACACACACACACACACACACACACACACACACACACACACACACACACACACACACACACACACACACACACACACACACACACACACACACACACACACACACACACACACACACACACACACACACACACACACACACGCGCGCTCCACCCACCCTGTGAGTTGCCGATGCCTAGGTGCATCATGGCGGCCGGCAGGTTACCGGTGCTGCTGCCCCCGCTGAGATTGGGGTACCCTCCATTGTCCTCAGGGTCCAGCGGGGTGGAGAGCGGTGAGGTGAAGTGCAGGTTGCTGAGGTCGGGCAGGGAGCCGCCGCTATTTAACAAGCCCTGGTAGTGGGACAGGCCGGCATTCTGCTCCGGAGAGGGGAATATGCTGCAGCGAAGACACACAGAAAACTTGTTGGAGTCATCGGGAACAACACTGATGATCAGAATCCAAATTTCGATTTATGTAAAAACTGTGCATAATTAAACGTAGGGTCCTTTAATGTGCTGCCACTGTCATTCCTAATTGACAAGACGTTTCTTTGACTCCCATCCACTTCTCTTCTAGCCTCTTCTTTTTTCCACCCACTCTCCATTTCCTCCGCTACTGCACTAATTTCCATTTCTGCTCATATGCTGCATTAACAGCATATGAGCAG